>NW_006399903.1:405429-423161 GCF_000299155.1 Elephantulus edwardii | reverse complement strand
GTTTTTGGATAATCTTCAGTAGAATCTTGCTTGCATGTGAAATCAATGATACTGTTCTATAGTTTCCACATATCCCTTTTAAGCAGTCTCTCGCTCATCTGTTTCAATGCAATAATAGAATTTATCCCATCTTTCTCATTGCCCCCCCCCCACTCCTTTTGTCAGTTGCATTTTACAACAGTGGCACTATGCAGTATTTGTCCTTTTGTGACTGAAATATTTCACTCAGCATAATGTCCTCCAGAGTCACCCCTTTTGAATAATAATTCATGAGTTCCTTGTTTTTTAATGTAGCATAAAAGTCCACTAAGCATAGTAGTCCACTATTTCTCTATCCATTCATTTGTTGATGGGCATTTTGGTTGTTTCCAACTTTTTGCAATTGTGAACAAAGCCACAATCAACATGGGTGTGCATATATCTATTTGGGTGATGGTTATGATTTCTTTGGAGTATATTCCCAGTGGTGGAATTTCTGTGTCAAATGTTAATTCTATTTACAACTTTTTCAGAAAGTGCCATACTGCCTTTCATAGTGGTTGCACCATTTTACACTCCAACCAAAAGTGAATAATGGTTTCAGTTTCTCCACAGTCTCTACAGCATTTGTTTCTTGCTCTTCTGTTAAACTTTGCTATCCTTACTGGGTTGAGATGATATCTCATAGTTGTCTTTATTTGAATCTCTCTTAAAGCTAAATTTTTTGAACATTTCTTCATGTGCTTGTTAGACATCCAAATGTCTTCTTTGGTGAAGTTCTGTTCATATCCTGTGCCCATTTTTCAATTGGGTTGTTTGCCTTTATCTTGTTGCGGTGCTTGAATATTTTATAAATTCTAGATATAAATCCCTTATCTGACATGTCATTACCAAATACTTTTTTCCTGTTTGTGGCCTCTCTTTTCACCCTGTTGGAGAAGATTCTGGGTGTGCATTGAGATTTGATTCTTAGAAGGTCCTGTTCATCTATTTTATCCTCTCCTGGTCATAGATTTTTCAGGATGCTTGGAAGATTGTTTATGTTGTGGATTAGACCTTCTAGAGTTCTTCCAAGCTTTTCTTTAATGAAGATTATAGTTCTTGGTTTTAGTCCTAGGTCCATGATCCAGTTTGAGTTGGTTTTTGTGTATAGAGTGAGGGGTGGTTCTTGCTTGAGTTTTCTGCAAATAGTTTTCCAATTTTGCCAACACCATTTGATATAAAAGGCTGTCATTTCCCCACTTAACTGATTTCATATCCTTGTAAAATAATCAGTTGACCATGGGTAAATGGGCTGATTTCTGGGTTCTCAATTCTATTTCATTGATCTATGTGTCTGTCATTGCACAGTGCCATGCCTAATGGCCTCCTATTTTACCAAATAACAGAAGAATGCCTATTTATGCTTTATTGACTACGCAAATATTTTTTACTCTGTGCATCATAAAAACTTATGGCTGATATTGAAAAGAATGTCAATACCACAATACTTACTCATGCTTATGCAAACCCTGTATTTATATGAAGAAGCTATTTTATGAATAAATCAAGGAAATACTGTTTGGTTTAAAATTAGGAAAGATGTACTTTGGGGTTGTATCCCCTCATCATATCTATTTATTCAGTATGTTGAGCAAATTATTCTAAAAACTGAACCCTATGAACAAGAACATGGCATCAGGATTTTAGTAACACTCATAATAAATCTTTGTTATACAGATGACACAGCCTTTTTTTACTGAAAGTAAGACAGACTTGGAACACTTGATGTAGAAGGTCAAAGACTGCAGCACTGAATATGAATTGCACCTCAACATAAAGAAAAGAAAAATTTATCAACAACCTGCATTATGCGGATGACACAACCCTGCTTGCTGAAACTGAAGAGGACCTGAAGCGCCTGCTGCAGAGTGTCAAGGACTGCAGCCTACAATATGGATTGAGGCTCAATGTCAAGAAGACAAAGATTTTTACCACTGGACCAATTTGCAGCATCAGGATGGATGGTGAAGAGATTGAGATTGTTCACAGCTTTAGTTTGTTTGGCTCCACAGTCAACATTCTAGGCACCAGTAGCTAGGAAATTAAAAGACATACTGCAAGAGGAAAGTCTACTGTTAAGGACCTTGCCAAGTACTGAAGAGCAATAGTGTCTCTCTGGAGACGAAGAATATGTTCTCTGATATAGGTCATGGTCTTTACAATCACTTGTTATGCTTCATTGATTAGGACAATGACTATGGAGGATAGAAGGAGAATTGATGCCTTTGAGCTGTGTTGCTGGAGAAGAGTATTGAGAGTACTATGGCCTGCTCAGAAAATATACAGATTCATCCTGGAAAGGGTTAAACTGGGTGGCTCCCTGGAGGCAAGGATTCTGAGGCTTCCTCTGACACACTTTGGACATGTTGTAAGGAGGGACAGGTCCTTGGAGAGGGACATCATGCTTGGGAGGGTGTAGGGATGGCGCAGGAGGGGAAGACCCTCTATGAGGTGGATTGATTCAGTGACTGGGGTAATCGGGATGAGTGTGTCAGAGGCAGTACAATTGACACAGGACAGAGCAGGATTTAGGGCTGTTGTACATAGGGTTGCTACGAGTTGCAAGCGACTAGGCGGTGCATAACAACAACAACAACAACAACATTATATATCATTGTTACATAATTATGGACATTGTTATATAATTTTGCCTTTTTTTAATATATACAAACATTAATCTCATACTGTTCACTGACCAGGTAGCTCTCTTAAAAATTTCTTGACGTAGAGAAGTGATCACATCTAACATCTCATCTAATTATTCAAATCTTACGTAAGCAATGAGTCCTGCATTCATTTGTTAACATACATTAGTTAATATTTGTCAATTCTTGTTATTTTGTCAATGCCATAGTACAGCCTAACATTTTTAGTCATATTCTATTGTCTAAAATGTTTGAACATCAGTGAATTGTTTTTGGTATAGTCACACTGGCTTTGGCCCCCATCTTCTTTTGAAAATTTCTTAGTCATTCAACCTTTTTTTCACATAAGATCCTTCAACGTAAAAATGGAAGACTTGAATTTTCTTCGTTAGTTCTTTTAGTATGGTTTCCAAATGACAAACATATTCTGATCTTTTGGCTTTCAAACAAGAATATTTGTACATTTCTTTACACTATTTTTCTTTGTTTGAGCCATCTTTTATGTCATGACGTTGTACTCATGACTTGTGTGGCAAGTGATTGCTGTGGATCTGTGTATTTCAGTACAGAGAAGATTTATTTGGAAAGACAAAGGAAAAAGAAGGATTCTGGAGCTGAGAGAGAAGGAGACTGACATTTTAGAGAAAGAAGGAAAGGATTGTTGTTGGTTGCCATTGAGTTGAGATCGACTCATACTCTATGAACAAATGATCTAATATGTATATATAGATATATACACACATACACATAGAGATACATATTTAAACATAAACATGTTTATGTATGTATGTGTGTATAAAGTCTTTTTAAAACTTTCAGTGTTGCTTTTAAGCACTTGTATTTTCAATAAAGTACAGCACTATTCAACCAGTAATACTATAAATTAACGATATCTTATATTAATCTTTGTTTCAGAACTTTATGTGATATATTCTCTTTTCCTTTTGTACGTTGGGAAATCCTTGGAGACTTGTTTTTCATAGTATTCATAAGTGGTATGTAAATGGCATCTTTTCAATAAGGGTTTGTCTGTTCTTCATATGCTTTTCCAGCTATAAACTTTATTTTCCCCTTTCTACTTTACTATATGAAATGTGTTGTGAAAAGATCTAAGAATTTTCCCCTCTATGATAAAAACACAATTCTCAACTATAAGAATGTTTTGTTACAAAGCCATGTTGCATCTACAATATACTCCATTTATTATTAAACCAAACAAGAACTTACTACCATCCAATCTATTTTGACTCATAATGATTCTCAACTGAGTTTGCAAAGCTGTATATATTATGGAAAGAGATTGGCTATCTTTTTCCCACAAAACAACTCATGTATTTGAACCACTGGCATTTTATTTGGTACCCTTATTTTTAGTTGATATAATACTAAAATATATTTGTTTTGATAGTAAAACTTAATTTTGTATTTAAAGTTAGTTAATAAATGGATATTTCTTTCTAATTGATTATCCAATAGTAGATATAAAAGCAAAACTAAACTCATGGTTATGGAGACGATCTTAATTTCCCATGCCTGTATGAGGTAGAGTAGAACTCTCCCACAACATTTTAAGGTTGTAAATCTAGGCAGAAGAAGAATATCTGTCTTTCTACAAAGAACCAGCTAATGGACTTGAACCACTCAAATTTCTATTGCATTGTTGTTGTTGTTGTTATGTAACATCGAGTACAGGGATGTGTCCTATCTCCATACCTTTTCAAACTGTATGCAGAACAGATTATCCGAGAGGCTGGGCTCTATGAGGAGAAGCATGGGGTCAGGATTGGTGGAAGATCTATTAACAATCTGTATTATGCAGATGACACAACCCTGCTTGCTGAAACTGAGGAGGACCTGAAATGCTTGCTGCAGAGGGTCAAGGACTGCAGCCTTCAGTATGGATTGAGGCTCAATGTCAAGAAGACAAAGATTTTCACCACTGGACCAATTGGCAGCATCAGGATGGATGGTGAAGAGATTGAGATTGTTCATAGCTTTAGTTTGCTTGGCTCCATGGTCAACACTCTTGGCACCAGTAGTCAGGAAGTCAAAAAATGTATTGTCATGGGAAAGTCTGCTGTTAGGGGCCTCTATAGGGTACTGAAGAGCAATGGTATCTCTCTGGAGACTAATGTGTGTCTGATGCAGACTATAGTCTTTGCAATCACCTGTTATGCATCAGAGAGTTGGACAATGACTATGGGCAAGTAACAGTGACATATGTTTGTTATTCCACTATAAATATTAAAACGCAATGCTAATACAAATAATACTTGTATTATTAAAAAATATTAGTTTAGAAAGCACAATGCAAACTTTTTAATTTTTCTTTAAGTCTGATTTTGCATTATTTTGTTTTTGAGGTTTTGTTGTTGTTGTTGTTGCTTTTATGTTTTATTAAAAGTCCACTAAAAATAAATGTTATTCTGTAGTATAAGAAGCTGAACCATAATACTAAAGGCAATGATTTTCACCACTGTGCCCCTTGTCAGCATTATGATGGATGGAGAAGAGTACTGAAAAGCAATGATGTCAGTCTAGAGACTAAGGCACACCTGATCCAGACCATGGTCTTCACAATTACTTGCTATGCATCAGAGAGCTGGACAATGACTAAAAATGATAAAATCATTGATGCCTTTGGGTTGTGTTGCTGGAGAAGAGCATTGAATATACCATGGACTGCGAAGAGAAGAGGTGAAATCAGGCTGCTCCTTGAAGGCAAGGATTCTGAAGCTCTGTCTGACATATTTTGAGAATGTTGCAAGAGGGAGCAGTCCATGGAGAGGGACATCATGCTTGGAAGGGTGAAGGGACAGGACAAGGGAGGAAGACCCTGAATGAGATAGCTGGATTCAGTGACTGGGGTCTTGGGGGTAGGTGTATCAGAGATTATGAAATTGGCTCATGATAGAGCAGGGTTCAGAGCTGTTTTCTATAGGGTCTCTATGAGTCACAGGTGACTTGACGGTACATAGCAGCAACAATGATTATAAAACTCCAGTCAAGCATTTGATGATAAATATATGTTAAGATTTTTTTATTGAGGTCCTCGTAAGAAACTGCTCTGCTTGGGGAATCTTATCAGAGTGCCACTCTGGAAACCAAAAAGGACAATAGAATTTATGTGTAATTCATAGAGACCCTATGCACACCAGTTCTGAACCCTGTCTTTCCTTTGTCCTTCTCATTGTCTCTGACAGACCTAATCCCATTTTCCCAGTCACTCCATCTCATCCTGTGTCTTCCTCTCCTGTGCTGTCCCTCCACTCTTCCAAGCACAACGTCCTTTATCAGGGAGTTGTCCCTTCTGGCCATGTGCCCAAAGTATGTGATACAGAGTTTTAAAACCCTTGCCTCCAGGGAGAAAAGCTTGGTTTCACCCTCTCTGGGAGAGACCTGGTTTGTTCTCTTGGAAGTGCAAAGGATAGTCAAGAAAAAGATTGATTCCATAAAATAAATATATGCAATACAAATAGAAAATTCTTCAACAAACCAGTTCAAAGGTATTAATTTGCCTATCATTCTTATTCATTATAAAAATTACAGGTGCACAAGAAGCAATTGAAAATACCATAACTTGGATCAGGCATATTTAAATTAATATCCTTTATTTAAAAACAAACAAACAAACAAAAACAACAAACTTTAGAATGGTGCTTGAAAGCAAATTTCCATAATTGGAATAATTCTTTTGATTTCTTACCTGCTGCTACCGTGGATGTTGACTGTGAATCCAAGTAAAATGAAATAATTTACAACTTCAATTTTCCCTCCGTCTATTGTGATTTTGCCTTTTGGTCCAATAGTGAGGATATTTGTTACCTTAATGTTCTATGTAACTCTATTGAAGGCTGTAAACTTTGATCTTCTGTAATAAGTGCTTTAGGTCTTCATGAATTTGTGCAAACAAGCCGGTATCATCTATAAAATGAAGGTTGCTAATGAATGTTCCGCCAATCCTGACTTCACAGTGCTCTTCCTATAGTCTTGTGTCTCAAATTACTTGGTCTGCCTACGAATCAAATAGATATGGAGGAAGGTGCTAGCCTTAACACCTACCTTTTCTGAATTTAAGTGGTGCACTGCTCCCTGGAAACAAGTGTTATGAGATTTCAATTCTTCTTCTTCTTCTTCTTTTTTTTAATTTATTTTACACTGGTTTACAAAGTTCATAAAGGTCATATACATTGTTTTCACACCGAATCTTTCACCTTTCCTTTACCTATCAAATTGTGTGACCCTATGATTAAGGCCACCCCCTTCCATCATCGGATCCTTGTACTTTAAAATAATAGTCTTATATAGTATTTGCCCTTATGGGACTGAGTTAGTTCACTCAACATCATGTCCTCTAGTCCCTCCAATGCTAGGTAGAAATTTACAAAATTGTTGCTCCTGTGTGTTGCACAGTATTCCACAGTGTGAATGTACCATAATTTCTCAATACTGTTGATTATGGTAGGACATTTTTGCTGTTTCTATGTTCTTGCTATGGTGAATAATGTGGCTATGAACATTGGTGTATAAGGCTCTATTTACAATTCCATTTTGTGGGGTTTGTTTTAAGTCTCCAACCTAGAGAAGGTTTTTTCTTTTGTTTTAACTTTAATTCTAGCTTCTTTGCAAAGTTTGAATACATTGATTCTCACAAAAGATCCTTCCTGTTTCTTTCACCCCACCCACCCGTGGAATTGTGCAACTCTATAATTAACACCATATACCCCCACATCCTCACCCCTCTATTTCCACCCACATCTACCCAATCTTGAATCCTCATACACATTCTACAATAATGGTTTTCTACAATATTTGTCCTTGTGGGACTGAGTTAGTACACTTAGCATAATGCTCTCCAGTTTACAAAATCATTGCTCCTGAATGCTGCATAGCATTCCATTGTATGAATGTACTACAACTTCTCAATCTATTTGTTGTGGTTGGACATCTGAGCTGTTTCTATATTCTTGTGATGATGAATAATACTACTATGAACATTGGTGTACAAGTTTCCATTTAAGCCTCCGTTCTCATTTTCTTGGGATAATTCCAAGCAATGTAATAGCTGAGTCAAATAGAAGTTGGTTTTTAAATTTCTTTTATTAATTTTAATGAAACTTTACAAAGACTTTTAATTTCTATTCATTCATTGTTGCACTTTTCTCCCTGCCCACCCCTCCCCCACAAATCACTCTTCTCTTTTAAAAGTAAAAGAAAAAATCTTACATTGTTATACAATTCCTCCCCCTAAGTCGATTCCATTACGCTGCCTTCATTCTGGACTCCTGTCATGACAATAATACCTAATTATATATCCTTTTTTAAACAGTTATCTCTCTCATCTGTTTCAAAGCAGTATACATGATTTATTCCCTTTTTTCAGTCTCCTCCCAACCCCTATGTCAGTCCTCTTTTATAACAGTGGCATTATGTAGTATTTATCTTTTTGTCACAGATTTTTCACTCAGCATAATGTCCTCCAGGGTCACACATTTTGTATAATATTTCATGTATTTGTTATTTTTCAATGCAGCATAGTATTCCATTGTATGAGTATACCAGAACTTCTCTATCCATTCATTTGTTGATGGTCACATGGGTTGTTTCCAGCTTTTTGATATTGTGAACAAAGCCACAATAAACATATATGTGCACTTATGATTACTTTGGGGTATATTCCCAGTAGTGGAATTGCTGGGTTAAATGATATTTCTATTTGCAACTTTTTGAGAGAGTACCATACAGCCTTCCATAGTGGTTGGACCATTTTTCACTCCAACCAACAGTGAATAAGGAAGGGTTCCAGTTTCTCTACAACCTCACCAGCTTTTGTTGTTTGCTATTCTGTTAAATTTTGCTATTCTTACTGGGGTGGGATGATATCTCATAGTAGTTTTTGACTGAGTCATATAGAATTTCTATGTTTATCTTTTTGAGGAAGTACCAAACCACTTTCCAGAGTTGTTGTACCAGTGTACAACCCCACCAACAATGTAACAGAATTTCTATCTCACCACATCCTCTCCAACATTTATCACTTGCTGTCCTGTTAAACTTTGCAATTCTTTTTAATGTTAGTCCAAAGCTGTGATTCACACAGTAAAATACCTTTGAGTAATCAATAAAGACTAATAGACACCTTTTCTGGTACAATCTGCTTTCAGTCAAGGTCCACCTGATAGCAGCAATGATACCGCAGACTCTTCTACATCAGCTTGAATTTCTGAGAGTTCTTTGTCAATGCTCTGTGTTCCAGCCATTTCTGGATAATCTTCGAAGTTTTTCTTGTGTGTGGTATCAATGTGCTTTTTTTAAAATTATTTTCACAATCTGTTGGGTCATCTCTGTTGAGAATGGGAACAAATATGTATTACTTCTGGTTATTTTGGCAGTTTACTGTCCTCCATAGTTTTTTGGCAGAACCTAAAGAGCACATCTAGCATTCCATCTGTTTTTTGAAACACCTCACTTGGTATTCCATCAATTCCATGCATGTTAATGCTTTACCAGTGCCTTCGACCAAGGAGGATAGAAGGAGAATTGATGCCTTTGAGCTGTGGTGTTGGAGAAGAGTGTTGAGAATACCATGGACTGCTAGGAAAACAAATAGATTTGTCCTGGAGAGGGTTAAACCGGGTGTCTCCTTGGAGGCAAGGATTCTGAGGCTCTGTCTAACATACTTTGGGCATGTTGTGAGGAGAGACTGGTCCTTGGAGAGGGACATCATGCTTGGGAGGGTGGAGGGACGGCGCAGGAGAGGAAGGCCCTCTATGAGGTGGATTGATTCAGTGACTGGGATAATTGGGATGGGAGTGTCAGAGACAGTGTGACTGGCACAGGGCAGAGCGGAGTTTAGGGCTGTTGTACATAGGGTCGCTATGAGTCGCAGGCGACTCGATGGCACATAACAACAACAAGAACAACAACATCAGTGCACTTTGCACTTCTTCCTTCAGTACTATAATATCTTGATAGTGCAAATTCCTGTAATGTTTCTGTGTTGACCAATTATTTTTGGTACAGTGATTTTATGCCTTCTTTCTTATCTTCTTCTGATGCTTCTTGCTTCATTCAATGTTTTGCCTATAGTGTTACGACTTGAAGCTTGAAACTGGTTCTTCAATTCTTCTTTTTAAACTGTCAATCTTGTTCTTTCCTTTCAGTTTTCTAACTAAAATTCTTTCCACATTTCATTATAACACTTTGCTTTTTCTTCTTAACCCTCCCATCAAAATATTCTGTTTATCTCTCTTATCTAAACATGCTTTCTCCTTGTTCTGGCTTCATTTTTACTCAATACATGTTTTAGATGTTTTTCTAGCATTCAGTTTGGTCTTTTCTTCCCTTGAATGATACCAAGGACATTATCCAGGAAAAAGGTAAAAGGTCATTAGGAGGACAGGGAAAAAAGTAATAACCGAAATATGTGAGTCTAGTCTAATTAAATAATTGTGTACATACTCCTAATTTAAACATATCTGTAAGTGTGCAATTCATTTGAAGCCCACTTTTTCTTCTAGGATTTCCAAAGAGTGCACTCTAATTTGATCCTCTGCTGAGAATATTCATTTCTACTCCAGAGGTTTTGAATCAGAACCTACACGTCTTGTTAAAATCTAGTTTTGTTTAGGGTTTGTTTCCCCCAGTCCCATTATTTCTTGGATGTTGTTGTTGCTGTGTACCATCAAGTCAGAACCAACTCATAGCAGACCCTCTTACTTGTGAAGTAGTAATCACACAGTAACTCTTACATGTAAAGCAGTAATCACGTAGGGAGGAGATTGTCCATCCTTTTCTCTGTGGATATGTAAATTCTAAGCAAAGTCTAAAATCAGATGGACTGTTTAAAAGCCTTGCTTTTATCCTTCTTTAAATTCATTCTTGTGACTGGTATATCTTTTGGGCCTGAACAGATAAAGTATGAGAGAGAGAGAGAGAAAGAATAACTCTTGATAACATTAAATCTCAATTATTTTCATTAAAATTGAATTTATGACAATTTACAGTAATTTCTCAAGACAGTAATCAGTATCTCTATTTCTAGTCCATATTTCTTTTAATTTAAGAGGGAGCTCTTGTGGTCTACTTTGTAGTTATACCTGAGAAATAATAATATCTTTATATCTGTAATTTTTAAGTCGAATTCAAGGAGGAAAAAGTGAATTCTGATTAAATGCATTTAGACATAAGCTCATAAAGACTTTAGCAGACTTTCCTAGGTGTCCAGGAAGACATTTTGTAGAAATGACAAAGGAAAGTAAGTGAAAGTGATTCAGTTTCCCATTCATTCCTCCTTTCTCAGTCCAGGTGGTTTAAAATTATAACATTTCCATCTTTTTAAGGCCCTTTTGCGTTCAAGACATGAATAATGTCATGTCATCTCACAACTTGTCTGGTCCTCAGCCAGTAGTATTTCATGTAAGAAGTCTATTTTTGAGATGGTATTTTTAATTGAGGGTAGATAATATAAAAGTCTTATTTTGTTTCATTTTCTTCAGCTTCAATCAGAATTTAAAGAGTACTTAAATGAGAGTCTGTTTCAGAGTTGACCCTTGTCTTGTTTTGATGTTGTTGTTATGTGCCATCAAGTCACTTGTGACTCATAGTGATGTACAATAGCCTTGAACCCTGCTCTATCCTGTACCAACTTCATTGTCTCTGACACCCCCCCCCATTTCCCAAGTCTCTGAGTCAATCCAACTTATCAAGGATCTTTCTCTCTTGTGCTGTCCTTATACCGTTCCAAGCATGATGCCCCTCTCTAAGAACTGGTTCCTCCTTACAACACGACCAAAGTATGTCAGACGGAGCTTCAAAATCCTTGCCTCCAAGGAGCAGCCTGATTTTACCCTTTCCAGGATGAACCTTTTTGTTTTCTTCACAATCCACAGTATATTCAATACTCTTTTCCAATACCACCACTCAAAGACATTGATTGTACTTTTATCATCTTTATTCATTGTCCAGATTTCTGATACATGGCAAATAATTGTGAAGATCATTGCCTATATCAGGTGTGTCTTAGTCTCTAGACTGACATCATTGCTCTTCAGTACTCTGGAGAGATCCGTGACAGCAGATTTTCCTAGTGCAGTTCATATATTGATTTCCTGACAGCTGGTACCAAGAGCACTGATTGTCAAGTCAAGCAAGCTATTAACAATTTCAATCTCTTCGCCATCTATCATGATACTGTCAATTGACCCAGTGGTTCAAAATCTTTGTTTTCTTGATCTTGAGATTCAATCCATATTGCAGGCTGCAGTCTTTGATGTTCTGGAGCATATGTCTCAGGTCCTCCTCAGTTTAGGAAAGCAAGGTTGTGTCATCTGCATAACAAAGCTTGTCAAGGAGTCTTCTTTCAATCCTGATACTACATTCCTCCTCATTGAGCCCAAACTCATGGATGATCTATTCCACATATAGATGAAAAGGTATGGAGATAGGATGTATCCCTGGTATACACCTTTCCTAATCCAAGTAAATATTTCACATAAACACAATCAAGTGCTCTGGAATTCCTATTCTTCTCAGAGTTAGCCACCGTTTTTTATGATATACACAGTTTAACATGTTTATATATAGTCAATAAAACACAGATGTTCTTCTGGTACTCTCTGTTTGCAGCTAAGGTCCATCTAACATTGGCTATAAAATCTAAAGTCCCTACTGTCATGACCTCTTCTAAACTCAGCTTGCACATCTGGCAGTTCTCAACAGACATAATTTTCACCAGATCTTGCTTGCATGCTATATTAAATGATATTATTCAATAATTTCCACACTCCATCAGGTCACCTTTTTTGGAATAGGAACAAATATAGATAATTTCATATCAATTGGCCAGGTTGTTGTCCTCTAGATTTCTGGGAACAATTTGGTGAGTCCATCCAGGGCAGCATCAGTTTGCTTAAATATGTCAATTGATATGCCATCAATTCCTGGGGCTTTCTTCACAGCAGCTTGAACTTTCTCCTTCAACACCACTGCCTCTTGATCATAGATTATTTTATTAAATTCTTCTGTGTCAGTCAATTCTTTTTGATACAGTGACTCTGTGCACTCCTTCCATCTTCTTTTAGTGTTTCCTGGATCATTTAGTATTCTGTCCAAAGCATCCTTAAGTATTGCACCTCAAGGCTTGAATTTGCTCTCCAGTTCCTTCAGCTTACGAAATGCTGAGTGAGTTCGTCTCTTTTGATTTTTCACACCAAGCTCTTTTCTTTTACAATACTTAGCTTTGTCTTTCTGTGCTACCCTTTAAAATCTTTTGTTCATTCTTTAATTTGTTGATTTTTTTTCCTTTTTGCTTTGGCTTCCTGGTTCCCTAATACAACATGCAGAATCTCTTCAGACATCCATTTTTGTCTTCTTTGTTAGGACCTTTTGCTTTCTTCATGGATAATATTATTGATATCCTCCCATAGCTCATCTGGTCTTTGCTCATTAATATTCAAGGCTTCAACCTGTTCCTGAGATAGTCCTTAAATTAAGGAGGGATAGAATCAAGGCCAGACTTTTGTTATCATGGATTGGATTTTATTTTCTTTAGCCTCACTTTGAGCTTACATACAAGTAGCAGATGATCTGATCCACAATCAGCACCTGGCCTAGTTTTCACAGCTGTTACTGAGCTTCTCCAACAATTTATCCCACAATCAATCTGATTCCTGTATAGGCTGTCAAGTAGGTCCATATATATCACTGTCATTTGTGTTTCTTATAAATAGTATTTGTAATGAATAAATCATTGGTTGTACAGAATTCTGTCATTCTGTCTCCAACCTCATTTCTCTCATCTAGTCCATGTTTCCCAACTACCTATCCTTTTTCTCCATTCCTAACTTTCGTATTCCAGTCACCCAGTATTATTAGGGCATCCTGGTTGCATGTTCGATAGATTTCTGACTGCAAAAGTTGGTAGAAGTCATCTACTCCTTCTATTTGGCTCTGGTTTTTGGTGCATAAATTTGAATGATAGTGATATTAACAGGCCTTCATTGAATGTGTATGAATATTATCCTGTAATTCACAACATTGGATTTCAAGATATATCTAGAAAAGATATTTTTAACTATGAATGTGACCCAATTTTTCCTCACCTTTTCATTTCTAGCATTGTAGATGGATTGTTTGATTCAAAATGTCCCATGCCAATCTATTTCATTTCGTCAATGCCGACTATATGAATGTTTATTTTTTCTATTTCTTCCCTAATCTCTAATTTTCCTACATTTGTACTTCTCACATTTCTCATTCCAATTATTAGGCTCTGTTTGCAACTCTTCCTCCTCCCTTGTGATTCACAATACAAAGGCTCAGCCTCAGGTGCCATATCTGCTAGTCTAATCTAGTTCTGTTGTTCATGGGCTTTTTGAAGGCCTGTTAGTACAGAAGTGGATGGCCAATTCTTCTCCCTAGTCTGTCTTAATTTGGGTGCTCAAATTTAGAGCAATATTTGACAGACAAGCATTTGACCCAAAAGAGCTGATGAGAGTATGCTGGTAACAGATTAGGTGTTGTTCCTGGGGGCCCAGCCCTTTGTGGTAGATGTGGTTTTCCCACCCTTTTCCCCAACCCTGCCAACACTCAGCTCACTTCTTTCTCTTTGTCCTTTAGGCAACTTCCCGCCACCTCTGTCCTCCTATTTCCTCTTCACTTCCAGGTAATGTAGGTCCTTCTGGTGAAGATGGTTGGGGTAGTGTTTATGTGGAGAGGGCAGTCTCCATGTGATAGGTAATATTAAAGATCCTCACCTCTAAACCAAAAAGCAATATCACAGAAATGTAGAAAGGATTGAGGTTGTTAATGATTTCATCTTGCTGTGATCCATAATCAACATTCTTGGCACCAGCAGTCAGGAGATCAAAATACATGTTACATTGGGAAAATCTACTGTCAAAGATCTCTCTAGAGAACCAAAGAGAAGTCAGTTTAGAGTGTAAGGTGCATCGAATGAAAGTTATGGTTTTTTCAATTGCTTGCTTTATATCTGAGAGCTAGACAATGAGTAAGAATGACAGAAAAGGAATCGATTTCTTCGAGTTGTGGTGCTAGAGAAGAGTAATGAAGAGTATACCATGAACTACCAAGAGAACAATTAGGTCTGTTCTAGAGAGGTTGCTCTTTGAAGGCAAGAATTTTGGAATGTCACCAGGATAGACAAGTCCTTGGAGAAGGACATCATGCTTGGAAGGGTAGAGGGCAGTGCAGAAAAGGAAGATCCTGCATGAGAGAGACTGACATGGTGACTGTGGCAATGGGGTCAGGTTTGTCAGAGACACATTTGGTTGTGTCTCTGACAAGGCTGGCCCAGGATAGGGTAAGATTCAGAGACATTGCTCATGGGTTTGCTGTGAGTTTTCTATCATCAGTTTCCATAGTTGTAGTTACTTTTATTGTTATGTTTTCTAAGCAATGAGGTCTATGTATATAGTCACAATTTATGTTTTTCAAAAAGATATTTTAAATGAATGAATAATTATACAAAATTCAATTGTGTGATCTCCAGCTTCATTTCCGTGTGTGTGTGTGTGTGTGTGTTTATTGGTTTGTTTATAAAGTTAGTATACACTGTGTTTCATACTGTTCTTCATTCACATTGTATATCATATAATCATTCTCACGTATTATGTTTTATAAAAATAATCACCATTGGACTTTGTCCATCATAACCCTGTCTTTTGGCCTGGATCCTTTCTTGTCCATCATAACCCTGTCTTTTGGCCTGGATCCTTTCTATTTCCATCTCCCCCTCAACCCACCAAACCGTGTAACCCTGTGGTTTCACCCGTACTCTTCCTCAGCAACCCCCTACTTGAGTTCCCATATATTTTACTAGTCATCATTTTGCTAGGTATTGTTGTATTTTTACAGTAATAGTCTTATGTAGTATATGTCCTTATAAGAGTCCATTAGTTCACTCAACATAATGCTCTCTAGTCTTTCCTGAGTTACATAGTATTTTTCAAAATTGTTGCTCCTGAGTGCTGCATAGTATTCCATTGTGTCAACATACCACAATTTCCTAGTCCATTTGATTGTGGTTGTACATTTGGGCTGTTGCCATGTTCTTGCAATGGTGAATAATGCCATTATTAACATTGGTGTACATGTCCATATGTGCCTCAGTTCTAATTTCATTGGGGTATATTCCTAGTAGTGGAATAGCTGGGTCATATGGAATGTCTATGTTCAACATTTTGAGGAAACAGCAGCAACATTTATATTACCAATGTCTTACTTTCCCAACTATAGTCCTTCTTTCCTCCCAAATTTTTCATTCCACTTATCAATTTTTATTAATGCATCTTACTTGCATCATCAGTCAATTCCAAACTATAGAAATCGGTAGAAATCCTTATCCCTTTATCTTCTTCTATTACTATTTGGTGCATATATTTTAATATTAGTTGTGTTAACAGGTCTTCCTTAAGTGCATATGGATAGTTTCCTATCACTGATATCATTGTACTTCAGGATAGATCTTGAAATGTTTTACTTGATGACAACTGCTATTCCATTTCTCTGGGAGAGGATGTACTACCAAGCCAAAGGCATGTGGTTCAAATACACTACCAGTTCCATAGGATTAAAATGGCCTGTCTCCTTTTATATGATTACCAGCTTCTGAGAATGTACTAGAGGATCATCTGTGAGTTAGCTTGGACTTGAAGGTACATAAAAATAACAGCATGTTACGTATATTCCACAGGCCAGTTAATAATGAATGTTTACACCTATTTCTCCTCATTTTGAGTCTTGTCATATCAATAATTGAAGATCTTTATTGGGTAAAATTTTAATTAATCCAGTCATTAAGATAGGTACTGTTTTAAGGAGACAATTTTTACCTAGTCATATGTGGAGTGCCTTTCAACTTCAGTGGATAATCTGACACTATACTAAATAATGTTCCAATATTATCCTAAATTGATGTCCAGTCCTTCTGATAAATCTGGCTCAGTTTGAGAGTTCCAGAGAAACCAGTCCATTAAGGATGACCCTTATGTTTTTGAAATGCAAGTGGTATAGTTTCTGCTACTACAGGCACATGACAATAAATATAATACAGGAAACTGACAGACGTTGTCTCTGGCAAAGTTGTTGCTATTGATAAGTGTCATCGAATACATTACAACTGATAGTGACCTTGTGCATTACAGTTACAAACCTTGCTCTATTCTGCACCAATTTCACAGTCTCTGATACACCATTGTTAAGGTCATTGTGTCAATCAATCGTGATAGAGAGTCTTCCTTTATTTTTCTGACCATTCCCCCCACTTGCACCATGACATCCTTTCTCAAGAAATGGTCTTTTTACACCCTGCTCAAAATAGATGAGACAAAGTTTCACCATTTTACACTCTAAGGAAAGCCCTGGTTGCATTTCCGCCAACAAAAATGTCTTAGCTCTTTTGATAGTCCATGGAATATTCAACACTCTTGTCCAACATCATGATTCAAAGACATTCATTCTTCTTCTGTCATCTTTATTTATTGCTTTCAGATGCACAAGAAATAATTAAAAATATGATGGCTTGTATCACACCTTAGTCTTTAACTGACTTCTTGCGTTTTAGAACTTTGGAGTAATTGATCATGATAAAAAAAAATAGGAATTAGGCTCAAGAAATCATCTTATCAAATCTATTAGCTTTATTTAAAAAAAAATTTGGTATCTACTCTTTCAAGATATGTGGAAAGGTAGAAAGTGGATCAGAAAACTTTTTCCAACTTCAAAGATATTATATTTTCATATTCAGCATATTTAATTTTCAAGATTTCATTCCATTACTATCATAAAGAATATAAAATAAAGAAATATTATCCAAAATAAAGCAGAACTATTGATTTTCATAAAGTATACTTTGCAATGAAGTTGAAAGGAATGGGCAGAAACAAAAGAATTTCATGAAACAACATATGTGCAAGAGCCTACCGTGATGAAGGAAGAAGTTCAGACTGCTTTGAAGGAAATAGCAAAAAATAAGGCCACAGGAATAGATGGTATAATAATTGACATATTTCAGCTGACAGATGCTGCCTTGGACGTGCTCACCAA
>NW_006399903.1:402257-403489 GCF_000299155.1 Elephantulus edwardii | reverse complement strand
AGTGTTAATGGTACCATGGACTGCTAAGAAAACAAACAGATCCATCCTAGAAAGTGTTAAACCGGGCAGCTCCTTGGAAGGAACGATTCTGGGGCTTCTTCTGACATACTTTGGACATGTTGTAAGGAGGGACAGGTCCTTGGAGAGGGATATCATGCTTGGTAGGGTGGAGGGACAGCACAGGAGGAGAAGGCTCTCTACGAGGTGGTTTGATACAGTGACTGGGGTAATCGGGAAGGGTATATTGGAGACAGTCTGATTGGCCCAGGACAGAGCAGAGTTTAGGGCTGTTGTACATAGGGTCGCTATGAGTCGCAAGCGACTAGGTGGCACATAACAATGACAACTACAACACGTTGTACAATACACATTAATGACACGAAATACATTATGTTTTTGGAAGATTTAGTTTAAAAAGTTGATTATTACCTTGACAAATTTTTGGTTGCTATAATCCATGTTCTGTATCTAAGCTATGATGCTACTTAAAGTTCATACTTTTTTTTTCATCAAGAAAATTAATTTGATTATTTTGCACAACAATTAAGACTTCAAAATACCATCTGATAACAGAAATAATTATGTTATGTTTAATAAATAATCAGATGTAATTTTATTGTATAGTTATTTAAAAATTTTATTAATATTTTAACCTTTGTTTTCATAGGTGTGGATTGTTTAGTACATTCCTTATTTTTCACAGCCCAACAACTGAAAAGTCTTTTCATTACAATTCCTTCTCAATTAAGCCTGATAAAATTTAATTCAACTGATATTTAAGACAAATGAAATTATACATACAACAATTTTCTTGAAGTCTTCTGTATCCAATTTATATGCAAAATTTGTACTCACTATTTTCAGTGATTCATAATGGGTAAGATTAGTGAAATGTGTTCAATACAATATTCAAGCACCCTTTAAATAAAATATGTATTAAACCTCAATTACTAACTTAGAATTTGGTTTAGAAAACTTATTATTTGAAATTTCCAACTTCATATCAAAGCTCATAATATAAAAATGTCCTTTTTAGGCCAACATTTATTAAATTCATTCATTAACTACCCTCAATTCTGATGCAAATGGATAAAAAGTTTTTTCAAGTCACCAAGCTAATGGAAGGCAACAGAAGTATTTCAATGCTGAATAATTATCTCTGAGATCATTATATTACATTAGAAAGCAATTTTCAGTGAAAAGCATATTAATATAATACATTTAATTTTTAA
>NW_006399903.1:398597-400207 GCF_000299155.1 Elephantulus edwardii | reverse complement strand
CCTATCTTTTCTCAGTAGCAATGGCAAAATTGAGTAGAGCAGAAAGCAATAAATGTTGGAGAGGATCTGAAGAGGTGGTAATTCTCATATACTGTTAGTGGGATTGTAAAATGGTGAAACCACTCTTAAAGACAGATTGACATTTCCTAAAAAAAAGTGGAACACGGAAACTCCATATGACTCAGCTATTCCATTACTAGGAATATATCCCAAGGAAATGGAGATTTGTGCACCAATGTTCATAGCAGCATTATTCAGCATCACAATAAGATAATAAAAGCCCAAATGTCCAACCACAACTGAATGGATTGAGAAATTGTCATACATTCACAGAATAGAATACTATGAAGCACTCAGGAAGAACTATTTTGAAAACTGCTACCTAATGTGGGAGAGACTAGATAACATTGTGCCGAGTGAACTAACACTGTCTTATAAGAACACATACTGCATAAGACCATTATTGTAGAAATAGAAGTATAACCAGTTAAACATGTCTGAGAATCCAAAAGGGAGAAGGGGTGGGAGAAGAGGGCTGAGGATTATTTGGGGTGAAATAACAGGGTTTCATGATTTGGTGGGCTGAGAGTGGGGATAAAGGAAATGAGAAAGATCTGGTGAGGACCCGAACAGACTAGATAATGCTGGAAATAATCCAATGGTGATTAATTTTATAAAGCACAATATATAGGAATGAGTTTATGAAACATAATGGCAATGAAGGAAAGTGTGACGAGAAAATATTTTTTAATAAACAAGAAAAAATTTCATCAATTAAAAATTAGGAAAAAAGAGTTAAAATAGTGGAACTCCATATGTATGGAAACAAAATATTAAAAAAACTATTTTTTAAAAAATATTGATTTATTCTGAAAGTTCTTGTACATTGTTTTTCACACCAGATCTTTCCTATTTCATTCACCTCCTCCCTCCACCTATCAAATTATGTGAGCTTATGATTTGATCACCCCCATTCCCCCCACCCATCCTCACACCTCTGCTTTCCCCCCACCCTCTTTGGATCCTCATACTCATTCTACAATAATGGCTTTATATCATATTTGTTCTTATTGGACTGAGTTAGTTCACTCAGCATAATGCTCTCCAGTGACTCTGAAGCTAGGCAGTGATTTACAAAATCACTGCTTCTGCATGCTGCATAGTATTCCATTGTGTGAATGAACCATAGTTTCTCAAGCCATTCTATTGAGGTTGGGCCATGAGAGTCCAAATATCATACTAAATTTTTGTAATAAATCGAATGCTACTTCAGGTTATGAGGGAGGCTGATACAAATTGGAACTCACCCTGAAGCACTAAGGCAATCCTTAAATGTTTACAGGGGTAGACTCTAAGGCAAACCTTAGGCATTGTATTTGCTAAGCCCTCCCTTCTGAATCAAGCAGAAGGTTGTCAATAGAAAGACCTTCGTTTCATTTGCATTGAATTCTCTTTGTGATCTGCTCCCCAGCTATTTCAATAAAGATACAGAGAAGCTGGATTCAGTGCTTCAGTTTGCTTCAGTTGTTCAAGAACTGTTTGCCTCCTGCTTTACCTGTTCTTTTTTCCTACATTTTTGGTGTTCTGTCTCATTATTAATACTTATTAAT
>NW_006399903.1:385517-386911 GCF_000299155.1 Elephantulus edwardii | reverse complement strand
ATATATATATGACTCTATAGCTGAACATCTAAAATAAGGCAAAATAGAGAAGACTGGCCATGCACCCTGAAATAATAAGCCTTTGAAAAACCCTTTGCATAATAAAGCACACTTAGATTGGACTAGCAGATATGACACCCGAGGCCAAGCACTCAAGTTGACAAACACAAAGGAGGAGGAACAGTTGCAATTAGATACTTGTGATTGGAATGAGGAATGTGGAATGTGAGAAGCATGAACATAGGAAAATGGACATTGTTAAGAGGGAAATGGAACACATAAATATTAACTTAACTAGACATTGGCAAAATGACATGGATTGACATGGGACTTTTAAACCAGACAAGCAAATTATTTATTATGCCAGGAATGTAAAAATAAGGAATAAATGTAGTCACATTCACAGTTACAAAGCCAATTTTCAGATCCATCTTGAAATACAATGTTGTGAGTGACAGTATATCAAAACACATACAAGAAATACCTGTTATACTCAGGTTTCACTCCGGAGCTTACTAGTCTTTGGTCGTTTACTAAAGATTTTCCAAAGTCGGAGCCATTATGAGTTAAACGGCACGAGAAATACCTGTTAATACCACCATCATTCAAATATATCCACCAACAACCAGAACCAAAACAAGGGAAATAGATGATTTCTACCAATGTTTGCAGTCAGAAATCTACTGAATATGCAATGATGATGCACTACTAATAATGAGAGAGTGGAATGTAAATGTTGGAAACAGAGAAGAAGGATCAATAGTCAGAAAATGTGGGAACAGAAATGAGGTTGGATATAAAATGATAGATATGGTACAGTTATTTATTCACTGAAAATACCTTCTATATATAAAAAAAAACAAACCCCAACAAACATAAACAGGGACTATACACCTAGACTACACCTGATGGTCTGTACAACAATCAGATTTATTACATTGATGCCTTTGAGCTGTGGTGCTGGAGAAGAGTATTGAATGTACCATGGACTGCCAAGAAAACAAACAAGTTCATCCTGGAGAAGGTTAAACCGAGCTGCTCCTTGGAGGCAAGGATTCTGGGGCTTTGTATGACATACTTTGGACATGTCGTAAGGAGGAACTGGTCCTTGGAAAGGGACATCATGCTTGGGAGGGTGGCAGGGCAGCACAGGAGGGGAAGACCCTCTATGAGGTGGATTGATTCAGTGACTGGGGCAATCAAGGTGGGTGTGTTGGAGACAGTGAGATTGGCACAGGACAAAGCAGCGTTTAGGACTGTTGTACATAGGGTCGCTGTGAGTCGCAAGTGACTCGACGGCACATAACAACAACTACAACATGGAAAGAATTGTTGGAAAAGCCTAGGAGCAACAGTGAAAACTAGGCCAGCATTGATTGTGGAACAGACCATCA
>NW_006399903.1:382704-384037 GCF_000299155.1 Elephantulus edwardii | reverse complement strand
GGAAATTATCTAATGGTATTACTAATACAATAAGCAAAACCCTGCTGAATATCATCCAGAAATGATCATAAAAGTACATTGTCAGAGACCTATCAGAAATACAAGCTGTAATTAAGACTAATGGTGTCACTAGGGATATCATTGTAAATGTCAGATGGATCTTCACTGAAATCAGAGAGTATCAGAGGAATGTTTATCTGTCTATTAATGTATTTCATTGACTGTGCAAAGGCATTTGACTCTGTGGATCACAACAAATTGTGGCTAACCTTGAAAAGAATGGGAATCCCAGACACCTGATTGTGCTCGTGAGACACCTATACTTAGACGAGGAGGCAGTTGTCAGGATAGAGCAAGGAAACACTGCATGGTTCAAAATTAGCAAAGGAGTGTGTCAAGGATTTGTTCTGTCTCCTAACTTTTTCAATCTATATGCAGACCAGATCATTCAGGATGCTGGACTTAATGTGGAGTTTTGTGGCATCAGGATTTGGAAAAAGACTCATCAAACATCTGAGTTATGCAGGTGGCATAACCTTGCTTGGTGAAATTAAGGAGTACCTCGAACATTTGCTGCTGAGTGTAAAAGACTGTAGTTTGTATTAGGGACTGAAGCTAAATATCAAGAAAATGAGGATTCTTATCCCTAAGTCAATTGGTAGTAACATCACAGATGGAGAAGAGATGGAGATTGCTAACAATTTAAGTTTGCTTGGTTCCACAATCAATACTCTTGGCATCAGTAGTCAGAAAATCGCAAGACAAATTACATTAGAAAAAGCTGCTGTCAGGGACTTCTCTAGAGTGTTAAAGAGCAGTAATGTCAGTCTAGAGACTGAGGTACACTGATCCAAGCTATGGTCTTCACAACTACCTTTATGTGCATCAGAGAGCTGGAAAATGATCAGAACACAGAAGAACAACTGGCATCTTTTGAGTTGTGGCACTAGAGAAGAGTATTTTACATACCAGGGACTGCTATGACAACTAAGAGGTCTGTCCTAGAGAGAATAAAGCCAGGCTGTTCCTTGGAGGAAAGGATTTTGAATCTGTCTAACATACTTTGACCATATTATCAAGAAGGACCAATTCTTGGAGAAGAACACCGTGCTTGGAAGGGTGGAGGGACAGTACAGGAGAGGAAGACTTTGTTTGAGAGGGAGTAACACAGTAACTGGGGTAATGAGAGGAGGTGTGTGAGAGACAGTGAGGTTGGAACAGTATAGAGCAGGGTTCATAACTATTGTCCTTAGGGTTACCATGAGTCATGGTAGTCTCGATGGCATGTAACAACAGCAAATATAAATATAAATAGGAATAGGAATAGGAATAG
>NW_006399903.1:360330-381285 GCF_000299155.1 Elephantulus edwardii | reverse complement strand
TGTCTCTCTGGAGACTAAGGTGCGTCTGATAGAGGGCATGGTCTTTACTACCACTTGTTATGCATCAGAGAGTTGGATAATGACAAGGGAGGAAAGAAGAATTGATTCCTTTGAGCTGTGGTGCTGGAGAAGAGCATTGAGGGTACCATGGACTGCTAGAAAAACAAACAGATTCATCCTGGAGAGGGTTAAACCGGACGGCTCCCTGGAGGCAAGGATTCTGAGGCTCTGTCTAACATACTTTGGACATGCTGTAAGGAAGGACCAGTCCTTGGAGAGGGACATCATGCTTGGGAGGGTGGAGGGACAGCGCAGGAAGGGAAGGCCCTCTATGAAGTAGATTGATTCAGTGACTGGGACAACTGGGATACGAGTGTCAGAGACAGTGTGATTGGCACAGGAGAGAGCAGGGTTTAGGGCTGTTGTACATAAGTTCGCTATGAGTCGCAAGTGACTTGACGGCACATAACAACAATATAATATTTAATATAATAATATATAATATTTTATATATATCTTTTATATAGCAATTGCTATGCTGTCACCAACTCTCGTATGTTTGAGCTTACTGTTACAGTCCCTATATCAATCCATCTTGGTGAGTTTCTTCATCTTTTTCACTGTTCTTCCACCTTTGCAAGCACAGCGTCATTTACCCATCCTTGTTTCTTCTGAAAACATGTCCTAAATTCATGAGATTAAATGCTTCCATCCTTGCTTTTGTCCGGGTGGGGAATAAGTCCAAGTTTCTCCTCAGTTTCGTACAAAATAGCATATATGTGAGTTGGGACACTAAGACTATTAAGTAAGAATATGATGTGCATAATTACATTTGAGTCACAAATGACTCGACAGCACATAGTAACAGCAAACAATAACAATTACATTTGAAATTCAAATTAACAGAGGAAAATCTTTTAAATTGTATTACAAATATTGCACAAAGCTTATTTATACTAAAATATAACACATTACTTTCTTATTAAATTTAATCATATATATTGTGCTTTATTTGTTCGTTCGACAGATAATTGAAACAGCCTGGTGGCACAATCATCATATGCATAGGAGATGTGCACTCTTAAATATTATACCATAGGAAAACATGTGGCTGTTCTAGTCACTCACATGGGGGCTCTGTGAGTGGATAGCAATACTTTGGCAAAACCAGTTATAACAAAACAAGAAAAATGACCAACGACCAAACATCAAGGTATGATTTCTTCTAAATCTGCGATCAACTATATAACTCACCAATCATAGCATTTAATTATTTCTTATTTAATTTTTCCTACACTCTCTTTCTCAAGAAAATCTGGAGTTACACATTCTAAATATGTTGAGAGGGTTGGTTGGGTTGGTTTTTTTGGTTGTTTTTGGTTTTTTTGTTTGTTTGTTTGTTTGTTTTTCTTTTTTTTTTTTACCCTTTATAGGTAATTATCATTTCAATATATGGGAAATCCTCTAAATATTTAAGAATGTTGTAAAGCCAAAGGGTGCCTGATTGTGCAGTCATTAAAGATCCAATAGTTAACACAAAGGTAAGAAGTCTGACTTAACCACTCTTCTACAGAAAGTTGTGGTAGTCTGCTATTAGTAATAATGTGCTGGCTTGAATATTTAGAAGGGCCATCTTTTTCTGTGCAGAAGAGATATAATATTCTAATGATTTATATTCCATAGAAATCTCTTTGGTTTTGTCAAAGCCATACGTTTTATAGTTTTCAGAGTAGAATAAAACATTAAGTCAACCAGAATCCAGGGTTCTGTATCAGAAACTATGCTATGTTCAGAAAGAGTGCTATTTCCTACCAACAGAAGCTAATAAGGAAGAATTGTAATTCTACACCACCAAGCCTCTTTGCTTAAAGACAATATTCTATTTTCCCAAGGTCAGTGAAATTATTTTAATATACAGTGAATTCTCAAATCTCTAAAATTCTTCTAAAACATTTGTTTATAGGGTCTTCTTTGATTTTGTAATTGATTTTCATGGTTTTTTAAAAGAGTATGTATGTGCTTGATAATCATTGCAATACATTTTTTTCATTTTATGGTTAATGTTTATGAAACAATTTTATAGGTAAAGTTATTCTGAAATCATCTGATTTAATCTTAGAATTTGGAAAATATATTTATTTCAAGGATAGACATACAGTCTCATGTTTTATGGACAATTGACACACTGTGTAGGTGTTCTACTAAGAGGCATTTCCTCCTTCCCTATTTTGCTTCAGAAAAGTTCTCACATAAGTGAACTTGTAGTTCAGAAATAAATTATTGTGCCTTGACTGAGATTGTTAGCCTGTGTCTGGGCATGTCATTCAGGCTAACACAGTATTTCCCACTAAATTTTTCAAAATTTTGTCAGTTTTTTAAAATCCAAATTGCTCTGTTTCTGATGAGAAATATTCTTAGCATTCTGCTTTTTGTGTTTTTATCCCTTGAGTCTACCTCTAGTTTTTGAACATAGTCTGATTACAAACCACAAGTTAATTCACTCCCTCATGAATCAGAATTGTACTGTTACCTACTTGTCTTTGCTGCCAGTGCAGTCCATGAACAAGCTCTGACTTTCCTTGTGTGAAATGAACAGAATGTCATTGCATCTTGGTGGATACTTGTACAGGGTTTATTTGAAGGACTCCTTGATGGGCTCCTTTAGCCCCAACAAGCAAGCGGAATAAACTGCTGTTAAAATTTTAAAAGCACATTTGAATTGAAAGTAAATAATATGTACATATTTATAGCTCATTACCCTTGAGCATTCTAGCATCCACACTGCCTGAGGGAGTTTATGCTAAAGAAAGGAAGGGGATCCCAATGGTATTGTATTTAAATGTTGGGCTGCTAACCCAAAATGGGTAGTTCTGCTGGATAAAGAAAAGGTATTGTTGATCTATAGAGATTATAGCCTTGGAAACACTGTGAGTCAGTTAAACTCTATTAACATAAGGTCACTCTGTGTTGGAATCAACTCATGTTTAAACAGAAGGGCTATTAACTGTATATCTGAATTGGCATCATGTTCATCTATCAATGTATTCTTTCCATGCAACTTTAAACCCTTCTGTGGTACATACTTTTGTGAGTATTGATTTGTGACTCTCACCAAAACTTTTCTGTTAAGGTAAACTTTCAAGGGAAGGTGTGTGTGGGGGGGGGCGGGGGGGGGAATTCTAGCGGCTTAATTATCTTTTAATTCTACCTGTTAAAAGTATAATATTCTCATGATTGGTTGGAGACCATTTTTCTGTTTCCATTTTCTACAGCTTGGATTGGATCCTTCCATTAAATTCCAAGCCTTGGCGCTGCTGCAGCATTTATTTCAAAAGATAATTCCCCAAAGAACCGTGGAGCCTGCCTGGTTCTGCAAAATGCAAAGCCTTGTTTAGAAATCTGGTCAGATGCTTCAAACCAGCACAAATGATGGAACAACTGCTTTTTATAGATTGTGTCTGAATTATCTCAGCGAGCTTGAGCAATATACTCATTGTCAAATCTGGCCAATCACATTCACCAAATACATATTTGGAACTCAGACTTAGCTTTATTTCCTTTTCTCTTATTTTCTTAAGTACTAGCCAGATCCACAATGGTATAACCCAGTGAGCAAAAACGATATAAGTCTGAGTATTTCCGGGAATAAAAAGTGGGGGGGAAAATGGGAACATTAAAAAAAAATAAAAATTTAAAGTTTTCAATTACTAATCAGCTTTCTGGTTTAATCTAAATGAAATGTATGTGGAAGCACAGTCCATTTTGATAGAGACTGAGGAAATTCTCTGCCATAAACAGATGGCAAGTGATATATTACATGACTAATTAACAGTAATTTGTTTACTAATACACACTGAACATTCAGTTCTCAGAAAGGCAAAAGTATTTTTACAAAAATTATTTTTAGTAGACTTTTAAAAAATGTTCTTTGCAAATATAATATTCATTTGAAAATATTATTTTCAGTAGACTTTTTTATTTTTTGAACTAGTTTAAACTTAGAGAAAAATTAAGCAGCTAGTACATAAAGTTCCTGTATGTCTGCCTCCCATGCAAACAATTTTCTCTATAAATAGTTTGTATTATTGTGGTGCATTTGTTAGAATTAATGGACCAGTGCTGAGGCATCATTATTAAGTACAGTCCATGGTTTCCATTAAGTTTCACATTTTCAGTTGTATAGTTCTATGGGTATTGACAAATGCATTACGTCAGGTATTTGCCATTCTAGGATCATTTAAGAGACTTACATTACCCTGAAAATGTCTTGTGCTTCATTGACTAATACCTCATCTCTCCTCTGAAACATGACTAGTCACTGGTATTTTTACTGTCTCCGTGATTTTGCCTTTCCCAGAATGTCATAAACTAGGAATCATATAGCTTCTCATTTTAACCAATGAATTTTTTTTCATTTATCAATATGCATTTAAGCTTTCTCAATTTTTCATGACATATCACTCTTTCCTCTGACTTCTATATATTGCTGATTAACGTCTCATTGTGTGGATATTTAACTGTTTCTTTTCCATTTTCAGTTGAATAGAAGCTTTGTTTATACTTTTGGGTAATTATAAATAATGTATGCACTCACTCAATGCCATTGGATGAGAACCAGCTCACACATCATCTTCCAGTGGCTTTTCAGTGGCTGTAAATCACACAGGAGGATATTTTCCATCTTTCTGTCATGGCACAACTGGTAGGTTCGAACTGTCTTTGGACTGACAGTGTAATCCCTTATCTATTAGACCACCAGAACCACCCTTATGAATAAAACAAGTGTGTACATGCCAGTTTTCTGACATTGTTGTTATGTACCATTGAGTTACCTGCAACTCACAGCAACATTATATACAACAGCTATGTTGTACATAAAAACTATGTACAGCCTGCCCTGTCCTGAGCCAGTCTCGTTGAATTCAACATACCTATCCCCGTTGCCCCAGTCACTGAATCAACCCTTCTTATCCAAGGTCTTCCTCTCATGCACTGTCTCTCCACCCTTCTGAGAATAATATCCTTCTTTAATAACTGCTCCCCCCTGGTATATGAGTATACCAAGTATACGAGACTGAGCTTCAAAATCCTAGCCTCCGAGGAGAAACTTGGTTTCACCCTCTCCAAGACAGATCTATTTCTTTTCTTGATGGTCCATGGTATGCTCAAGACTCTTCTCCACCACAACTCAAAGGCATCGATTATTCTCTGTCATCCTTACTCACTGTTAATCTCTCTGGTCGATAACAAGTAATTGCAAAGACCATGGCCTGAATGAGGGGCACCTTAGTCTCTAGACTGACATCCTTGCTTTTTAGTACTCTGGAGAGGTCCTTGATAGCATAGTTTTCCAGTGCAATTCGTCTTTTGATTTCCTAACTACTGGTGCTAAGAGTGTGGTTTGTGGAGCCAGACAAGCTGTAATTGTTTACAACTTCAATCTCTTCTCTATATATCATAGTGATGCCAATTTTCCCAGTGGTTAGAATATTTGTTTTCTTGATGCTGAGTATTGATCCATATTGAAGGCTGCAGTCCTTGACCTTCGCAAGTGCTTTATGTGTTCCTCAATTTTAGGTTGTGTCATCTGCGTAATGTAGGTTATTGATGAGTCTTTCCCCAATCCTGATGCCGTGTTCCTCCTCATAAAACTCAGCTTCCTGAATGATATGTTCTGCATATAGATTGAAAAGGTGTGGAGACAGGATGCTTCCTAGAGACACTCCTTTCTCAATTTTGAACTGCTAAATTAGCAGATCTAAGGAAGAAATCATAGAGAAAGAGAGGAAGCTTAACACAGCTTTACTAAGGTGGGGGGGGTGTGGGTAGGAGAGCTCCTGGGTGAGGTTCCTCATTCTGAAGATGCAGAATGAGAATTCACACAGTGAATTTATTGAGGAGGGTTTTTAGATCAGTCTTTAGGGGCGGACATTCCATTGTGATTTACCGTTTATCCATTATTTCAGCCAGGTGAGTGGGACCCTTCACTCTTCTTGTCAATGTGTGTATTCTTTGAATTCTTCATTCTCCCCCTTGGTCCCCCTTGTCTGGACTTAACATCCCAGCTTCTTTTAGTGATAAAACAGGATAAAGTATCTTTATTTTAGCTACTTCCTACTGAATAGGAGTGAAGATCTGGAGGCTCAGAGGCTGGCGTGAGTTGGTCTGGGATCAGTGGCCAGTGAAGAATTAAATTGGTCATCTCCTTGATCCTGTGAAAAAGAACTTAAAAAGACATAGCGTGATTAATAACAATATGCTTAAGGTTACTATTGGTCTTAGAAAAGGAAGAATTTAGGCTACAAATGGATTTTCAAGCCAATTTGGGAGAAGTCTTGTGGTTTTACTAGTCCTGATTCATTTATGTAGTAACAACACTCTTTAGGAATAAGCAGGTGCTCTCTTTCTTGGCAGTCAGGAGATCTAGAGGGTTTATTTGTTTGTTTGTTTTAACTTCGGATATCGATTTGTACCACCAATATGAGCTGAAGTTGGAGGGACGCTAGACTGAATTCAACTATGCTTGGGAGAAATGTTGCTCTCTTAATTTGGAGAGTGAGGAGGAGCCAGATTAATTCAGATTTATTATACAAAGTGAGCTGGGATTACAGTTCCTACAGCGAAACAGGGCCTTTTGTGGTGGAATTCTGTATAGAGTCTCATTACACTAAAAGTGTTGTCCTGGTTCAGCTACAGAGTGCTTATTTATGCTAATATTGTGTATCCCATGTTCCATTACAGAAGGTGCTAATGAGGAAGTTATGTAGCAGATGTGAAAGGGCTTCTTAATCTGCTTATTAGGTTCTTGTTCTGAAAAGGGAATGTGTCCTGGAATAGTGGAGGACTCAGTTTGAGCTGATGAAATACGTGGCTTGAAGTGTTTTGGTAGAGCGTGGTCTAGAGAAATTGAGTGGAATTACTGTTAGCAAAGGTCGTTTTAAAGAGACACAGAGAAAACAATGGGAAAGGTTGATCACCATCTAACTTTGGTTAAGGAATAGTAGATGCTCTGGATAATTTGGCCTAAGATTGGGGCATGCATAGTTTGTGGCTCTCTGGAAACTCGTTTCATCATTGTCTCTTCAGCTTGGAGAATATCATTGGAGATCTGTATTTAGGTGTTGGGACCTAGGACGTATTCTCTGCTTATGTATATTTTGCTAGAGGGCAAGGAACTATATCTAGTAGGATATAGTTTTTGTTTAACCCCAGCCTGCTACCTGGCATTCCAGGGGTCTGAGATAGGAAGGTAGAAGTTTCCCTGTTCAATAGAAAACTTTGGTATTATAAATGTCATGGATCTTGTATGACTAATATGAACAACTTCTGTATTTTCCTGGCCACTTCCAAAAGTATGAGTGGACTTGGTCATACAGGAAACAAACAGAGGGTCATCTATAGGATGACACTGTCTTAGGTAATACTGAAATGGTTATTGCTGCTTGGCATCCTTGTTGAGAGCAGTCTACTGAGCCAATGAGGTGGTAGGAGTAGACTGTGGAAGTTTCTCTAGGGCTTGAGTGCTGAGTGAAGCAAAGAATAAGGGGACCCACTATCTGAGAGGTGTAGGAAACTCACTCAGTGACGGGAGCATGTTTGACCTGAGAAAGGTGGAGCCAATGGGGGTTATCAATGACCTTAACACCTATGAGGATGTCTGTATTAGGTCTGTCTTAGTGTGGTTGGAGAAGCTTGGGCGCATGCTACTTGATGAGAATGGCATCACCTGGAGTGACTTCAGTGGTTGTTCTGCTTTGTTTTCCTTGGTTATAAGGGAAGAATTTGACTGATGTCCTTTGCAGTAAATCATAGCAACCTGCTTGGACAGCTGACAAGCTCTTAACAAAAGAATAATCAGCTTGTTAACTATAGGTGAGCCTTTTGTTGTTATAAAGCCTTGCTTGCACCAGATGCAACATGACAATGAGCGATTAAAAAGACATATTTAGAATCTGTGCAAATGTTGACAGTCAGGTCTCTAGCTAGATATAGGGCTCTTGTCAGGGCAATAAGATTGGCTTTTTGTGAAGTTGTGCCCTAGGAAAGTTTCACTGCTTCCTACACCTTGCTTAAGGATACTATAGCCTAAGCTGCCTGATTGTAACCTATGGTCTGGATTTGAGATGGGTTTATCAGATAGGGAGGGAAGTAAAGAGCCAGTAGGGTGGTGGGATTAAGGGACAGTGATTGATAGAGAGAGAGATCAGGGTTTTCTAGGAAAAGTAGGTGAAGTTCCTGTATCTGGAAGGAAGTCAGGATAGAAAAAGGATGTGAAAGCAGATCTTATGGCTTGAGAAGACCTTTGGAGAGCTTCTCAAGGTATGTTTCAGTGCTTTTTGGTGAGGAGAGCTGTGGCTTCTAGAGCTCATAAGCAGCGTTGCTGCTTAGAGAAGTATGTATTGGGCTAAAGGTGGGTCAAAGGGGTTAAACTAAAACACTGACAGTAATATTTCATTTTTCATCAGTGTATAAGTGAAGGGATTTAGAAGAATTTGGTAAAGGAAGGGGTGGAAACTGTAGAAGGAGGTATCAGAGCTTGAGAAAAGCTCTTCTAACTATGTGGGTTGAGTCTAGAGAGGAGGTTTTTGCTGCATGATGAAGAGATTTTGCTAGTAAGGAAAAATTGGGGATCCAGTGTCTAAGAAAACCAATAAAATCAAGAAGAGAGAGGATTTAAACAGTGGTTGGAGGTGCCTTCAGTCTTTCAAAGGCTCTGTGCCAATGACCATTAAACTTCTAGTGCTGGGGATCTACTGAAAACTAAGACATGTGACTGTGAGGAGAGACAGTTGGGCCTTGAAAGGGAATACCTTGTATCCCTTGGAGGCTAAGAAGTTAAGATGGTGAGCAGTGTGGGTTTGTGAAAGCTGGTCTAAGGGACTGCACAATAAAAGATCATTAACTTATTTAGGGGATAAGAAGCTTATTGGAAAGTAGGTGGTTAACAATGGGTTTTAAACTATTGCAGTGTTGCGTGGGGACAGAGAATTGGGGTCTAATGGGAAAAGGGGAGAGGTCTTTCAAAGTAACAAAAACAGGTAGTTAGTGAGAGGCTACAGATGGGGTGGAAAAATCCACAGGGTAGACAACGTCTTGTAATAGAGATAGTGTAGAAGGGGACTTGGAAGGAAGGAGAGAGAAGAGAGACAGAACTAAAAGCTGGTCAGGTGAGCTAGGCTGAAATACAGCTCCAAGTTTGGACATGAATTTCCTTCTTAGCAGTGGTGTTGGACATGTGGGGATAATTAGAAAACAACGGGTGAGTATTAATTTTTCTAGGGTAATGAGGAGATGTTTAGTGGTAAGAAGCTTGGAGGGAAGGCCATCAATCCCCATTACTGAAACCTGGAAAAGGAAAACAGAACCTGAGAAGGAAGGGAGTACTGAACAGGTAGCTCTCATGTCAACCAGAAAGGAAATTGGCTTACTTGGTACCTGAAGGGTTCCCATGGGCTCATTGAGGATGATGGGGGTCATTGAACCCAGGCATCTTCAATCTTTAGTGGCCAGGCCTAGGAGATCAGCCAGGATGGGGACCGGGTCTGGTGAAGGGGCTACCCTACTGGGACTAGGAGCTGAAGCGCAGTCTACCATCTAATGGTCTGGTGTCCTTCAGATAGGACAAGGATGTGTTATCTGGCTCTGGTTTGGAGGACAGGGGTTAGGGCAGCAGCTATCCCAGTGGCCCTCTTTGCCACACTTGAAGCATACACCAGGAGATACCTGGCTCCTAGAATGAGCAGGTGTTTTTTGACCATTCACGGCTGCTGCAAGGCAGTTATCAGAGCTTGGATTTGCAGATTTTCTTTCTGATGGGCATGAGTCTTTTATTGGCTTCAATCTGTTCCTCTCGAGCAATGAAACTTTAAAAGCCGTGTTTTCCAGGTCTTGAATTGGGTGTTTAGAGGCCATTTCTAGTTTTTGTCTTTGGTGTTTTTTTTTTTGTTTTTTTGGTTTTTTTTTATGTAAGCTGCTGGATTGTGGTGAAAACTTGCTTTTTACTTTGATAATCCTCTCTGCCCTGGGAACTTCCTGGAGCAGGACAAGGGAGGAGAGGCTATCTTTAGCAAGTAAGGAAGTAAAGAGGGTTGTCTAATTTGTCTTTGTGTTTTGGTTTGGGGCCGCTGATGTGATCAGAGGAGGGAGATTCAAGTCAGGGTTGAAAAAGGAAGAGAATGGTATTTTAGTCACATAAAACTTTCTTCTAACTAGAAATCTGAACAGAATGAGGAAAGAGGGGTAGAGAGAGAGAAGCAGAGAGTGAAAATATTTTCCAGGCTGGGTCTGCAAAAGGCTGGAAAATAGGGAAAGGGGAGATGCTAAGACCAAGGAAGGAGAATTGGAAAGGGCTTCCTATGGTGAGGCTACATTTGCATATGACTGAGTTAGAAAAACAGAAGCTGTAGGGGATCTGCAGGATTAAAGGTGAGTTTTGACACAGAGAGAGACACACACACAAAGTGAATGGTGCTTTTAACACCTGTAACCTCTGAAGAGGGTAGGAGGAACTCAGTAAGGATTGGAGGAGAAGTGGCCAAGTCTGGATTGGTCAGAATAGAAGGGAGGAAGAACAATTGGGGAACAAAGAGATTTAGGTTGGTGGGAATCCTTGGTACCTGGCAACAGATGATGTAGGAGGTAGAGTATGAATTGGTTGGAATAAAAGAGAGCAGAGCAACTGGAGAAAAAATGGGTTCAGCTTGGTGCAAATTCATTGCTGGTTCTGAAGGAGACACTAGGTAGCGGTAGAGGAAGGCTAGGACAGAGAGAGGGATATGGAGGCAAAATAAAAGACTTTCTTAAGTCCACTGGGAGAAATTGTCAAGATCTCGAACTAAAAGTTCTATTTTCAGACCATCAATTTATTTAGATGGTATTGTGACTGCTTGGTTACAGAAAAAGTATTGGTCTCTTGAGGCACAAGTCTTCAGTTAGACTCAAGTGTGAGAGATTTGAGAGAAGGCAGCCCAAGGGACTGTAACTTGGGGGCCTAAACATTTGGCTACCCATGGTGCTCAAATCTGTGGGTGAGACAACCAGAGTTTCAGGGTGTCCCCTTGAAACCGGGAGTCTCACATGCATAAAGTGGATATAGACAGTCTGGCATCCCTGAGTATGATCAACAGTCTGGGAGAAAGGGCCAGTAGTTCTGGTTGAACTTCTGATGCAGATCTGCAATTTTTCGGTATGAGCAGACAGAAGTCTAGTGGGACAGATTTGGCTTCCCATGGGAGTTCAAAATGTCTGGAAGGCTGGAAATCCTGGAATAGAGGTTTAAAAAGCCAGAAGGGATTGCATAACAGTGAGAGAGTTTTACTTTTCAAAGAAAAGAATGAATTGTGGGGGAGGGGTGGGCAGGGATAAAAGTGCAACCATAAATGACTAGAAACCCTAAGTTTCTGTAAATTTTATTTACAATTAATAAAAAAAATTTAAAAAATGCCTGGAAGTCAATTTAGGAGCCTCCAGGAAAGGGGAAAGAGGAGGGGGGAATACAGAGATCAGAAAGGCAATAGGGACAGAGATCTGATCAGCAGCTGCACACACAGAACAAGGGAGAAGGAAAGAAGCAGGATTTTACTGAAAGAGTATCTTGACACTGCATGGGCTGGTTAGAGAAAGAGAGTAAGGAAGTGAGCCTGCACTCGCCTTAAAGCAGGGACACAACACCTTAACTTATCTCTGAGGATTTTGTGCACTGGTGTTAGGTTAGCAGACTTAAGGAAGAAATCAGAGAGAATGAGGGGAAGCTTAACACAGCTTTATTAAAGGGAGGATAGGGGAGTTTCTGGGCCAGGTTCCTCATTCTCAAGGTGCAGAATGGGAAGTCATACTGTGAACTTATTGGGGAGGGTTTTTATGACGGTCTTAATGGAGGGATATTTTATTGTGATTTGTGGTTCATCTGTTTATTCAGCCAGATGGGCAGGACTGTACACTCATCTTGTCAACTTGTCGACACGTGCATTCTTTGAATTCTGCATTCTCCCACTTTGTCCCCCTTGTCTGGACCTAACATGAATCCTGCATCAAACAAGCTCAATTTGAACCAAACAGGAGGACAATGCTGACCAATTCCCTTATTAGTAGTTTACACACTTATTTGCATCTTCCCACTAATAAAGTACTATTGACTTCATTTCATGAGGCTTGGGGACTGTAGTCTCCCTCCACTCTGAAAGTCAGCTGACTAATCTGGTGGGATGGCTGGCCATCTCCACGGAGGCTTCTCTTGGTGGTGATCAGGCAAGGGAAGTTTCTGTGGCCTTGTTCATTGTGTTAATGTCCTTTTTGGCCTTCAAAGGTGGATGGGTGGCCCTGACCCTTAGAGTAGGGGTAAATCAGGGTGGGGTCAAATATGCGGAGCCTGCTCCAGGTACTAACTTAAAATTCTGCAGGGGCCTTGGGCCGCAGCCTTTAATTGTTTTTGGTGAAGCATTCTTCTAGGTTGTGTAACCCTGGTATGTCCACTTGCTGTACAGAGGTAACTCGTGGTTGCTGTGAAGCAAAACACTTTGAGACTGGTGAGACTGATGAGTCAAATGCAAGAATGGTTACCCGTAGTGTACAGCATTTGGTAGAGCTCCCCAATTAAAACAAGCTTGAAAGCAGGAGTGGCATCCACTTACATAAGAGCTTGCCTCTGGAAACCCTATGAACCTGGAGAAAGGACGAAAGTTATACAGGTGTCCAGGACTTCAGTTCATAGAGTTGCTATGAGATGCCTATGACTCAACGGCCCTTAACAACAACAACAAAACCACCTCATTTAGTGGTGGAAACACGCAGTCAAGTGTGTGAACTGCTAATGAGGAAAGTGAACTGATTAATGTTAGAACATGTGAACTGCACTATTAGAAAGAAAGAAACAGCAGAATCCACATCACACAAATAGACCACAGATGCCACATGGCTCATAATGGGACCTAGACTAGAGCAGCAGCAGAAGGAACGGAGACCTACAGGCTGGCATGAGATAAAATGTAATTAATACCGAAGCCCTAGGAACCCAAGCTTAGGTCCTATACTGATGGTTGCTTAATGACGGGGAGATGGGGATGTCCTAACTGGCAGGATGAAGTAAGTCTGTAACACTGGCCTATAGTCAGTGGAATACAATACTGATTGTCTTTTAATTGGTATAGATTTTGCTATTGTCTTTTAATTGGTATAGATTTTGCTATAATTTATGAATTTGGAAATATTTCATTTTTATTTAAATTATAGCAAAATCTACAGTTAGGGCATCCTTTTTTATTTTATTTGAAATATATATTTAAATTGCACTTAAAATAATTTCTCAGACACATGTTTTCTTTAGAAAGTGTTACTAATAATCCTCAAAGTTTGGAAAGTTTTATAGCTATCATTCAGTTATGTATCTCTAGTAATTTTTCCTATGCTCTGAAAACACATTTTGAATGTTACTGTTGTTGTTTGTTATTTTGTACTGTTGAGTTGGAACTGACCCATAGCTGATCCTCCAGTGGGTTTTCAGAGACAGTATATTTCAACAGGGGTTGGGGGAGGAGAGATTTTCTGTCCTTCTCCTGTGGAACAGCTGGTGAATTCGAACTGTGTGCCTTTGGGATTACAGTGTAGTTTCTTATCACTAAGCCACCAGAACTTCCTTGAATGTTATACATTCTCTGAAATACACTAAGGGATGTTTTATATCTCAGTATGTGGACTTGAAAGTTTCACATGAACTTGAGAAAAATTTGCATTGAGTTGCTATTTGGTTAAATATTCCATATATGTCAATTAGATTCACTTAATTGATGGTGCTGTTCAGTGGAACTATATCATCATTGATTTTTGTGTGTGTGTGCTGAATATACCATTTTTTATATAAGAATATTGAAGTTTACAATTATAATTGTGGACTTGTCTGCTTCCTCTAACAATTCCATCAGTTTAGCCTTGCATATTTTGAAAGTTTGCTGTTGGTTGCATTCACATCAATAATTGTTATGTCTTCTTTAAGAATTTATCCATTTATCATTGTGTAAAGCTCCTTTTTATCATTGATTTTTTTCTTGTTCTGAAATTTGCTGTCTGAAATTAACACCATTCCTAGAGCTTTATCATGATTAGTGTTAACCTCACATATCTTTATCCATTCCTTTATTTGTAATCTGTCAAGGTTTTTACATTTAACATGAGTGTTCTGTAAACAGTACAGATGGGCTTTGTTGTTAAGCCTCAGTCTTACTCTACCTTGCACAGAAAACTCTGACCCAGAGAACATGCTATACTTTCTGCTTCTTTGTCTTAATGATAGTCAGATTTTTTGGTTTTGCCTTTGAACCAGATAAATTTAAACCTGATGGGATAGTGAAACTCACAAATGCTCTTATTTGTGGTCTACGCATTTATTTGCATTTTTCCTCCCAAAAGGTGCTATTGTTGTTACTTACCATTGAGTTATAACTGACCCTCCAGAGGGTTTTCAGAAGCAGTTAATCACACTGGAGTTTTTGCCCATCCATCTTCCGCAAAGCAGCTGGTGGCTTCAAATGTGCCTTTGAGGTTGCAACATAGCTTCTTGTCACTAGGCCACCAAAGGTGCTACTTACCTTAATTATATTATTAGCAAACTATCCAGCCACCTTTTGGGGCCACCAACATGTCACATTTGTATAGTCCTACCCACCTCAAATCAAGACTACAAAAATTCTCATCCTCATCACTGGGCCAATAAGAAACCTCTGAATAGATAGAGAAAAGATTGAATTTGTCAGCATTTAATCTTGACTGAATCCAAAATCAGAACCCTTGTTACCAGCAGTCAAAGAATCAAAAGATGTTTTACAATGTGAATATATAATGTCAAGGACCCTTCCAAAGTTCTAAAGAGCAACAATGTGTGTTTAAATTCTAAGGCTCACTTGATCTTTCTAATTGCTGTCTATGCATCCAAAAGTTGGATAAATGCATGACCTTTTCAATTACTTGTTAAAGACAATAGAATAATTGATGTTTTTGAGTTGAATGTTTAAGAAGAATACTAGATAGTTCATGGACTACCAAAAGAACAAACAAATATTTCTTAGATAACATGCAAACAGGGTGGAACACTTTCTTAGAGGTAAGTGTGGAACACACACACTGCCTCACATACTTTGAGTTTCTTTTAAGGAGGGAGCTCTGGTGGCCTACTGGTAAGAAGCTGTGCTGCAATCCTGAAGGCACGCAGTTATAGGTCACTCGCTTCTGCACAGAAGGATAGGCAATCTTCTCCTGTGCTATCACATGCCTCTGTAAACATGGCAGAGCATCAGATACGTGTTGGTTCCAACTCTGTAGAACACGCAGCAACAGCCCTTGGTAAAAGACATCATGCTTAATAAAGTGGAGCATCATTGAAAGAGAGGAAAATCATCAACAAGATGGATTAACAGTGACAGGGCCCAAATACATCAGAGGTGACCAAAAATGGCACAGGACAGGGTAGGTATGATCTGCTGTTCTTAAGGTCACTATTGGTCATGATCCACTCAGTGGCACTTAGTAACAAAAGCCCATTCTTTCAGGGAGCTCTGGTGACCTACAGGCATGGAACTGCACTACCAACTCAAAGTCTTCTATTCAAATTGCCTAGCTTCTCTACAGGAGATGGAAAATCTCTCTCCATGCAATTTGAAGCCCCTGCAAACCCAGTGGAGGATAAGTGATGACTCATTTCTGACTCAGTGATACATAGCAACAACTCGTCTACATGGTGACAGTCGAAGAGATATTGAAGAGGCCATTTCAGAGAAACTTGTTCTAGACTACGTTCGAAATAAAGCTGGAGTGTTTTAATCTTGGAGAAAGATTTCAAAGCAAAGAGAAATTTTCAAAGCTTAATTAAAAACAAGTCGATTTTCCAAGGAGACATGCTAATATGATTGCACCTAACAACACAGTATCAAAATATGTGAGGCTGAAACTGATAGAAATTCAAGGGGAAACGAACAAATTCACAATTATTATTGGAAAATTATGCAGTCATCCATCAACGTCAGACAGATCCAGCAGCCTGGACATCAGTGAGGATATAATTTAACTAAATGACACCATCAATCAACTGGATCAAATTGGTTTTTCATGAACTATTTCATACAACAACAGTGGAATATAAATTCTTGATGAGCTTATATGAGCCTTTCACTATGATAATCACATTCTGAACCAAAAGTACGCTATAACAAATTCAGAAAACAGAAATCATGTGGAATATTTCATCAGATAATAATGAAATAAGAAATGGATAACAGAAAAATAGCTAGAATATTCCAAATATTTAGACATTAAACAAGTATGTACCTAAACAACAAATATATCTAAGAAGAAATTTCATATGATTCAAAACATTTAAGTCATTTAAATAAAAGTATAACACTAAGCTCAATCCCAAAGTCCAAACCCATTCCAACTTATTCCACGCTATCCTTAATCAATTTCCCAATGCTGGAAACTTTAATCAGAGCAGACTCCTTCATGTCCCTCCTGCCCTGCATTAGGTTGACTACCACTCACAGACACACTAGGAACAACCTACATGAACCCCACTCTAGCCTGTGCCAATCCTAAGGATCATTGTCTTACTCCAGCTCATTATGGCAGTCACTGTACCAGTCTATATTACTGAGAATCTTCCTTTATTTTGCTGACCTTCTATTTTTCCCAGTAAGATATCTCTACCCAAGTTCGGGCTCCTCCTGAATATATAAAGTAAGTGAGATGAAGTTTCACTACCTTTAAAAAAAATAATTGTGATTTTTACAAAAGTTTACAGAAAAATTGAATTTTCATTCATTCAGTGTTGCATATTTTCTCTCTAACCTCCCCAAGTTTTCTTTTTTTGAAAAAAAATTAATATTCATTCGTAGTTGCACTATTTTTTCCATCCCTTCTCCCCTCCCTTAGTCCACTTCGCTATGCATGTCTTATTCTGCAATGTTGTAATACAAATAATACACAATCATATATTCCTTTTAAACAGTTCTTTTTTCAACTGCTCCAAAGCAGTGTTCCTAATTTGTCTCCTCTTTTCTTAGCTTCCCCCAACCCCCAAATCAGTCCTGTTTTATAACAGTGGTGTTATGCATTTCTGTCCTTTTATGATGGGGATATTTCACCTGCATAATTTCCTCCTCGGTCACCCATGTTGTGTAATATTTTATGAGTTCATTGTTTTTCAGTTTTGCATAATATTCATTGTCTGAATATACCATAATTTTTCTATCCATTCATTTGTTGATGGACACTTGAGTTACTCCCATCTCTTTGTTATTGTGTATAATGCAGCAATAAACATGGGTATGCATGTATCTGTGTGGCAGTTGTGGTTTATTTAGAGTCTATTCCTAGTAGTTAAATTGTAAGTCAAATGGTATTTTTATTTCCAACTTTTGGAGATATCACCTTCCATTGTGTTTGTACCATTTTACACTCACACCAGAAGTGAATAAGGGTTCCAATTTCTCCACAACCCCACCAGCATTTTATGTTTTCTGCTCTGTGGAACATTGCTATTGTTACTGGAGTGAGATGATATCTCATACTTGTTATTATTTGCATCTTTCTGATAGTTAGGAATTTTTAACATTTCCTCATGTGTTGTATCTGTTTGCCATCTAAATATCTTCTCTGGTGAATTGTCTATTCATTTCCAGTGACTGTTTTTTAATTGAGGTGTGTAACTTTTTCTTGTTGAGATGCTGGAGAGGTCTATAAATTTTAGATATGAGTTCCTTATCAGATTATGTAAGTTAAAATGACCAAAACTAGTCCATATCAACTCATTAAAGTCTACAATGTAAATTTTTATACATTACAGCTAATTTTTACAACATTCAATATTCCTAGGTTCCTATTTTCTACATTCCCACTCAGATTTGCTGTACTGTGATTGCTTGTATGTTGCTGTGATGTTGGAAGGTATGCCATCTGTGTTTCAAATACCAATAGGGAAACTCATGTTTTATATGTTTCAATGTTGTTCTTGTTATGTGCCATCGAGTCCTTGCAACTCATAGCAACCCTATGTACAACGGACCTAAACGCTGCTCTATCTCTTGCCAACCTTATTGTCTCTTACACATCTATCTCCCTTACCCCATTACTCAATAAATCCATCTCATTGAGGGCTTTCCTCTCCTGCACCATCCCTTCACTCTCCCAAACATAATGTCGCTCTTCAAGTACCAGTCCCTCCTTGCAAAAAGTATTTTCCAGATAATCTGTTCTGCATATAAATTGAAAATATATGGAGATAGGACACATCCTTGACGCACACCCTTCCCAATTTTGGACCATGCGGTGTTTCCTTGTTCTATTTTGATGACTGCCTCCTGGTCCACATATAAATTTCCCACAATCAACTGTTCTGGGATTCCCATTCTTCTCAAAGTCAGCCACAGTTTGTTATGATCCACACAGTCAAATGCCTTCGCATAGTCAATAAAACACAGATAAACATTCCTCTGGTACTCTCTTTCTACCAAAATCCATCTGACATTAGGTATAATATCCCTAGTGCCACAGCTTCTTCTAAATCCAGCCTGCACATCAGGAAGTTCTCTGTTGATGTGCTGTTGCTGTCATTTTTCGATTATCCTCAGCAGAATCTTACTTGCATGTGATATCGATGATATTGTTTGATAATTTCCATACTCTGTTTTATCATCTTTCTTCAGAATAAAAACAAATATAGATTTCTTCCAGTCAGTAGGCCAGGTCATTGTCCTCCAGGTTTCTTGGCAATTTAGTGAGCACATCCAAGGCAGCATCTGTTTGTTGAAATATGTCAATTGGTATGACATCAATTCCTGGAACCTTGTTTTTTGCATTGTTGTTTCAAGAGCAGCTTGAACTTCCTCATTTATCACTGCAGGCTTTTGATCATACATTGTTCCATGAAATTCTTCTGTGTCCACCAGTTCCTTTTTGTACCATGACTTTGTATACTCTTTCTATCATCTTTTAATTTTTCCTGCATCATTTAATGTTCTGCCCAAAGCATCCTTAAATATTGCAACTCGAGGTTTGAATTTGTTCTTCTGTTCCTTCAGCTTAAGAAATGCTGAGCAAATTTGGCCCTTTTGATTTTCTGACTTGAGTTTCTTGTACATTGCATTGTAATACTTTGTCTTCCCTCCCTACCCTCTGAAATCTTCTGTTCAACTCCTTAATATCTTGATTTCTTCGCTTTCCTTTAGCTTTTTGGTGTTCCAGTGCAATATTTAGAGTTTTCTTGTTTTCCAGCAAAGCATCTAGTGGATTCGATTTGCTTACCTCTGGGATTGCATTGTAGCCTCTTGCCACTAGACCACCAGAGCTCCCGATATGTTTCAATAGAGTTTCCGAACTAGGACAGGCTAAGTTGAACTGCTACTCTGAAATAATAGGCCTTCAAAAAACGACTCGATGGCACATAATAACAAAACCCAGTAGAGAGTAGGAGAACATTGTTGGAAGAGTTGACTCTTTAAAACAGAGATTGTCCTTATGACGTAGATGGAGTCAATCTTTAGTTCAATGAAAGATTGTCATTTGTTGATAAATGAAAACACACAGTGAGGAGAGACATCTTCAAATCTCTACCTTGCACACGTAAAATAAAACTTGAGTTGGAAGCAGGAGTGACATCCCCTTTCTAAACAACATGGCTCTGGAAATTCTAGGGACTTTGATAAATGATGGTAGTTATAGAATGGCTTCAGGCCTTTTGTTCATAGGGTCACTATAAGTTGTGCTTGACTTAATGGCAATGAACAACAGGTACGGAAAGTAGCTCGCCCACTGCTGCTGGCTCCTATCCTGTAGCATTTCCTCAGGCAGGAAATCTCTTCCTAAAGAAACCTTTAGAACTTATGCTACCTTCCTAGTCACTGTTTTCTATTGGGTTTTGTTGTTGTTGTTGCTGCTGCTGCTGCTGTTGGTTAGCCTCTCAAATCTGTTCTGAGCAATTTTCTCTGCTTGATGAGAGCTCCAGTGATGAGACTATTTACATTTCTTCTGTGCAGTAACAAACCAGTGGATGTGAATCACTAGAGAAGCTAGGCTTTGGAGTAGCAGTAATAGTTCCTATGATATTTCCCCAGAGATATCCTATTTGAAGACTTGGACTCTCAATTTAGGACATCATCAAGGCTGTGTTCTCTTTGCCCTATAGAAGATCTTTGCACCTTTGGTTTCTTTAAGCTGGATGTTTTCTAAAATTCTTCATGAGTGGATGGATTGTATCATGTTATCTTCCCATGACGGTGTATACTTTCTTCCTTCCCTCCTCTCTTTTTTCCTTAGTAGCTATCATTCCTTATTTATTTTTTATTCATGTACATAGTGCTTTATACAATCTTTTATTTACATTGTGTTTCATACAATCGTATGTATATATTGCATTGTTGTTGTTGTTGATTGCCATCAAGTCGAGCACAACTCATAGCGACCCTATGAACAAAAGACCTGAAGCCTTTCTACAACTATCATTATTTATCAAAGTTCATAGAGTTTCCAAAGGCATGTTCCTTAGGAAGTGGATGCCACTCCTGCTTCCAAATATATTTCATAGTATATAATTAATTACTATTAAACTATGCCTATTGTAACCCCAACTCTTCAAGCTCTCATTAAATCTTTCTTATGCCTTCATTCTCACCTTCTCACTTGTTGTTGTTGTTGTTGTTGTTATGTGCCATCGAGTCTTTTGCGACTCATAGCGACACTATGTACAAGAGCCCTAAGCGCTGTTCTATCCTGTGCCAAATTCGCTGTCTCAAACACATTCATTCCGACCACTCCACTCACAGAATCGATCCATTTCATCGAGGGTCTTCCTCTCCTGCGCCGTCCCTCCACTCTCCCAAACATGATGTTCCTCTCAAGGACCAATCCCTCCTTGCAACATGCCCAAAGTATGTCAGATGAAGCTTCAGAATCCTTGAATATACTGGCTTCACCCTC
>NW_006399903.1:352176-357025 GCF_000299155.1 Elephantulus edwardii | reverse complement strand
GATCAATCTCTCTATCAATGTAACTCATCAAAATCTTCCTCTCCTGTGTGGTCCTTCACCTTTTCATGCATGATGTCCTTCTCCAAGGACTGCATCCTTCTGGCTATATGCTCAAAGTATGTGAGATGGAGCTTCAAAATCCTAGTCTCCAAGGAAAAACTTAGTTACTCTGTCTCCAAGATATATCTAGTTGTTCCTTAATGGTCTATGGTATGTGTAAAACTCTTCTATGGCACCATAACACAAAGCCATTAATTTTTCTTCTGTCCTCCTTAGTCATTGTCCAGCTCCCTGATGCATAGCAAGTAATTGCAAAGACCATGGCCTGAATCAGGTGTACCTTAGTATATAGACAGACATTGTTGCTTTTTAGTAATCAGGAGAGGTCCCCGACAGCATATTTTCCCAATGTAATTCTGGTGCCAAGAGTGTTGATTGTGGAGCAAGTTTTTATTTTTTTGTTATGTGCCATCTAATGTCTACAACCCATAGCAACCCTTTGTACAGCAGCTCTGAAGCCTGCCCTGTCATGAGCCAGTCTCACTATTTCGGACACAACAACCCCTATTGCCCCAGTTACTGTATCAATCCATCTTACCCAGGCTCTTCCTTTTCTGTGCTGTCTCTCCAGCTTTCCGAGAATGATGTTCTTCTCCAAGGACCTGTCCTTCCTGGCCACAGAGCCAAAGTATGTGAGATGGGGCTTCAAAATCATACCCTCCAAGGAAAGACTTGGTTTTATTCTCTCCAAGACAGACCTATTTGTTTTCTTGGCAGTCATGATATGGCAAGACTCTACTCCAGCATCACAACTCAAAGGCATCAAATCTTTTTTGTCATCCTTAGTCTTTGTTTCGCTTTCTGATGCATAGCAAGTAATTGCAAAGACCTTGGCCTGGATCAGGGTCGCCTTAGTTTGAAGACTGACATCATTGCTTTCAAGTAATATGGAAAGGTGTAAATCAGGGCTGTACCCTTCCTCCATATCTTTTTAGTCTGAAAAACTAAGCAAATCTTACGTGAAAGTGGATTCTGTGAAGAGCAATGTGAAGAGGATTAGGGGAAGATTCATCATCAGCCTGTGTTATCCAGATGACGCAATCCTGCTTGCTAAGCAAGGAGGACTTGAAACACTTGGCTGCAGATAATGAAAGACTAAAGTCATTATTATGGAATTATATGTCAACATCAAGAACTAAAATCCTCAACATTGGACTAATAAGCACCATCAATTTAGATGGAGAAAAGATAGAAATTGTCAATGATTTTATTTTGCGTGGATCATTACTTTTGTTACCAGCAGTCAAGATATCAGGAGACATATTTCATTGGGCAAGTCTACTGCCAGGAATTTCTCCAAATTACTCAGGAGCAATGATATCAGTCTAAGGACTATGGTGTACTTTATTCAGGCCATAGTCTTTTCAGCCACTTTCTATTCATCTGAGAACTCAACAATGAATAAGGATGACAAAGGAATTTATACCTTTTATCTGTAGTGTTATAGAAGAGTATTGAATATTTCATGGACCGCCAAAAGAACAAAAAGATAAATACTGGAAAACATGCAGCCAGAGTGCTTCTTGGAGGGAAAGAAGGTGAAGCTTTGTCCACATATTTTGGGTATATTGCTAGGGCAGGCTATTAATGTCACAATTAAATGTCACAATTAAATTTGTTTGAGATGATAAAGGTGCCACAAGATAGGACAGGGTTCAGATTGGTTGTGCATAGGGTTGCTAAGAGTCCTAATATATTCAAAGGCACTTAACAAGAACATTATAAAACTAGATAGCAAACTAGTTTTGTTATCTAGATATCTAACTAATAACTAATTATTTATAATTGATATCTAACTAAAGTAATAGTTTTGAGATTTTATTCCCTCCTTCCTGAATATCATGTGATTTAAAAATTTAGGTTTTCATTAAATATTACTTGCTATTGTTGTTGCTGTTGTTAAGTGCCATCAAGTCGTAGGCGACTCACAGAGACCCTGTGAACTAAAGGCTTCAATACTTGTGTGACTTTCATCCTTTCTCCAGGTTCACAGGTTTCCCGGAGGCAAGCTATTACAGAAATGGATGCCACTCCTGCTTCCAAGCTTGTTTTAATCAGGGAGCTCCAGCAAACACTGTCCACCATGGGTAACGATTAACTCATGTGACACATCAGTGTCACAGTGTTCAGCTTCACAGCAACCACAAGTTACCTCTGTACAGCAAGTGGACATACCAGGGTTGTACGACCTAGAAGAATGTTTGACCAAAAACAATGAAAAACAGTTCTGAGGGCCATGGATTAAGTCACCCATCTCTGGCTTGGTAGCATCACTTTCTGTCCACTAGGCTAACGGATTACTCTCTATGTTGATGTTATTGTTGTTAAGTGCCGTCCAGTCATAGGCGACTCATAGTGACCTTATAAATGAAAGTCCTCAACACTTGTGTGACTCAAGCAAATTACCTAATATATAATCTGTATTCATCAAGAGGAACTTTCATTTTTCCATACTTGAGTAGGTGTTCTGTATTTTCTTGGAAAGGACCTTTTGTTTATTTAAGACATCCTGAGATAAAAGTATGCAGAAAATGTGGTGTTGGAGGACTGGATTTCTCAACAGATTGCCAGTAAAAATGAAAATGAAAGCATACTTTCCTGGGGTGGAGAACACACACACACACAGACACACAGACACACACACACACACACACAGACAGACACACAGAGGTTTGGTCTTTGTGTTATTGTGATGTTCAGTCTGGTTGGAACTGACTTGTAGCTGATCCTCCAGCAGGTTTTCAGAGCCTGTAAATGTTAAGGAAGAAGATTGCCTCACTTTCTCCAGCAGAATCGCTGGTGGATTTGAACCACATGCCTTTGAGTTGGCAGTGCAGCTCCTTACCAAATAGGCCACCACATCACTCTTTGGTCCCTCTAGATCACGTCTCTCTAGATCAAATCTAGTTATGGACTTGAGGCTTGAAATTAAAATTGCACAAATAACAATAGTTGTAGTAAATATGTGCTCAGTATTCCCTGTGTGCCTAGAACGTGTCCGGTACTTTACAAGCAGCATTTCATTTCATTTCATCTGCTCAGTCTCCTTATTAACCCTATTTTATAGTCAAGAACACTGGGCTACAAAGAAAATAATTTACCTGTTCCAAATCACAACTGGTAAGTTAAGGAATCTAAAATCTAACTCAGGTGAATGATCCCTGGACTCAGGACACTGTTCTTCATCCATTGTTCACAATGTGACTCTTCATTCCATAGCCATCCATCAGTGCCTGACCCTCCTACAAACTATGGAGGTGAAAAGGTGCGGAGAAGATGAGACACAAGGATAAGGAGAAAAGGGTCTGGAGGATGTTTTTATTAAATATTACTTAGAATACATTTAATTTACTATATTCCAAAAAGAAGAAAATGTCTCCAACATAACATTTCATAAAATACTGTGAATTGTGGCAAAGTTTCAACATTTTTTTTATATTTTGTGTTAGAATGATAAGTCTCAAATAAAATGTCTTCCTCTTTCAGCATTTTACTGTGTAATCTTCTTAGGATTTGTGGAAATTCTAACATGGTTAAATAAGATTTAATGGTGCTAAATTACAAAAGATTTGGAAATCTACTTGCTATTCTCAGCTACAAAATCCAACTAATGTGACAAATTTTGGGTGGATAAAGCTCCTTTGTTAAACGTGGCTGGTTATTTTCACGTTACATTTTTATCTTGTGCTACAAAATTATCATAGCATTTTCTCCTAATTTAAATTATCTTAATGCTGATCTATTTAAACGAAGTTTAAAGAAGTCGAAAGACGTGAATAATTTACCCAATTCGTAATTTGACCATATCAGTTGAGCAAAAATACTAAAGAATATTTTCTTCAGTTGTACAAGGGTTTGCTGTGATTTGGCACCAATTCCATGGCATCTAACGATTACAAGTACACGTACCTATGTGTGTTCACACATGTACATGATTTTTCAACACCGATGGGTAATCAAATTTTATACTTCAAGTATACTCAGCTGCCACAAAAAGTATATTCCATAAGTCCTTTTTCCAAACTGTATAAAATGTATGGCAGAAAAGAAAGAACAAATGAAAAATGACCTTGTGGGAAGGAGACACACACATTAAGGGAGTAAAATTTGCCCTTAACCCAGAAACAATTTCCATCTCCAGAGCAGGCAATTTAGTATGGATTGTGCAGTTAGATTTAAGTATTGCCTAGGTGCTGTATATCCCATTTTTCTTCCTTTTGAATAAAATGACAACAAAATCACCCTTCAGTCTATTCCAAAGCATAGAAAATATCACATATATATTTGAATGGTCAAATATTAGCCAAAATATTTGTGATTTGAATTCACTCAAAAATGCCTTGGAGTAAAAGTCCTGGTGATTTAGAGGTGACAACTTTGAAAACTCTGTTGAACACAGTTTTTTTCTACAACACCTTTGGACCTCATCCTTTTGAATCAGAGTCTGTATTCTTCTTTTTTTATCTATTGTATGCTGCTTTTGTAAGGTTTCAATGAATATTGACTTTAACTGCTTTCTACTTTTTTTATTCCAGAATCTCCATCATCTTGCTTATTCTCCAGTTATCGTATTTAGAAGCTCTAGAGACTATATGTTATTTTGTTTTGTTTTTTAATCCATTAATTCTCATTAGAATAATTGTTGGCAGGTCAATCTTGATACTGTTTCTCCTGAAAAGATTGAAATTAAAATAGTCCCTATAGTTCTCAGCTGAATTAAACTCAAGTTTCTATAGTTCTCAGCTAAGTTAATTTTTAAAGCCCCACACCCAGGTATCCAGGGCAACAG
>NW_006399903.1:347326-351875 GCF_000299155.1 Elephantulus edwardii | reverse complement strand
ATAAAAAAACCCAACTTTGTCTGCTCTGGGTCGGCTCCTTTGTCTCCTGCTAGAGATAAGGGTCGGCCTGGAGCTCCGCAATAAACCTCTTATCTCTTGCTGTTGCATCAAGCCGGTGTCTTGGAGTCTTGGGTCTTCGCCGTCCACTCGGGACAGAACAGGACCAGCGGTTTGGGGGTCCTTCACTCCAATCCTCTAGACTTGCATTCAGAATTTTTGTTCTCAGATCTGTTTTCCTCATTCAGCAGCAAAGTTTTCTCCTTTAGAGAGTTTACTTGACTTTATTTCACTTTCCACTTGAATCCAATCAGACTGAGTTCAATAGTGGAAAGTCAGCTACAAGTCAACAGCAATGAGTGAGGGAAATACAGAGAGAGAGAGAGAGAGAGAGAGAGCAAGAAAACACATAGTGAAATTCTTACACCCGTTGTGGCAGTCACTGTGTCAATTTGCCTTGTTTAGAGTTCTCTTTTGTAAATCTTCTGCTTTTCAAAGTAAGATGTTCTTTTTTTTTAATGACTTTCTTTTAATTGTGACTTTAATGAACATTTACAGTGAAGTGAGATTTTTATTCATTGATTGCTGACATTCTTTTTTAAGAAATGGCTCTTCCTGACAGTATTCCCCAAGTTCTCTCACCACTCTAAATTTTAAAGAGTGTTCTGCCTTTCCTCCAAGTCACATTTCATAGTTTTCTTTTAGCAATCTTTATCCAAGTGTTATTTAAATTCCTTTGTGCAATATAGAAAACAGGCTTATTAAATTTAGTAAAAAAGAAAAAAGTAAATTTATTATAGGATGATGAGTACAAAGTTGTGATTGCTTAGTGTATACAAGTTAGCAGTTCAAAGCTACCTGGAAGTATCATGTAAAATTATTTTTAAAACCTTTATGAGGAAGTTATACTCTGAATACAAGGGGTTCCTATAAATTAGAATAGATTACAGAAGAACAACTAAGTGCCTAGCATGGTTGAGTATGCATAAAACTAATGAAACGAGTGTTATTGGATAACGTTGATTTGGTTCTGACTCACAGCAAACCCATGTGAGAGTCATACATAATGTTTGCTTGTTTTTAGCAAAGATACACTCAATATTTTGTTAGTGGCCATGTCCTAGAGACAGAATTATTTAAGTGGATTGGACATGTTTCAGACAATAACTGGTAGGATATTTGCTTTTCCTTAGCCAATGGCCTATAAGGGGTGTGGGGCCCGCAAAAAAACAAAGTCACTACACTTTGACATTTGAACAAAACCTATTCTATGTGAATTACATAAAAACTGTAGATTGATTGCTTTTCCAATACAAGTCAAAATAGTTGTAGTAATATAGTTTAATAATGTAAAAATACTTTTAAGCGGAGATATTTTAAAGTTTTATTCCATGTAATGGTAGTAATACTAACAACTAAAATAAATAAGAAAAGTTTGTTTTTTAATACAAGATAATGTTTATGACAGGCATGCTTTAAGTTGAAGTTGATTCCACAGAACCCAAAAAACAACATGCATTTGTAAAGACATAGTTCATAACGCATTAAAGATAATACATTTATGTAAGTTGGGCAGCACAAAGGAGAAACTAATGGTGAAAAATGTAGACACTTTGTTGTGTGTCAAATAGAAAATTTAAAAAAGAAAAATCCATGCATAAGTCACACAACAGAAGCTAGAAAACTTTACAAATGTTATTGTCATCTACCTGTTCGTGTGAATACTATCTGCAGGTTACATTATGCCCCTGCTAGGATGTTCTGGTGATTTAGTCTGTAGGGAGTTACACAGTTCACCCAAAGCCTGCATCTCTCTAGTAGTTTGAATCTACTCTGAGCTCTTCAGGAGAAAGGTTTGAAATCTCCGATAGTGCAATTTACAGCCTTGGAAACCGAATGGAGCATCAGATATGAGTTGCTTCTGACTCCATGTCAATGAAAGACAGTCACGCAAGGCTAAAGAACATAATAAAGGCCCTTTAGAATAGAATTCACAGATCAGCTGTGGTTGTTTTGATCAAGATATTCAGAACAAAATGTAAAGCAAATATAAAGAAATATTAACATGAATACTATTAAAACTATACTGCTTATTTTACTCCCTTGTTTTATGCAAAAGTTATGATTAAGAAATTGAATAAATCTAAATGGTCACCCAGACTATATTTATATATCAGTAAAAATATATAATCCAAACTCTTATCAAGATTTACAAATATTATCTGTCCAGAAATTTCACTTACACCTTTCCTTGACAATCTGTGTTCCCAAGCCTCTTTAATTCTTTTGAAATATTTTGTTCAGTTCTTTTATTTCAGCATATCTTCCCTCAGTTTTGGCTTCTTGGTACTCTAGTATAATATTAAAGATCATTTCTTACATTAGGGTTTTGTTGTTGTTGTTCTTTTCTTTCTTTTCCTTCACACAAAAATAACTATCTTTGTGATGTTTTGGTTTTTATGGATGAAATCCTTGATGTCTTCCCACAACTCTATAGTCTTCAATAGTTTGTGTTCAGTGCTTCAAATATAAACTTAAGATGATTTTTTTTAATTCAGGTGGGAGAGAGTCAGGATCATATTTCGATTCTTGTGAACTCGCTTTACTTTTTGTCAGCTTCAATTTTTTTTTTTTGTCAGCTTCAATTTGAATTTGCACATGCGTAATTGATGGTGTGCCTCACAGTTGGCACTTGGGCTGGTTTTGACTGCTGATGTGGTAGCTGTGGTGGCCTAGTGGCAAGAAGCTGCACTGCAATCCAGAATACACACATTTTTAGGTCGCCTTCTCCACAGGAGAAGGACGGGCAGTCTCCCCTAATGTCATTAACAGCCTCTGAAAACTTGCCGGAGGGTCAGCTGTGGGTCAGTTTCAAATCGATGGTAAACAACAACAGCAATATTGAGCTTCTCCAACAACTTCTTCCACAGATATAACAAATCTGATTTCGCCGAAGTCCATTTGGTAAAGTCCATGCGTAAAGTCACTGTTTTTATTTTTTTAAGAGAGATGTTTACAGTGAATAATTTTAGTAACATACAATAGTCATTCTATATCTGGCCTCATTTATCTCACTAAATGCATACTCCTACTACCCTTCTTTCTTCATTGTTTGCAAGTTTTGCCTTCCAATCACCAATTATTATTAACATGTATTGGATACACGCTTAGTCTATCTGGGACTGCAAAAATTTGCTAAAAATAACCAATTTCCTCTGTAAGGCTTTAGTTCTTGTTGTATATATTTCAGTGATGATTGTACTAACAGGTTTTCCTATCACTTACAACATTGTATTTTAGGATAGAACTTGACACTTTCTTTTTAACTATGAATGCAACAACATTCTTCCTATTTAATCACTTGTTACAGAGAGCTGGACAGTGACTAACGATGACAGAAGAAGAATTGATGCCTTTAAGTAATGGTGCTTTGAGAAGAGTATTGAACATACCATGGACTGTCAAGAGAGCAAATAAGTCTTTCCTCGAGAAGGTAAGCCCAACTTGCTCTCTGGAGGCAAGGATTTTGCAGCTCCATCTCACATACGGTAGGTATGTTGTGAGGAAGAACCAATCCCTTGAGAAGAACGTCATGCTTGGAAGAGTGGGGGGCATAGCAGAGAACAGGAATACCCTGGATAAGATGGCTTGACATAGTGATTGGGGTAATAGACGCAAGTGTGTCAGAGACAGTGAGATTGTCTCAAGATAGGGTCACTGTGAGTCACTGGTGACTCGATGGAACATAACAACAACAAAAAAGCAGAAGGTTAAACACTGTAGCCTTCACTATGGAGCACAACTCAATGTCAAGAGAAAAAAAAGGCTTAGCAACAATATACCTACAAGCAATAGAATGATACGGGGAGAAAATATCAAAATTGTTAATGACTTCATATTACTTGGATTCATAATCAATGTACTTGTTACCAGCAATAAAGAAATCAAGGAGACATGCTGCTGTTCAAAAGTTTGTAGTCAGAATATTCTCCAAATTATTCAAGAGCAATGATATCAGTTTGACGATTAAGGTAGGTCTGTTTCAGGACAGGATCTCCCCCCCCCTTCAAGATTTATTTTTGTTGTTGTTATGTGCCGTTGAGTGGCTTGCAACTCATAGTGACCCTATGTACAACAGCCCTAAACCCTGCTATGTCCTGTGCCAATCGCACTGCCTCTAACATACCCATCCCGTTTACCCCAGTCACTGAATCAATCCACCTCTTAGAAGGCCTTCCCGCCCTGTGCTGTCCCTCCATCCTACCAAGTATGATGTCCCTCTCCAAGGACCTGTCCCTCCTTACAACATGTCCAAAGTACATTAGATGGAGCCTCAGAATACTTGACTCCAGGGAGCCACCTGGTTTAACCCTTTCCAGGACGAATCTGTTTGTTTTCTTGACAGTTCATGGTACATCCAATACTCTTCTCCAGCACCACAGTTCAAAGGCATCAATTCTTCTCTCCTCCCTAGTCATTGTCCAACTCTCTGATGCATAACAAGTGATAGCAAAGACCATGGCCTGTATCAGACGCACCTTAGTCTCCAGAG
>NW_006399903.1:346595-347226 GCF_000299155.1 Elephantulus edwardii | reverse complement strand
CTTCCACCAATCCTGATGCCACATTCCTCCTCATACAGCCCAGCATCTCAGATGATCTGTTCTGCATACAGATTGAAAAGGTATGGAGACAAAATGCATCCCTGTATTATTTTAAATTTAATCTGCTCACTAAACTCTGCTACCCTAGGGATTTCCAGCCTTCCCATTTTTGTGTTCTCTTCCCCCCTTTTCCTTATCCTTTTAGACATTTATATACACCTTGCTAGTTATCGGCCTATTTTTACAATTATGGTTTTAGCCAGTGATTTTTCCTTCTGAGAGTTAGTTCAGTCAGCATAATGTTCTGTAGACTCTCATGTTTTATATATTTTTTAAAAAAATTCTTTAGCTGCCTAATATTCCATTGTATGAATGTACAATATTTTCTACCTCCATTCTTTTTCTGATGTACATATGAGCCATTTCTGTTTTCTTGCTATTGTGAATGACATTGCTATGGATATTTTGTTGTTGCTATTATGTGCCGTTGAATTGCCTACAACTCATAGTGAACCTATGTAGAACATCTACAAAGTCTGCCCTATTTTGAGCCTGTCTCATTGACTCCAACACACCTAACTCTATTGCCCTAGTTACTCTATCAATGTTGTTGTTGTTGTTATGTGCCATC
>NW_006399903.1:325896-346495 GCF_000299155.1 Elephantulus edwardii | reverse complement strand
AGAGAAGCCAAAGCACAAGGAAGAATTCAAGATTCTAAAGAGCTGAATAGAAGATTCCAAAAGGCAGTATAGGATGACAAAGCAAAAATATTGCAATGAAATGTGCAAGGAGGTAGAGTCAGAAAATCGAAAGGGTCAAACTTGTTCAGCATTTCTTAAGCTCAAGGAACTGAAGATCAAATTCAAACCTCGTGTTGCTATAATCAAGCATGCTTTAGACAGAATATTAAGTGATCCAGGAAGTATTAAAAGAAGATGCAAGGAATATACTGAGTCACTGTATCAAAAGGAATTGGCAGACACAGAATTATACACTGAAAGAACATGTGAGCAAGTGCCTGTGGTGATGAAAGAAGAAGTACAAGTTGCTTTGAAGGAAATAGCAAAAAATAAGGCCCCAGGAATAGATGGCATACCAACTGATGTATTTCAGCTAAAGGACGTTGCCCTGGATGTGCTCACTAAGTTGTGCCAAGAAATCTGGAGACCTTTAAGATTTAACAAAATAAATTTTATTTCTTCATCAGTTACATTCTTAAGTGAAAGTGGCATTTTACTTTTCTTCAACTAACTATTGTATGTAGAGCTTGGATTCTACCCTGATTCAAACTAAGAGTGAAGTCATTTTAGTCAATGATTTTTTGCATCTTGAGTGCAAATGACAATAGAACTTCTACATGTCATCATAATAAAAAGTGTAACAATGGCATATTATTTGAGCATTGCTTTCACTATGTCACAAAGATCTTGTTATATTTTTACTATTTTTTTTAAAATTTATTTATAACTCACTGGTTTTTCATTGTATTTCCATTATTTCTTGTCCTAAAACATCTTTATTCTGGAAAATCAACAGTATAGAGTGGTATAGAACATATATTGTGGTGTTATTATTGAGATTGCAGTCTATTTTTTTAGTTAGACTCAGCTGGTTAACTGTTAGTCTACTGCATTTTGATTCCTCTATTCTACAGGAGTTTGGTTTATAAATTTCAATTCTCTAATGTCAGGTACATTCCTCTGGGTCGTATAGCCCTGGTGTACAAGTTGCCATACCACGCAGTCACTTGTGGTTGCTGTGAGGCTGAATACTGTGACAGTGATGTGTCAAATGCTTTAATGTTGGCTACCCAGTGCGGACAGAGAGTGGGGTGGAACTCCCCGATTAAAACAAGTTTAGAAGGAGGAGTGGCATCCACTTCCATAATAGCTTGCCTCCGGAAACCCTATGAACGTGGAGAGAGGATGAAAGGCACCCAAGCGTCAAGGACTCTACTTCATAGGGTCGCTATGAGTCGCCTGTGACTAGATGGCACTTAATAACAGCAACAATGCCAGTTATGTAGATTTTTATAGCTACTGTGTCTTCTGCGTAGGTTTTCTCTTTTTCATATAATGTTTTTTTATTTTGATGAAATTTGACTTCGAGTCTACTTATACTAATATTGCTAAAAATACTACTCTTGTTTCTTTAAGATTACTCTGGGTTGGTTTTTTTTTTTTTTTTGTTAATATTCCCTATCCCCACAATTCTATTGATACAGTAGCTGGGATAATAGGAGTTGGTGTGTCAGAATTAGTGAGACTGTTTCAGAATGCGGCAGGGTTCAGAGTCCTTGTACATAGGGTTGCTATGGGTCATAGGCACCTCGATGGCACGTAACAACAACACTCCTATGTGCCTTAGGGCGTGCCAGATTTCCATCCATTTTTGTCCACTTATATTCAATTAACAAAATAATTTTGCCATTTAGTTACATTTGTGTTTAAGGTTGATTGCTCCCCCCCATTTAATTTCAGTGTATAGTTTATTTTTTTTAATGTATTTAATATCTTTTATTAATTATGCTTTTAGGGGATTATGAGTAATTTTTCTTCATTTTGATTAGTAGATCTATTTACTTTCTTTGTGGACACCTTAAGTTTTATAAACTTAACATCCTACATTTGAAACAATATTATTTATTAAAACTGCCTTTAACATCTTCAATATGTAAAAAAATCTGTATTAAGCTGTAATTATGTTTCCTCTTATAGTCCATTTCAACTTTGCATTCTAGACTTCCTATGATCTATATCAATTTATTTTGATATTATATATATTCTAGTGGCTTTTCAATGACACTATCCTCAGTTATGACTCCTGTTGGTTTCCTTTCTGGAAGACTCTTCTTAATATTTTTTGTAGGTTACATCTGGTAGTTCGAAATTCTTTAATTTCTGCTTATCTGGGAATATAGTCATTTCACCCTCAATTTTGAATGACAATTTTGCTGGGTATATTATCCTTGGATGATGGTCCAGTTCTTTTAAGACTTTGTATATGTCACCCAAATGCCTTCTTGTCTGCAGTTTTAGAGAGGAGACATCAATACAAATCTTACTGAGATTCCTTTGTATTTGATATTTTGCTTTTTTGCTCTCAGAATTCTTTCTTTATCTTTGGTTTTGGGAAACTTAATTATGATATGTCTCTTTTTCTCCCCTCTCTCTTTGGATTGAACTAAAATGGAGATAGTTGCATTTTTCAATTAAAATCTTGTCTTCCATGATATCAGGAAAGTTTTCTGTCGTTACTTCTTTAACACTTTTTCCTGGACTTTATCTCACTCCCTCTGGATTTCTCATCATGTGTATATTGTTTCTCTTGATGATGTCCTGCAAAAGATTTATGTCCTGTTGATTTTCTTTGGTTTTTTTTTTTTTCACATATTCTTCAAAATGTGTAATTTCAATTTTGTGTTCTATTTCACTAACACTTTCTTCCATTGCTTTGAGTTTATTTGCATGTTCATCCATGGTGTTGTTCATTTCAGCTATGTTATCATAAAGGTCTGGAATTTCTAGTGTTTTTTACTTAAAGCTTCTACCTCCTTAGTGACTTTTTCATTTTATTCTTGGATTGTTTTCCTGAATTCTTCTAAAATATTTTTTCTGTATTTTCTTTTATTTAATTTAGAAGATTTAATACTAGTTTTTGACACCTTAAGAATTTCATAGTGATATATGCCTGAGATATTAGTCTTGTTCATTTGAGAATAAACAGAAAACATCCACTGTCCTAATGATCCCCAGACCTCCATATATTTTATAGTTCATCCTATAAGTTTCTTTTCCTCTTTCTGCTCATTAGAGTTAAGTGAAGTAAGCAAATTCTGAGACCATCTCAATTTTCCATGGCTGCTAGATCAAGTCCAGAGCTAATAGTAAGACTGCTGACTTCATTTGCTCTCTCCTGTCCCCTAATGGTGAAAAGTTAGAGAAACTGGATGACTGGATCACAGTGGAGGATCTCTGGTTAGCATCATTGCACTCAAGTCAGCTACTACCTGAGGCCTGCTACCAAGGTTGCTTCTGTGCCCCACCTGCACTTTCAGCATGGAGATAGTCATTACAGCACTGATCTATAAAAGGGATACTGGTGCTTTTAAAAAGGGGAACTGACAAATGACTGTGGAGGTGATCTGCCACCAAGCAATCTTCAGTCTGCACTCAGAAGAATGGTCTGGAGCCAGTAAAGGCCACAAACTGGCTCAGAGAATGGTCTTTTTAGTCACTTGTTATGCGTCTAAGAGCTGGACAATGGATAAGGATGACACAGAAGAATTTAAGCTTTGGAACGATGGTATTGGAGAAGAATACTGAATATCCAGTGAACTACAAAAGAATGAACAGATGTGTCTTGGAGAAAGTACAGCCAGAATGCTTGAGACAAAGCTTCATCTCACATACTTTAGACATATTGCTAGAAGAGGTTATTCCTACGAGAAGGACATTGTGCTTGGAAAGGTAGATGGACAGCAGTGGAGAGGAAGACCATCAACCAGATAGATTGACATAGGGATGACAGCAATGGGCTTGAGTTCATCAGAGATTGTGAGGATAGTACAGGATAGGATAGTGGTTAGATGTGTTGTTCTTAGGGTTTCTAAGAGTCATACTTGACTCAGTAGTACTTAATGACAACAAAGCCTCTGATATTTCACTTTTTAATACTTTTCCTTTTTATCACTCAATTCTCCTTTATAATTCTCTCTTTCCCTTCAATTAGCATTCAGTGTCTAAGATCATATGAATTAGGTGTCCAATTACAACTCCATTCTGTACGCTCAGTAAGCTTCTGAACTTTTTTGCTCACATTTCTACACATCTCTCTATCTATCTATAAGCCATTTTAGCTACATTTTGATCCCAAAGGCAGACAGTGTAAGGCCACCAACTGCTCTGTTGGAGACAGATGGGAAATCTCCTTTTGTGTGATTAATGACCTCGAAAAACCTGCCAGAGAGTCAGCTATGGGTTGGTTTAATCTTGACAGTACTCACAAAAGTAACAATATCTCTATAATTCACCTTCTCTCTGAGGCTGTTGTTAGTTGTCAGGTGCCATTAAGTGTGATCCACACCAACTTTATGAACAACAAATCTGAACCCTCTCTTACCCTATGCCATCTTCACAATTTCTGGCACACTCAAGCCCATTCTAGCACTCATTGTATCAATCTATCTTGTGGAGAATCTTCTCTTTCACTGACTCTCCACCTTCCAATCATGATGTACCTCTTCAAGGACTAGCTTCTCCTAGCAACATGCCTGAAATATGGAAGATGAAGCCTTATAATCTTTTTGTCCAAGGAGTACTCTGGCAGCACTATCTACAATACATAAATGTTTATTTTTTGGTAGTCCACAGATATTCAGCACTCTTCTTCAACATTATAGTTCAAAGGCATCCATTATTTTTTAACAAAACATTTTATTTTATTAAATGATCCAGGAAGCATTAAGAGAAGTTGGAAAGTATATACAGAGTTATTGTACAGGTACGGAAGAATTTCATGAAACAATGTATGAGCAAGAGTCTGTGGTGAAGAAGAAGAAAGTTCAAGCTGCTCTGAAAGAATTGGCAAAAAACAAGGCCATAGTTATTGATGGCATACCGATTGACATATTTCAACAAATAGATGCTGCCGTGGATGTGCTTACCAAGTTGTACTAAGAAATCTGGAGGACAACCACTTGGCCTACTGACTGCCACTTGGCCTACTGACTGGAAGATATCTATGTTTGTTCCCATTCCAAAGAAAGGTGATCCAACAGAGTGTGGAAATTATCAAACAATATCATTGATATCACAAGCAACCAACATTCTGATGAAAATCATCCAAAAACAACTGGAACAGCACATTAACAGAGAACTGCCTGAAGTGTAGGCTGGATTTAGAAGAGGCCATGGTACTGGGGATATTATAGCTAATGTCAGATGGATCTTGGCTGAAAACAGAGGGTACCAGAGGAATGTAACTCTGTACATCTTCCATTGACTATGCAAAGGAACTTAACTGTGTGGATCACAATAAACTGTGGCTGATTTTGAGATGAATGGGAATCTCAGAACACTTGATTATGCTTATGTGAAATTTATACTTGGACCAGGAGGCTGTCATTAGAGCAGAGCAAGGAAACACTGAATGGTTCAAAATTGGGAAGGGTGTGCATCAAGGATGTGTCCTACCTCCATATCTTTTCAATCTATATGCAGAACAGATTATTCTGGAGGCTGGGCTCTATGAGAAGTATGGAATCAAAATAGGAGGTAGACTCATTCACAAGCTGCGTTATATACATGATACAAACCTGCTTGCTGAAACAGAAGAGGGCCTGAAACACTTGCTGCAGAAGGTCAAGGATTGCAGCCTTCAATATGGATTGAAGCTCAATGTCAAGAAAGCAAGATTTTCACCACTGGGCCACTTGGCAGCTTCATGATAGATGGTGAAGAGATAGAGATTGTTAATAGCTTAGTTTGCTTTGCTCTACAATCAACACTCTTGGTACCAGGAGCAGTCAGGAAATTAAAAGATCAATTGCATTGGGAAAGTTTGCTGCCAGAGACCTCTCCAAGGTACTGAGGAGCAATGTTGCCAGTCTGGATACTAAGGTATGTATGATACAGGCCATGGTCTTTGCCATTACTTGCTATGTGTCTGAGAGTTGAACTAGAGAGGATAGAAAGAGAATTGATGACTTTGAGCTGTGGTGCTGGAGAAGAGTATTGATTATATCATAGACTGCTAGGAGAACAAAGCAGTTTGTCCTGGAGAAGGTGAAGCCAGATTGTTCCTTGGAGGCAAGGATTCTGAAGGATTCTGACATACTTTGGACGTGATGCAAGGAGTTACCAGTCTTTGGAGAGGGACATTATACTTGGGAGCTGGAGGTACAGCTCAGGAAAGGAAGACCCTCGATGAGATGGCTTGATTTAGCCACTGGGGTATTGGGGATAAGCATGTCAGAGACAATAATATTGGCAAGGGATAGAGCAGAGTTTAGAGCTGTTGTATGTAGGGTTGCTATGAGTCACAGGTAACTCAATTACACATAACAACAGCAGCATGGTGAAATATGTTGATTGTTTTTCTTCTGTTGAACCATCCTTGCATACCTCTTATGAATCCCACTTGGTCGTGATGAATTCCTTTTTTGATGTGTTCTTGTATTCTATTGGCCAGGATTTTGTTAAGGATTTTTGCATCTATATTCATGAGAGTTATTTGTAGGTTTCTTTCTTGGTAATAGCAATAGTGTCATTTTCTTACACCATTAAAAATTACAACTGTTGTTGTTGTATACCATATAGTCAGAACTGACTCATAGAGGACCCTCAAGTGGGTTGTCAGAAGCATTAAATAGAAAAGTAGAGGATTATCCATCTTTAACTCATGGAAAAGTTAGTGGATTTGAACTGTCTACATTTTGGTTGGAAGTACTATCTACCTCTTGGTTGGCAGTACAATTATTTATCACGAAGCCAACAGGTCTCCTGACATACTAATGTAAAAAGATGTGACTTTTAAGTTTACAGACTTCCTATGGAGAACATCTGCTCTCCACACATTGGACAGTCAAGAATCAGTATTGTCTCTATGGAAATTAAGGACAACAGCATTCTCCCTTTGCATACAGTTATTTTTATGAGTAAGACATTTCTTTTTCTCTCTGATGAAGCTAGATGTTTCAACAATCCCTGCTGTCTTGTCAACATGTAATACTATTTCTTTTTTAAGCACCCTTGAGCAAATCTATTATCCATTTTCTGAAACAGCAAGTTAGCATTTTTGATGTAATTCTTTGAGCTGATATGTACTGTATTTCACTTAGAGGCATTTTCTTTCTTCACATTTTATGCAATTATAAGCTGAGGGTAAAAACTACTCATAAAATCACAACAAGGAGTAAAATATAGCACTAGTGGAATTGCCTTGAGGTAGTGCAATACACAATTTTCCTTCTGACATTGCTGTCATGTTACATTAGTGAAATTTCCTAAAGTGACTCATTTTATTGTCTTATTAGAGCCCTATGAGACTTGCTAGACATTAAAAGCAATTATTCACAATTATCATAGCATTCTTGAAATACTCAGTCTTTGGCACTTATATATTGATGCTGACAATGGCAAAGCTTTCACTAATTCACAAAAATTACATTTTGTTTTGAAAATAATATCTGGAATAAAAAGAAAATGTTTGTAAAATTTTTATCCAACATCTCAAGGAGTCCACAATCTTTCAGAATGAACAGTATTCTCAATTCTAAAACAAAAATAAACATGTTTATGCATTGTAAAGAATGTAACTAATGTCACTAAATATTTTTATCAAGCTCATTAAATGGGAACTTTATATAAACTATCAGAGACCCACAAAATTATTAAAATAAACTCTAAAACTAAAACCAAATTCCAAATTATCATCTCTAATGACATTTTAATGACTATTCTGTTTATTATTTATCTATTCTGTTAAGTGATAATGAGGTATGTATTTACAGGTTTAGAAAAATTTACATTTTGAACTGTTTTTCCTTAAATTTAGACATTTTCCCTGACTAGTACGACACACTTCTACATATAGTTATACTATATTTGGGTACAGTAAAAATTCTTAACATATGTTTTAAGCTGCAGTTGCTGTTAGGTGCCATCCAGTTGATTGAGACCCACAGAACTCTATGAACTGCACATTTGAACCCTTCCCTATCCTGTGTCATCCTTACATTTCCTATTACACTAGAGCTCACTGTGGCAGTCACTGTGTCTATCCATATGATTAAAGATCTTCTTTTCCTTTTTTAACCTTCTTCCTTTACAAGGCTCATGTAACTCTCCAAGAAATAACTCATTCTAACAACATGCCTGAAGTAAGTGAGGGGAATATTTGTCATCTTTGTCTCTAAGGACACTCTAGGTACACTTTTCCAAAGAAATATTTGTTTGTTCTTTTCACAGTCAATTGAATGCTCAGTACTCTTCTCCAACACCACAGCTCAAAGACCTTGATTCTCCTGTCAGCCTTTTTCATTGCCCAGTCCTCAAATACATAGCAAGTGATCAGAAAGACCATGGCCTGAATCAGACACATCTTAGTACTCAAACTGACATCATACTCCTCTATAATTTGGAGATGTCCCTAACTGCAGGTTTTTCCAGTGCAATGTTTCTCCTTATTTTCCTGACTGCTAGTACCAAGAGTTTTGCTTGTGGATCCACGTAAGATGAAATTTTTGACAGTTTCAATCTTTTCTCCATCTATCATGATGTTTCCTATTGGTCCAGGGGTAAGAATCTTTGTTCTTTTAACATTGAAATGCTATCAGTTTTGATATCAGTTGTATTATGGGGAGCTCTGGTGGCCTAGTGGCAAGAAGGTGAACTGCAATACCAGATGTGTGCAGTTTGAATCCACCAGATGCACTGCTAGAGAAGAGGGGACAATCTCCTCCTGTACCAGTCAGACCCGATTTGACGGTACACACAAAAAATAATAAAATGAAATTTTTTTTTAAAAGTTGTATTATTTGATCTTGTGCAACAAGTGCTTCAAGTTTTCCTCACTTTCAGCAAGGAAAGTTGTGTCATCTGCATAACACAAGTTATTGATGAGTCTCCCTCAGATCTTGATGTTACATTCTTCATTTCAGACCAGCTTCTCAAATAATTTGCTCAGTTCACTGATCTAATAGATATGGAGAGAGAATACAACGCTTGTAGAAGTTTTAAATCATATTGAAGATGTTTCTCCCATAGGGAAACCATAGGGAAACAGATTTGGACCTTCTTGCCTTTAGTTTGTCAGCACCACACCTTACCGTTAGACCACTAGAGGTGCTTTCTGTAAAGATACATAGAAATAGGGATGATACAAATTTGTTTGCTGGAAATGAGGAGGACCTGAAGCGCTTTCTGCAGAAGTTCAAGGACTGTAGGTTTCAATATGGATTGAAGCTCAACATAAAGAAGACAAAGATTCTCACCTCTGGGACAATTGACACCATGATTGATGCAGAAGAGGTTGAGGCTGTTATCAATTGCTACATGCTCTGTTCCACAATCCACACTCTTGGCACCAGCAGTCAGGAAATCAAAAGACAAATTGCATTGGGAAAATCTGGTGTCTTGGACCTCTCCAGAGTACTGAAATCCAACGAAGTTAGTCTAGGGACTAAGGTGCAGTGGTCTTCACGATTACTTGCTATGCATCAGAGAGCTGGACAATGACTAAGGATGACAGAAAATTCAATGCCTTCATGTTGCGGTGCTGGAGAATAGTCTTGAATATACCATGGACCACCAAGAAAACAAATAGGTTTGCCTTAGAGAGGGTGAAACCAAGTTTTTCCTTGGAGGCTAAGATTCTGAAGCTCCATCTCACATATTTTGGGCAGGTGACCAAGAGGAACAGATCCTTGGAGAAGGACATCATCTACAGCAGGAGAGGAAAAGACCCCAAATGAGATGAATTGAGACAATAACTGGGGCAATGGGCATTGGTGTATTGGAATCAGTGAGACTGGAGAGCAGGCTTCGGAGCTACTATACTGTGATCACTAGGAGTCACAAGCGACTCGAGCACACATACCAACAACACCCCCAATATAGAAATAAAATTTAAAAAATTGTAGAAAATAAATATATAAAGAAAAGTAAATTATCTATAATGACACACTCTTGTCAATATTAAAATGAAAGCAATAGATTTAATGGGTAGAGAAGAAAAGATAATAGTAAGTAGTATAATAGTAAGATAAGGAATTTGCCACAGCATTCCATAAAACAAATGTAAGGTATTAAGAGAACTGAGCTATTCCAGGTCTCTTCATACTTGCCCCAGAAATAAGACTGCTAATCTCCTAAGTCTTTTGATTTTATTGGGACAATGAACATGACAACATAAAAATGACAATAAAGCGATGATAGTCAATTTTGACATCTTGAATTTTTGAGTGTTAAGTTATGCATAAAAATACAATATGAACTGTGTATTTTCTGATTCTAAACTTCACATGCTATAGAAATAATCTTGATAGGAACTTTCTATTAAAATAGTAGTAAGGAGATTCTACATCACCACTTAATTTTTGTCTCACTGTTATTCTTTTGGTTGTGATGAGTCACAACCCTGTAATCTGTGCTCTCAGAATGAAGAGAAAACCATTCGAGAAAGCTTACACTTCCTCCAAGATAGATTTGTTCGTCCTTTTGGTAAGCCCATGATATATTCAATACCCTTCACAAACATAATAATTCAATGACATCTGTTTTGCTTCTACCTTCTTCACTTATTATTCAACTTTTATACCCACACATGCAATTTCACATTCAATTGAATACACAATGGCTGGTGTAAAGTGCCACGCCACTTAGTCTTTGAACTGACACCCTCGACCTAATTAAAGAGATCCTTGACAACAAATATTCCAAATGCAGCACATCTTTCAATTTCTTGCCTTTTTTTCTACCACAGATGTTGATTCTAAGTCCAAGTTAGAAGGAATTAATATTTATATATTGTCTGTTTATCATTATAAATAGATATCAGCCTAGTTGAAAGGATATTTGTCTTCTCGGTGTTGAGATATAACTCATGGTCAAAGCTATCTATTTTGAAAGTCTTCAGTATTTCAAATCTTCTTCACTTTCTGAAAGCAAGTTGTATCATCTGGCTTTGGTCGATTGTTGATGAAAAATATTGAGGACAACTTCTTTTCCGTATAGCCAAGCTTCAAAAATTATTTGTGCAGCTTGAATATTATGACACTGGAAGCCAAACCACCAGCATGCAAATACTAGAAGTAATACCTTCCATGGATAAGTTTCAATCAAGCTTCTAGATTAAGACAAACCAAGAAGTACGACTGACTAACCACTTAGGGAGTGCTGGTGGCCTAGTTTTAAGAAGCTGTTTGGCTATTCCAAAGGCACATGTGGTTCAAATTATATCATCAGCTTCATGGCAGAAAGGATGGGCAATCACCTCCTTTGCAATAAACTGTATCTGGAAATCAGCTGAAGGGTCAAATACAGGTTAGCTTCCACTTGATAATACATGACAACAATCACTTATAAAATAACAAATCTCCCTGTAAATCTATGACTAGCTAAATAATATTTTTCAATATAGTATTGGAATATCAGCCTCCCAAGGTGGAAGACACTCAACATCTTCTGGGGAAGAACTTCCTCTTCAAAGAATCTACCTTAATGATATGAATGGAGTAGTTTTCACTCAATTAAGGTCATTCATTTCTTGATGTGACAACATTTAATATTTACAAAAAGAGCTGCAACATCTGTTAGTAATTATAACATGAAACATATGAAATATGAATCTTTGAAAAACTAGAAATTGTAAAGGATTAAATGGAATGTGTAAAAGTCAGTATCTTTTGCATTAATAATCTGTGATGTACTCATGTTGGCCATTACAAATCAGGCAATTATACAATATAATATCCTGAAAATAACAAACTGAAAAGAAATTGAATTTCTCTTATAATCAGAAAGAACAATTTAAAATCTTTCTTGAAGGACACTATTGTCAATGGTAAGATTATATTCATATACTCGCTAGAAAAACTTGCTAATAATATTATTATTCAAAAATATACACCAACCACTAATCCACAAAAAATGAAGACATTGAGAATATTTACTGATATTTACAGTCTGAAATTTATTGAACATGAAACAAAACCACTTTAATAAGCATTAGTGACTGGATGAAAATGTTGGAAACAAAGAATTGTGTCAGTTGCCTCTGCAACTTACAGTGACACTATGAACAATAAAAGGACATAAGTCTTGCTCTATCATATGCCATCCTCATCATCTCTGGCATGCTTAAACCCATTGTTATACCCCAGCCTAAAGTCATCTTTTTCAGGGTCTTCCTCTCTTTTGCTAAGGCTGATGTTATAATTGTTGAGTATCATCAAGAAAGGATGAACCAATACCTAACTGTCCAGTAGGTTTTCAGAGGCAATAAATTACATAAGAGGATGTTCCTGCAGAGTAGGAAGTTGATGCATACCATGCACCTTTGTGTTGGAAGCCCAATTTCTTACCACTAAGCCATCAGAGTTCTGTTGGCTTGGACTGCTGCTGGTCCTATTGTTAAGTGCCATTGAGTCAAATATGTATTATAAAAACCCTATGGACAACAGATCTGAACCATGCCCTATCCGGTACCATCCTCATCATCTCTGGCATACTCAAGCCCATTGCAGCAGCCATTGTGTTAATCCATCTGGTTGAGAGCCTTTCTTTCACTGAACCTCCAATTTCCAAGCATGATATTCCTCTTCAAGGATTAGCCCCTAGAGGAAGGATTGACTGTTATCAGAGTGAGGAATTATAGAACTGTATCTCCTTTATGTGAGCCAGAGCTTCAAAATCCTTACCTCCAAGGAGAAACTTGGTGTCAACTTCTTTAGGACACACCTATTTGTTCTCTTGGCATTCCATGGCATGGTCCCTCTCCAGGAGGAAGCAGTCCTTGGAGAAGGACATCATGCTTGTAAGGGTGAAAGGTTACATAATAGAGTAAGATCTTGGATAAGCTAGATTGACACAGTATCTGTGATAATAGGGGAGGTATGTCAGAAACAGTGAAATTGGCTCAGAATAAAGCAGAAGTTCAGAGCTATTGTACATAGAGTTGCTATGAGATGCAGTCGATGCGATGGCCGATAACAATGATGACAACAAGAACAATTGACTTTATTAATCATTTTATACCAGGAAAACAAAAGGTGAATTGCATTGGGAAAGTTTGTTTCAGAGACCTCTCCAGAGTACTGAAGAGCAATAATGTCAGTCTGGAGATTAAGGTGTACCTGATCCAGGCTATGGTCTTTGAAATCACTTGCTATGTGTTAGAAAGCTGGAAAATGACCAGGCATGATAGAAGGAGAGTGGTGCTGGAGAAGAGTATTGAATATACCATAGACTGTTAAGAGATCAAACAGGTTCATCCTAGAGAGGAGCAAACCAGGCTACTCCTTAGAGGCAAGGATTTTTGAAGCTCCATCTCACATAATTTGGCAATGTTGCAAGGAGGAACCAATCCTTGGAGAGGGGCCTCATGCTTGGAAGGGTGGAGGAACAGCACAAGAGAGGAAGAACATCGATGAGATGGATTGATTCAGTGACTGGGGTTATGGTGGTAGATGTGTCAGAGACAATAAGTTTGGCACAGGATAGAACAGTATTCCGAGCTGTTGCACACAGGGTTGCTATGAGTTTCAAGTGACTAATGTCACATAACAACAGCATAGTATCTTATAAGATAGAATGAAAATAGGGTGTTAGTTTTAATAGTTTAAGTAATGAGAATTTTATTTAAAAATGCTTATAAATAGTCAACCACTCAATAGTAAAGAGATAGGAGTTTAAGTAAAATAATTAAAAGAGGAAATCAACAAATAAGGAAGTTCTAGTCACCCACTCATTGCTATCAAATAGAAACTGGCTCCTAATGGATCCTCCACTCGATTTCTGAAGCTGTAAATAATGGAGGAATTTGTCCCTCTCTCTCCCTTGGAACTGCTGAGAGATTAAAATAATCAGAAGGAATCGGACTCTGGATTAGCAGTGCAATTCTCTAAGGACTAAACAAAAAAAGAAGTTAATGGAAACATAAGTAAAGCAATTTGGGAAACATAGAATGAATTGTGTGGAGTTGTAAATCACTGTACTTCCACAATAAAATGGTGATACTCTTCAATAAAATGGTATTAAAGTAGCCTCAATCTGATTGCATCTCAACATCAAGAAAACAAAATCTTCGCCACTGGATCAATAGACAACACCTTGATACGTGGAGAAAATATTGATACTGTCAAGATTTCATCTTACGTGGATCTACAATAAATACAATTGGGACCAGAAGTCAGGAGATCAGGAAACACATTGCATCAAGAAAGTCTGTAGTCAGAGAACTCTCAAAATTACATACAAGCAATAATTCAATTTGAGAACTAAGGTGTACATGATAAGGCCATGATCTTTTTAGTCACTGATTATAGATCAGAGAGATGGAAAATGAATAAAGATGACAGAAAATTGAGACACTTGAACTGTGATGTTGGAGAAGAGTGCTGAATATCTTAGGGATTACCAAAAGGGCAAAGAGATGTCTCTCAGAGAAGGTGCAGCTAGAGTGTACCTGGGAGGCAAAGATGATGAGGCTTTGCCTAACATACATTGAGTATGCTGCTAGGAGAGGTTTTTCCTTGGAAAGGGACATCATGCTCGTAAAAGTGGAGGTCGAGTAAAGGAAATAACAATCCTAAACCATGTGGATTGACACCATGACTGCAGCAATGGCTTGAATGTGTCAGAGACTGTAAGGATGGCACAGGATAGGAGAGGGTTCAGATCTGTTGTTCACAGCGTCGTTATGCGTCCTACTCAGTTTAAGAGCACCTAACAACCACAGAGCAGAGATGTAAGAAGAGACTAGAAACATAGGAAGGAAGAGAAGTGGGAGAAGAGAAGAAAGAAAAGTCAGCAAACCTCACAGAGTGCAAGCAAGTGTAAAACTTGCTAACTTTCCTGAATGTGATTTGCCTTTATAATGCTGTACAAAGGAGGCAGCTTCTAGCAGCTCTCTGCAAGATTTGGGTGGTTGCTCTCCAGTGACTCCTGATTGTTGGTAACACCATGTTTAACAGTAAACTGCCACATCCCAAACTCTCTTCACTATTATTTGCATGCCTCTTATGCCCACTGTATATATTGGGTTCCTTTACTTAGGAAGGAGGGCCATCAATAGAGTGAAGAATTTGTTAGACATGGTATGGGGCAAAGATGAGATGGGCAGTCTCCTTCTGTACAGATTACACGCTCAGAAAGCCAATAAAATGTCACTATGAATCAGAATCAATTTGATGATGATGATGATGATGATGAGGAGGAGGAGGAGGAGGAGGAGGAGGAGGAGGAAGAGAAGGAGGAGGAGGTCGGTTTGATGCTGATTCTAACTTATTGGGTCAATTTACTGGTCTATACAAATAATATTCTGTTGTGATCCAAGGGGCTTTTCTTGAAGTAGACCTCTTTCCCTTCCTAATATGAAAGCTTGAATGAAATTGGTCCATTTTGGGTGATCTTCCTTGTATTTAAATATTGGTCGCAAAGCCACCATAATATGGGAGACAAAAATGGTGACTGGTTCATTTTGCTCCCATAAGCAATTGTGGAGAGGCAGTTGATGTATCCAACAAGGTCCAACAGGAAATACCTTCTATAATCATTACATAAACAATACTATTTCTATCAAAAAAGAAAGTCACCCTTTGCAGAAGAAGAAATTAAGATTTTTGAGATTCTTTTGTTGTTGGGTAACTTTTTTTTCTTTTCATGATTGTTTTTGTTGTTTTGTTGTTGTTGTTTTTTGCTGTTGTTGTTTTTGCATTAAAGTATTAGAAACACCCAAGTCTCCTATGATAAAATGAAGGTAACACAAACCCCATTTTTCTGGAATAAGCCTGTCTTACTTACTTACTTACCCCTTCTTCTTACAGTTTAAGCATAAGTACTTTCTGTGGGTTTTATTTTTTTCTTCCAAAGTATTAAACTCTAGTTTAACATCACATAAATAGATTGTGATTTAGGTAGAAATCCTTTTAGCTTGGCTTAAGACTTGATTTATACTTTTAATTATATATTGCTTCCTGAAATAGTCTCATTAAATCCTGAGTATAGAAGTTTATCTTTATGGAGTATTCCAAATTGTAGATAAGCCTTTTATCCCTCAAGGGAATAGATAAAAGCAAGGAGGATTATGTCAACTGTGTTTGAAAAACATTTTTAATGCATGTTTTCAATCTTTGTGTTTCCATACAAACTAGAAAAATATATGCATTTATTCTCTAGTTTCTTTTTTACTTCTTTTCTGGTGATTATTTTCCCATGTTAGATAGAATATTCACATTTCACTTCAATTCTAATAAAAATTACTAATCTGAGACGGACATCATGCTTGGGAGGGTGGAGGGACAGCGCAGGAGAGGAATGCCCTCTATGAGGTGGATTGATTCAGTGACTGGGATAATTGGGATGGGAGTGTCAGAGACAGTGTGATTGGCACAGGACAGAGCGGAGTTTAGGGCTGTTGTACGTAGGGTCGCTATGAGTTGCAGGCGACTCGACGGCACATAACAACAACAAGTATTTGTTTATAAAAACTTGAAGGTAATCAACAACAACACCAAAATGGTGATTATAGGCATAAGCTCTATGTCGGTTCTTGCTCACAATTCCAGAGACACTTTACATGAAGTAATTATAAAGAAACCGATACTCCTCACTGATTTTTCATACATTAATAAACTTTCATTTGAGAAAACAAATTAAAAACTCCCTCTAGATAATTCAGTGGTAGCATTTTCACCAACCATGCAGGTGACCCAGGTTCATTTTCTGGTAAATACTGTATGCACAGCCACCACCCATATGTCAGTGATAACATATCTTTCATGATTCTGTGACACAGAATGGATTTCAATGAAGCTCTCAGACATAGAAAGACTAGGAAGAACTACCTTGTGGTCTACTTCTGAAAACCAGCCAATAGAAATCCTAAGGATCACAAGGGTTAAATTTGTATCTTAAATGATGTATCCATTTATGAGTGGAATAACATAAAACTAATTTGCCTTCCAAAAATTGAATTAGTAGTTGAGCTCAAATCATTCATAGCACTCAAAAATCAAGTAAAAGTTTATTCAGTCTTAGATGTTTAGTCATGATTCTTATCAGTGATCATTACCCCAGTTTAAAAACTATTGAATATAAAAATAGAAAAAGAAAGGTCTTTCTAATGGTAAAAGAAACTTACAAAATGCCCCGTTAAATATAGTAAACAGAGTTACAGTGGCATAGTGCATAGCATGTTGTGCTAATAATGGAAAAGTCAAGAGTTCACATTTACCTACTAAAGCACTAAATAAAGATGGTCACTCTCATTAAGATTAAGCCTCAGAAATCAAAGGGTCATCTTCTTATGGCAGTCAGATTTAAACGTAATAGAATTTGTGAAATACTGAACAGCATGATAATTCCTGATCAGATGATGCTGATTTGTAAGTCTCTAAAGTATAATTATGGTGTAAGTGCATTAATATGAAAGATAAGGAAAGATTTAAATATAGAGTCAATCATGGAGGCTTAACAAAGATGAAAAGAGGGATGGGAGAAAATGAATAAATAGTATAATAAAGGAAATTACAATGTTGTTGTTGTTGTTGTTGTTGTTGTTGTTATGTGCTGTCAAGTCACCTGCAACTCATATCAACCCAATGTACAACAACTCTATAACCTGCTCTGTCCAGTGTCAATCTTAGTGTCTCTGATACACCTATCCCCATTACCCCAATCACTGAGTCAATCTATCTCACAATGGGTCTTCCATTTTTGTGCTGTCTCTTCACCCTCAAAGGATGATGCTCCTTTCCAAGGAGTGGTTTCACCTTCCAATATGTGTAAATTATGTCAGACAGAGCTTCATAATCCTTGCCTTCATGGAGCAGCCTGGCTTCACCCTCTCTAAGAGGACAAACTTGTTTGTTCTCCTAGCAGTTCATGGTATATTCAATACTCTTCTCCAGCACCACAGCTCAAAGGCATAAACTCTCCTTCTATCATACATATTCATTATCCAGCTCTCTGATGCGTAGCAAGTAATGGCAATGGCCATAACCTGTATCAGGTGCACCTTAGTCTCCAGATTAACATCATTGCTCTTCATTACTTTTGAGAGGTCTCTGGCAGCAGACTTTCCCAATGCAATTCATCTTTAAATTCCCTGGCTACTGGTATCAAGAGTGTTGATTGTAGAGCTAAGCAAAAGGAAGCTGTCAACAATCTCAATCTCTTCACCATCTATCATGATAATGTCAATTAGCCCAGTGATAAGAATCTTTGTTTTCTTGACATTGAGCTTCAATTTGTATTAAAGACTGCAGTCCCTACCTTCTGTAGCAAGTGTTTCAGGTCCTCCTCAGTTTCAGCAAGCAGGGTTGTGTCATCTACATAATGTAGACTGTTGTTAAGTCTACCTCCAATCCTGATGCCACACTTTTCCTCATAGAGCCCCAGTGTCTCGGACAATCTGTTCTGTATATAGACTGAAAAAAATATATGAAGATAGGACACATCCTTGATGCACACTGTTCCCAATTTTGAACCATGCAGTGTTTCCTTGCTCTGTTCTGACCACTGCCTCCTGGTCCAAGTGTAGGTTTCACAGAGGCACAATCAAGTGTTCTGGGATTCCCGGTCTTCTCAGAGTCAGCCAGTTTGTTGTGATCCACATAGTGAAATGCCTTTGCATAGTCAATGAAACACAGATAGGCATTCCTCTGGCACTCTCAGTTTTAAGCCAAGATCCATCTGACATTAGCTATAATATCCCTAGTGCCATGGCCTCTTCTAAATCCATCCTACACTTCAGGTAGTTCTCTGTTGAGGTTCTGTTCCAGTGGTTTTTAGATAATCCTCAGCAGAATCTTGCTTGCATGTGATATCAATGATACTGTTCAATAATTTCCACACTCTGTCGGATCATCTTTCCTTGGAATGGGAAGAAATATAGATCTCTGCCAGTCAGTAAGCCAGGTGTTTGTCCTGCAGATTTCTTGATACAATGTGGTGAGCACATTCAGGGCCATGTCTGTTTGCTGATATATGTCAACTGGTATGCCATCAATTCCTTGGACCTTGTTTTTCTCAGTTCTTTCAGAGCAGGTTGAACTTCTTCCTTCATTACAACAGGCTCTTGGTCTTACGTTGTTCCATGAAACTCTTCTGTGTCCACCAATTCCTTTTGGTACAATGACTCTGTATACTCCTTCCATCTTCTTTAATGCTTCCTGCATCATTTAATGTTAAGCCGAAGCATCCTAAAGTGTTCCAACTCAAGGTTTGAATTTGTTCTTCAGTTCCTTCAGCTTAAGGACTGCTGAGCGAGTTTGGCCCTTTTGATTTTCTGACTCCTGCATCTTGCACATTTCATTGTAATACTTTACTTTGTCTTCCCGTGTTGCCATTAGGAATCTTCTGTTCTACTCCTTCATATCTTGATTTCTTCCCTTTGCTTTAGTTTCTCTGCATTCCAGTGCAATATTTAGAGTTTCTTCTGACATCCAACTTAGTCTTTTTTCCCCTCCATGTCTTTGTATTTACATTTTTAGATCTTATTTAATTACATTATTTTTTGCTTAACTGAATTTCATTGTTCTGTTTACATCATCTACTCTTTTCAAGTTCTCATTGAACTATTCCCATTTTTTCACCCCCTTCTGCTCATTAAACTGCATAGTCCCAGTGATTTTTCTCCTTCCCCTTTTATTCCTCCCCTTTCTCTCCTTCCTTTTCCCCTCTTGGATATTTACGGATATCTTGCTAAGTTACCCTCCTATATGTACAATAATAATCTTATGTAGCATTTGTCCTTAACATTGTTAATTCATTCTGCATAATGATTTCTAGACTCTCCCATGAGACAGTATTAAAAAAAAATTGTTGTTGCCCCCACCATACGCTAGTCAGTACTCCTTCAAAATACCACGGCCAAAGGTATCAAGTCTTCTTCCATCATCCTTACTTGTCATTCTCATTGTTAATGTGCTCTCATATGCACAGTAAGTGAGTAGAAAGACCATGGCCTGAATCAGACATCAAACTGACATCATTATTCCTCACTAATTTGGAGAGGTCCCTGATTACAGACTTCCCAGTGAAATACATCTCCTTATTTCCTGACTGCTAGTACCAAAGATGTTGATGATGAATCCAAGTAATATGAAGTTCCTGACAGTTGCAATCTTTCTTCATCTGTCATAATGTTGCTTATTGGTCCAGTGATAAGAATCTTCATTTTCTCAATGTAGAGATGCAATCCATATTGAAGGCTTTATACTTTGATCTTCTGCAACAGGTGTTTCAAGTCTTTCTCATTTTTGACAAGCAAGGTCTTTTCATCTGCATAATGAAGGTTATTGATAAGTATCCCTTTCATTTTGATGCCATCTTCCCCTTCACTGAGGAGTTTTAATTTTAAGAGGGATTATGCGAGATTCATGACCCATTTATGAAAAAGAGATGAACTGTGAAAATCTTATAAAAAGCAATGGAAAATTGTCTGAATAATGAAATTATGAAACGTGAAGCTTTCAGCTTAGAATAGACAAAAATATGACTAATGGTGGCTTTGTAAAAGTAGAGTATACACAAAACGGATGTCAGAAGAAACTCT
>NW_006399903.1:317881-324106 GCF_000299155.1 Elephantulus edwardii | reverse complement strand
TTGTACATAGGTTCACTATAAGTTGCAAGCAACTCTGTGGCACATAACAACAACAGCAACAACAACCCTTCAGTGAATTTTTAGAGGCAGAAAATCGCATGGGAGGAGATGGCCCAACTTTCTTCCACGTAACAGGTGACGGATTTGAACTACGTACCTTAGTGACAGAGTCGTTGTAATTTGTTGCTTTTGCATGACTAAAAATGAGAAAAGTAATCAAGCAAGAAGAGTAACAGAAATAAATTAATAATAAATGCTGACTGTATAAAGCATAAATCAGGGAAAATTGGTAGTTACCAAACCATAACTGGAACACATAAACATTAATTACATAGTTGCTAGTGAATGACAACTACTAGAACAATACATTAACAGAAAACTACTAGAAATACAAGCGGGACTTAAAAGAGGCTGTAGCACTGTAGACATTTTTGCGAATGTCAGATAGATCTTGGCTGAAAGCAAAAAGTACCAGAGGATTGTCTATATGTGATTCATTGACTATGAAAAGGCATTTGACTATATAGATCACAACAAATTGTGGTTGACCTTAAGAAAAATGGGAATCTCAGAACACTTGATTGTGCTCATGGTAAACCCATACTTGGACCAGGAGGCAGTCATCAGAACAGAGCGAGGAAACACTGCATGGTTCAAAATTAGAAAGCGAGTGAGTCAGATATCATCCAGTCACAATATATTTTCAATCTACATGCGGAATAGATCATCAAGAGACTGCACTTTATGAAGAGGAATGTGGCATCAGAATTGGAGGAAGACTAATCAACAACCTGAGTTATGCAGATGATACAACGTTGCTTGTGGAAACCTGAAGTGCTTGCTGCAAAAAGTCAAAGACTATGGTCACCAACATGATGAAAGCTCAGTATAAAAAATATAAAGATTCTCATCGCTGGAACAATTGGCAGAACCATGATAAATGGCGATGAGATTGAGGTTGTTAACAATTAAAGCTTTCTCAGTGCCACAATCAACATTCTTGGAATCAACAATCAGGAAATCAAAGAAAGAATTGCATTGGGTAATCTGTTGTTAGGGATTTCTCCAGAGTACTGAGGAATCATGATGCCAGCTAAGAATCTAAATTGTATCTGATCCAGGACATGGTCTTCACAATGACTTGTTATGCATCAAAAACTGTTCAATGATGATAGGAGGAGAACTAATTCCTTTGAGTTTTGCTGCTGGATAAGAGTGGTGAACATACCACGGACCTCCAGGAGAACAAATAGTTCTGTCTTCGAGAAGATGAAACCAATTTTCAAAGATTTTGATGTTTCATCTCACATACTTTGGCCATTTGTTCAGGAGGGGCCAGTCCTTGGAGAAGGACATCATGATCAGAATGGTGGAGGGTCAACATAAAAAAGGAAGACCCCGATGAGATGAATTGACACAGTAAAGAGTAATGGCGATAGATGTGTCAGAGTCAGAGAGATCAGCTCACTGAAAAGTGACAAAATTATCGAAAAATTATAGATAAGGGAGGGTTTGGAGCATACACAGGGTATTTAGAACTGTCAGGCAACTCAACGGGACATAACAATTTCAACTATAAGGTGCTATGGGTTTTTATGCCTTCATATTTATTGCCTTAAAAGACAGTTCAAGCTCCATCTTTAAATGTAATGCCAATAGTTACAGGAAATATCGATTTGCATATAAAGGAGGTCTTTAATGATCAGTAGTAAACAGTTTTGCTGTCAACTAGAGGCATATAGTTTGATTCTACCAGTTGCTATAATGTAGAAAGATGGTCAAACAATTCCCATTGGATTTGGTGACCCTAAACACTCTCTGAAGGGTTTTCAAGTTGTTTAACAATGCTAGGAGGCAGTCATCAGAACAGAGCATGGGAACACTGCATGGTTCAAAATTGGGAAGGCCGTACGCCAGGGATGCGTCCCATCTCCATACCTTTTCAACCTGTATGCAGAACAGATCATCCGGGAGGCTGGACTCTATGAGGAGAAATGTGGGGTCAGGATTGGTGGATGATCTATCAACAATCTGCATTATGCAGATGACACAATCCTGCTTGCTGAAACTGAGGAGGACCTGAAGCACCTGATGCAGAGGATCAAGGACTGTAGCCTCCAATATGGATTGAGGATCAATGTCAAGGAGACAAATATTCTCACCACTGGGCCAATTGGAAGCATCAGGATGGATGGTGAAGAGATTGAGATTGTTTACAGCTTTAATTTGCTTGGCTCCACAGTCAATACTCTTGGCACCAGTAGCCAGGAAATTAAAAGGCGCATTGCCGTGGGAAAGTCCGCTGCGTGGGAAAGTCCGCTGTTAGGGACCTCTCCAGGGTACTGAAGAGCAATGGTGTCTCTCTGGAGACTAAGGTACATCTGATACAGGCCATGGTCTTTGTAATTACTTGTTATGCATCAGAGAGTTGGACAATGACCAGGAAGAACAGAAGGAGAATTGATGCCTTTGAGCTGTGGTGCTGGAGAAGAGAATTGAGAGTACCGTGGACTGCTGGGAAAACAAACAGATTCATCCTAGAAAGGGTTAAACCGCGTGACTCCTTGGAGGCAAGGATTCTGAGACTCCGTCTAACATACTTTGGACATGTTATAAGAAGAGACCGGTCTTTGGAGAAGGACATCGTGCTGGGGAGGGTGGAGGGACAGCACAGGAGGGGAAGGCCCTCTATGAGGTGATTGATTTGGTGACTGGGGTTATCGGGATGGGAGTGGCAGAGACAGTGCAATTGGCACAGGACAGAGAAGAGTTTAGGGCTGTTGTACATAGGGTCACTATGAGTCGCAAGTGACTCGTCGGCACATAACAACAACGACAACAATAATCAAACTTACACATCTACTACAAAAGTAAAAATTAAAATATTTCACAACTCCCGTAACCTGAAATAGATAAAAAAATGTAATCAAGGTGCTTTCAAAATTACTGGTGATTAGAAAATATGTTGTTATGTGCCGTCGAGTTGCTTGCAACTCATAGTGACCCTATATACAACAGCCCTAAACCCTGCTCTGTCCTGTGCCAATCACACTGTCTCTGACATTCCCATTACAGTTACCCCAGTCACCAAACCAGTCCACCTCATAGAGGGCCTTCCCCTCCTGCATTGTCCCTCCACCCTACCGAGCATGATTTCCTCTCCAAGGACTTGTCCCTCCTTACAACATATCCAAAGCATGTTAGACGGAACCTCAGAATCCTTGCCTCCAAGGAGCCACCCCGTTTGACCCTTTCCAGAATGAATCTGGTTTTTTTTTCCTAGCAGTTTATGATATTCTCAATACTCTTCTCCACAACCACAGCTCAAAGACATAAATTATCCTTCTATACTCCTTAGTCACTGTCCAACTCTCTGACGCATAACAAGTGATAGCAAAGACCATGGCCTGTATCAGATGCATCTTAGTCTCCAGAGAGACAGCAATGCTCTTAAGTACTTTGGAGAGGATATAAGTTAGAAATAATGTTTAATATTTGAAAAACATAGCCTTGATAATAGAGATTGTATGTTAGATTTTTTATATCAAAGCCTTATATATTGCAAATATCTTTTCATATATATATAATGACTAAACTCATTGACTTCTTTCAGTGAAATATCCTGGACTCAAATAAACTACAGCTGTGGAATGAGACACTGAAGAATCTTAATATCCTGTTTAGAACAGGACTTCAGTGTCATTGTGTCACAGAATATAAATTGTTCCTATGCAAACTAAAGGTAAATCAAAGAGAGTTAAATGACAACTTTGAATATGTTCCACCTGTGGTTAAAGATAATTTCAAGCATAAATTTGACTCACTGGGCATTAATAATCAAAGAATGTATGATTTGTGAGATTAAATAAAGGGGGACGTCTATGAAAAACAGTAGAATTCATTAAAAAAGAAAAAGTAATACATATATAGCATTAGAAATTCTGATACTTGTTTTAGCATGTAGATAATCTAAAGCAAATGGAATAATGGAATGAGAAATTTGAATAGATTTCAAAAGTCAACTCCAGAAGACAAAATTACATTGTTATTATGAAATATGCTGTTCATCGATTTGAGCCTCCAGAAAGGAATGCCTTTTAAGTTACCAATACAACTCACTATGGACTGAGACAGTGTAGTTCCCTACCTTCCAACATAAAGAAACAAAAATCCTCAAACTTGAGTAATACATAAGAACATAATAAATGGAGAAACAGTTGATGTTGATAGGAATTTCATTTTACTTGATTCTCCATCAATGCATTGGGTAAATACGCTGCAAAGGAGCTTTTTACAGTGTTAAAGAGAAAATAACATTTTGAAATTAAATCTGTGGCTGCCCCAAACCATAGTATTTTCAATTACATCATATGCATGTACAACTAGGTGATGAATAAAGATGACTGAAAAAGAATTGATAGGCTTGAATTATCGTTTTTGCAAGGAACATTGATGTTATCACAGACTTTGAATAGACAAATGAATGTTTTAATTGATGTTCCTTGGAGATGTAAAGAATAAGACTTCATCTCACTTATTTTGGGTTATACTTTCAGAAGGGACCAGACTCTGAAGAAAACATTATGTGTGACAAAGTAAAACTTTTGAAAAATTAGGACCCTCAAGAAAATTAACTGACATTGTAGCTACAGCAGTGAGTTCAACAAAAAACGATTATCATGTGTGTGGATGGTAGAAGAGAAACAAGTGTTGGTAGAGTTATATAGTGGATATATATTAGGAAGAACAAACTGAAGAGTACTAAACAGTAACTATTTTGAGTACAGCTAAAAATCTTCTAAAGGGGGATCCTGGATTTTGAAAAAGAGAATAAGTAGAAGAAAAGGGCAGGGGAGGGGGAGACAGTAATATTCAAAAGAGGTGGTAGTGGAAAATGGGAGGTTTTATTTTATCTAAAATGAATTTTTTTCCAATATGTAAAATGAATTCAGAGAAAGATGAATTGCCCTCTGTCTAAGAGACCTTAAAACTCAAGCTTTTATACTGTAAATTTGGATTATTCCGCCGACAGAGATATGTGTCCCATTGTTCAAACTGTAGCATAAACCTATGTATTCAAAATATGTCAAAGAGAAGCCAATTATACTGCATTCCAGGCAAATGAGCTGTGAAGCTACTCCAGAAATGAAAGAGAGGGAAAAAGCCAGAGGAAATAATAGAAAATATGACTATGAAAGATGAGAACATTCAGGGATATGGGGAGAAATGAATGATTTATATTTATTTTTCAGTTTCACATATAAAACTATAAAATACATTGTTTAAATGTAATTTAATTTTAAAAAGAGAGTTTTCATTTTATTTCACCATAAAGAACAAATCAGTTTTATCTAGAATTTCTGGGTAGTCTGTAAATGGTGTTATATTTGAATATTCTGTATGTCTGTCCTCTTTAAAAAAAATAAAATCAGTAAGAGATCATTTTACCTTCTTTTAAGAAACTTGTCTATCTAGTTTTGCCCAGAATAAATGGATTTAAACATTTTTAGTTATTTTTAAATATAAGAGCCTGGTAAACTTTCATTTTGTTATTAAAAGTTTAATTTTTGGCTTATTAGTAAAATGTGTTTATGTTGACAGTAACCAAGCTAGGACTAAAATACCGCTGACCAATAGAAACTATCATCTAAGACTCGACTGGCACCTAACAACAACAACAACAACATAGAGAGAGAGCCCTGTTGGCCTAGTGAATAGAAAGTTATACTACCAATCGAAAGGTGGGTGATTTTAATCTGTGGCCCTCAGGCATGATTTTCATTGTTTTTGGTCAACCATTCTTCTGTCTGTCCATTTGCACTGGTCCATTTGCTGTCCAGAGGTACCTCATAGTTGCTGTGAAGATAAACACTCTGGCATTGATGTGTCAAATGCGATAATAGTTACCCATACTAGACAGTGTTTGGTGGAGCTCCTGATTAAAACAAACTTGGAAGCAAGGAGTGGTATCCACTTCCAAAATAGCTTGTTTCTGGAAATTCTATGAACTTGGAGAAAAGATGAAAGTTATAGAAATGTGCACGTCTTTCAATCATAGGGTCACTATGAGTCGTCTACAACTTGACAGCATCTAATAACAATAGAAACTAATACATCTTTACACCAGATAACACTAGAATCATTCTCATGCTGTGCAACTTCAGTATATAGTGCCTCTGTATATATTTTTAATACCCTCTTACATTTATATAACTATATATATAT
>NW_006399903.1:315676-316151 GCF_000299155.1 Elephantulus edwardii | reverse complement strand
TGAGGCAGTTAATTGCATGGGAGGAGATTGCCTATCTTTCTACTGGAAAGTAGCTGGTGGCCTTGAACTGTGTACCCTTGGGATTGCAGCACAGTTTCTTGCCAGTAGGCCACCAGGGCTTAGGTTTATGAATCTTTGCTCACCTCTTTCATAGCACTTCCAACAATGTTTAAGTAATTGATTTTCTTGTCCCCTTCAATAGTTGGAGTGAAAATACTTTACCATAATTACTATATTTTAAGAGTATGCCAGGGAGTGGGTCTATGGAGAGCCTTCAAATGTTATTTAAATGAATTTTAAATGAAATTTTTACATATTATGATAAGCTGTCAACAATAGAAATGCTGGTAAGCTAAAGGTCTTCTTTGGATAGCTACACCTGTCAATTTAAAAATGTAACAAATATACTAAAGCAAATCTATTTTTATTATCTTTCTCTTTTGGCAGGGTGGGAGTTGTGGAACTGAAATATCAG
>NW_006399903.1:313923-314449 GCF_000299155.1 Elephantulus edwardii | reverse complement strand
AATGAGAAGAAATGGAATTAATTAACATGTTAAACACACAAAATACATATACTTGGTATATTAGTTATACCTAAATGTAAGTATAACTCCATCTTAAAGGAGGTCAATTGATATAAGTTATCCAGTGAGTCTTTCTGAAATTTAATATGTAGGGACAGCTTTAATACTTACTTTAAAGTTCAATTCATTGTCCTCTAAAAAGAAATTCATACAATTTAGATAACTTGAGAATATTGCATTAGAGACAGTAATTTTTTTCACTAAATCTTATGAAAGGTTACATTCTAATGCAAAAAATTTTACCTGCACTCCCAATGATCTCATTGTACTGTTTTAAAAAAGCCACTATTGTTATGTTAAGTCTGATTTATTTTATCAATTCTACTTGTAGGCAGTATTTTCTTATCATGGAAAATTTTAAGATTCAGCATTATAAAAAAAAGACTATTTTGACCATTTATTTGGTTATTCTTAACTAGATATTCTTTCTTTTAATCTGAAACATTGTTGTTGTTGTAGTTGTTAT
>NW_006399903.1:310475-311333 GCF_000299155.1 Elephantulus edwardii | reverse complement strand
GTCTTAGTGATAGCAATAAGACAAGAGAAGGAAATAGGAGGTTTCCAAATAGGCAAAGAGGAAGTAAAATTATCTTTATATGCAGATAATATGATAGTTTTCTTACAAAACCCTAAAGGCTAGCAAGAAAACTACTGGACATAGTTGACCAATTCAGCAAAGTGGCAGATACAAGATCAACATACAAAAATCAATTGAATTTCTCTACAGTGACAACGAAAATACAGAACTGGAGCTGAGAAAAACCAATACCCCTCACCATAGCTAATCACAAGATTAAATACTTAGGAGTAAACCTAACCAGAAACACAATGGATCTGTTCAGAGAAAATTACAAAACATTATAACAAGAAACAAAAAGATAACTGGAGTGGTGGAAGAATATCCCTTGCTCGTGGATAGACTCAATATTGTGAAAATGACAATACTATCAAAGGCAATTTACATGCTCAATGCAGTCCCAAAACAAATACTAATTCCATTTTTCAGTGAGATGGAAACGGCAGATCTCCAATTTCATTAGGAATAGAAAGAGTCCCAAATAAGGAAAGTACTCCTTAAAAAGATAAATAAGATAGGAGACATCTCACTCCCTGATTTTAAATCCTACTACACTGCCGTGGTGGTTAGGACAGCATAGTACTGGTACAATGACAGACACATAGATCAATGGAATAGAAGTGAGAATCCAGAAATCAGCTCATCTATCTATGGTTAACTGATTTTTGACAAGAGATGAAATCAGTTAAGTGAAATATATTTTTAATTATTCCACATAATTTGTCCATTTGTCTTATCCTTTCTTTTTACTTCTTATCCTGCTTAAGATAATATATAATATCATAATTTTTCCTGTAA
>NW_006399903.1:307894-309243 GCF_000299155.1 Elephantulus edwardii | reverse complement strand
CAAAGAAGACATTCAAACACATGAAGAAGTGTTAAAAATCCCTAGCTCTAAGAGAGATACAAATTATCCTTTTTTTAATATGTATTTTGTATTTATTGGTTTGCATACAAAGTCCATAATACATTGTTTTTCATTCATATATATTGTTTCACACATCCTTACATTCTTACTCTTTTAAATGTTGGGGTTACCAATCTCTTATGTGCCATTTATTATGATCATGTTAATGTTTATTTTTTTAGATTTGACTTTTAGAAACAATACTTAATGGTAAATAGTTATAAAAGCAGAAAATAAGACTTCAGAAATATGTCAAGGGGGAACAATCGCCATATTGGCACTGCCAGTTTGCATTTAATATTATATTACATGTTGGCTCACTTTATGAATTAAAAAGAAAATCTCAATTAAATACTCAAGAACTCATTGTAATAGAATCCAAACTGACTCATAGCTGATTCTCCGGCGGGTTTCTGGGATTACAAATCAATTTACAGCCAATTAACAATTTACAGTCTCAATTAAATATACTGGAAATTCTCAAAGCTCCTACTACAATGAATTACTTCAAACAAATACTCATTTTTTAAGTTTAGGGGCATGGTATGCTCTGTTGATAATTGTAATGAATTGAATATCCTTCTAGGGAACACTGCATCAATTAAAATCAGGAAAGATGTATGTCAGTGTTGTATGTTTTTTCTGTATATATTCAATCACTGTGCTGAGAAAAACAGTAGAGAAGAATCAGTAGAAGAATATGGTGTTATCAAACCAGAAGATGAAATATCAACAACCCATGTTATGCTGCCATCACATCTTGCTTTAGTGAAAGTAAAGAGAAATTGAATCAGTTGCTTCTGAAGATCAAAAACTGTACTTTCAATATGTGTAACATTTCAATATCAAGGAAAAACAAATCATAATTAATCAACCAATAGGCAATACAATGAAGTTGTTGTTGTTGTGTGCTATTGATTCAACTATGAAACTAAGACTCTTGGAAAGTCTTTCAATTGTATCAATTCATCTCAACCAGCTCTCCTTTTCTTGTTCTGACTCTCTACTCTTTCAATCATAATGTCCTTTGTTAAAAACTGATTCCATCTGGAGACATGCCCAAAGTATGTTAGATGGAGATTCAAAATTCTTGCCTCTAGAAAGAACCTGTTTTCAGTCAATCCAGAACAGACTAATTTGTTCCTTGTCAGTCTATGGTATGTTAAATACTCTTCTTTAGCAGGACAAGTCAAAGGAATTGATTCTTCTGCCATCCTTATTGTCCATTGTCAGATGCACAGAAAGCAATTGAGAAGATTGCAGCCTAGATCAGATGCAGCTTTGTCTCT
>NW_006399903.1:304782-306514 GCF_000299155.1 Elephantulus edwardii | reverse complement strand
TGTGGATGAGTCTTTCAATCCTGATGCTACAATCTTCTACATAAAATCTAGCCTCCAGAGCAATCTATTTCACATATAGATAGAAAATGTATGGAGAAAGGGCACATCCCTAACACATTTCTTTCTTGATTTTAAACCATGTAGTCAGTGTTCCTTTTTCTCTTCTGACAACAGCTTCCTAAGTATAGGTTTCACTTCACATAATTCAAGTATTCTCAGATTTCCATTCTTCACAATTTGTTGTGATTTACATAGTCAAATGCCTTTGCATAGCTGATAAAATTCTAATAGGCATTTTTCTGATAACCTCTACTTTCAGTCAAGATCTATCTGATATTGGCAATGACATTCTTCATGTCATGGCCTCTTCTAAATCCCATTTGCATTCCTGCAAGTTCTCTGTTAGTGTGCTATTCCAGTTGCTTCTGGATAAACTTCATGCAAGATTTTGCTTGCATGTCACATTAGTGATATTGTTTGATAATTTTCATACTCAGTTGGATCACCTTTTTTTAGGAATAGGAATAAATATGGATTTTTATAATTCAGTTGACTGGTAGCTATCTTTCAGAATTTTTTTTGCACCACCTGGTGAACATATTCAGAGCCGTATTTGTTCTTTAAAGCATGTCAGTCAATATTCCATCAATTCCTGGAGACTTGTTTTTTTCTGTCCATTCCTTCATAGCAGCTTAAACTTCCTTCTTGAATATTCTTGATCATATTCTACTTCCTGAAATGGTTCTGTGTCAATTTTTTTTTAAGTTTATTATTTTTGGCTATTTTTTTTGTTTTATATTTAGTTAGTACAAAATTCATATGCATTTTATTTCATTCATACACATCATGTTTCACGCATTCCTTCATTCACTTTGTGTTCCATATGATCATTCCTATGTGCATTGCATTTTATAAAACCAATCACCATTAGTCTACACCCATTATCACTCTGTCTTTTTAGGACCTTTTCTAATTCCTTCACCACTTCCTTTCACCAACCAAACTCTGTGACCCTATGATTTTCATCTCCTCAGAAGAAAAATGAGTATGATTTGTATACAAATCCAAAGGGCGAAGGGAAGGTGATAGTCAACTTTTTTTGTTCCAATGTGTTCTACCTTCTTTTGATGCTTCCAGGATTATTCACTACTTTTTTCTATAATACCTTTTTGTTAAATTATTCTTTTAATTGAAAAATAATTTTCTTTCCCTGTATGCATATTTATTTTCTCTCTCTTTTAAAAATTTGTTAGTTTATTTACAGAATTAAAATGCATTGTTTTTCAGACCATATTCTTCAAATTTTCCTCACTCCTCTCCATCCAAAAGTACTTCACGATTAATTCTCCCCAGCACGTTCTCTTTCCTCTGCTTCCACTCTCCCCCCCGTCCCTTGAATACTCATATTCATTCTACAATAGTGATTTTATACAATATTTGTCCGATGAGACTCAGTTAGCATAATGCTCTCCAGTACCTCCCAAATTAGTTAATAATTTACAAAATCATTGTTCCTGTGTGCTGCATAGTATTCCATTGTATAATTGTACCACAACTTCTCTATCCATTCAGTTGTGATTGTATATCTGCTCTGTTTCCATATTCTTGAGATGTTGAATAACACTGATGTGAACATAGGTGTCATTGTGCCTCAGTTCTCATTTTCTCAAGCAGTGGAATATTTGAGTTATGTGGAATTTCTATGTTCAGCTTTTTGAGGAAAAGCCAAATT
>NW_006399903.1:299983-300552 GCF_000299155.1 Elephantulus edwardii | reverse complement strand
TCCTCTCTAGGATGAACTCGCTTAATAAGTCAGATATTTATTGTGAAAGAAAGCACTAATATGCTACAAATCAAGTTGTGTGTCTTAGAATTAAGTTTCCAGGTTAAACTTCTGTACTCTATTTTTATGCTACTATGACTCAAAAGAGAGAGTATAAATCTTTTTAGAAAATAATTAGAATCATGAATTTGTTTCTGGGTTATTCAAGTCTGTTTCCTTATGTGTATTAATTCATTTGAATTGAAAATTGTGCCTTATTTATTTTTATACCTTGATTTAAAAGTGTAAAGTAAGAAACATTCACTTGTTAAACACATTTGGGTCTGTTTTATAGATGCATGCACGTATGTCTGTATTTTATGTCTTTGAATAATAGTGATTAGTATAGTGGCAGAAATTCTTGGAATGGTAGAAACATTAAACACACTGCTAATATAAAGTGTAAATTTTATTCCACTCAGAGGTTAACTCAGCAAATTCAGTGATAAAATAAAAATTACATTTTTATCTCCAAAAATATGCTGTGGTTGTGGTTGTTAAGTGCTGTTGAGTCGCAGGCAAGTCATAGC
>NW_006399903.1:298174-299502 GCF_000299155.1 Elephantulus edwardii | reverse complement strand
CCCCCCACCAAGTCCACTCCACTGTGCACCCTTCATTCTATACTCCTATGATAAAAATAATGCCCTAAAATATAATACTTTAAGACTTTTTAATCGGGGAGCTCCACCCCACTCTCTGTCCACATTGGGTAGCCAACCATTAACACATTTGACACATCAGTGTCACAATGTTCAGCCTCACAGCAACCACAAGTGACCGCTGTATGGCAACTTGTACACCAGGGCTATATGACCTAGAGGAATGTCTGAACAAACACAATGAAGGACTGGCCTGAGGGCCCTTTTGGGCTTGACAGTCCTTCGTGGCATAAAACTGCCTCAACACCCGCCCAAACAGCACCATGCTCTCTCTGGCAACCGGGCCATAGCAATCCTGGGTGGAGCAAACCTGGGAGAACATGGCCACTGTCTCTCCCCTCTTCTCCTTCTGGGCTTGAAGCCCTGTGCTGTCGCCCTAAACCCTAGGCCAAGTCTGGTTTGCCTGGCTCCTGGATGCAGAGTAGTCCTTCGCATCCGAAAACTGCCACAACTCCAAGAATATACTCACTGAAAAGGCAATGGAAGCAGTTTTACTCTGACATGCGTGTGATCCCTAGCAGTTGGAGTTGACTCAATGACAACTAATTTTTTTTTAAAAAAAATAATGTAATTTTAGGTAGTTGTTAGGAGCATCAAATAAAGCACAACTAATAAAGGTTCTATGAACAACAGACATGAGCCTTGTCTTGTCCTGTGCCATCCTCACTATCTGTGACACTCTTGAGCCCATTCCTACAGTCACTGTGTCAGTCCATCTGGATGAAAGTCTTTCTCTCCTTTGTCAACCATTCACATTTCCAAGTATAATGTTCCTCTCCAAGGAATTTCCCCTCCTGACAACATGCCCAATATGTGAGAGGGGAAGTTTTGTCATCCTCGTCTCTAAAGAACACTTCGGCTGTACTTTCTCCAAGACATATCTGTTTGTGCTTTAACAGCCTGTGGGATAATTCAGCACATTGAATATTTGGACATATAGCATATCAAAACTCAAAGGAGGATGGTGGGCTGAAAGATGTAGGTATTGGACTAAGTAAACAGTGTGCAGATATGGTGCAGTTGCTGAAGATTTTATTCTTTAATATTTTGAATATGATATGTATAGATGATATATAGAAAGTTGTTATGTATATTTGAACTGGAACTGACTCCTAGCTGCCCCTCCAATAGGTTTTTCAGAGACTATAAATGGATAGGGAAAGATTTCCCATCTTTGTCCCATGAAGCAGCATGTGGAATAAAAACTGCATATCTTTGAATTGGTAGCACAACCACTCACCACTAAGTCA
>NW_006399903.1:296018-297584 GCF_000299155.1 Elephantulus edwardii | reverse complement strand
ACGGCATTAAACAACAACAACAACCCCATCCATCAAATTGTACAACCTCATGATTAATAACATCCCCCATACCTCCTCACCCATCTTCTGCTTCTCCCTTCCCCACCTCCACTTCAATCCTCATACTCATTCTACATTAATGGTTATTAATTACTTAAATACTTGTTCATTTCACTTATTTTATTTCTGAGCGTAGTCTATAAAAATCTAGGCTTACGCATGAAGAAAATTGCCCCTTCTCATAAAATTTGAACTAGAAATTCATTGAAGTATAAGAAAAAGCATTTCATTTTTCTAGCTGGTAAAACTCAGCTTACCCATCATTAATATTTAGACAAGGAATTTGAGTAGCAGAACATGGAAATGAAGCTTAATCGGCAAACAAAAGAAAATTATAATCATAAATAAATAAAACAAATGTCAAATTATAAAATTGTTTTGAGTACATTTTTATCATTGATTAATTATATTCTGTTTATTCTAAGGAGTTTCTCCACAAAAAGGGTAGTTTTCAATTATAGTTTGATTTATAATTAATGTCACCTGTTTGTAAAGCCTGACCATCTGTGCCTTGATTCTAACAGGATTCTACCAGGGACACAAGTATACGTTTGAAGAAGCTCTTTTGATGTGTGAAAAAGTAGGATTTATTTCTTGTCATTGTTCATGTGTATTAGAACGAAATATCCAATTGCTCTTCATGGAAAAGTAATGTATTCCATTTATGGTCAAATGACATTGAAATATAATCAATCTCGTAATTGGATTTGCATTAATACAGGGTTCTGCTTTGAAATATATGAGGTTGTATTGAGCTACAATCAGATGCTCTGTTGGTACATTGAGTAAAATTTCAGCTGGTAACTGGAAAGCCAAAGATTTGAGCTCAGTGACTCACAGGACAATTATGTCATAGTCTGCTTTCCTCAATGTTTTTTAACTTGGAAACAGTGTCAGATTTTAAAGAAAGCAGGGCTAAATTTATTAATCCATAGTGAACAATATCATGTTTTATCATCATAACAATGTTTCTGTGTCTAGATATGACTTCCATCTTTCTCCCAAACCCATGGCATCTTTCTACAGAATCAAAACCTGTTGTCAAATTTACAATATCTCAGAGGGATATAACCCACAGGAAGAAGGGTAGGTACTAACTTACTTGTGCCTACACACTAATCTGTAGGGTGTAGTTAGTTCTACTAAAAGATAAGGAGAAACTCATGTGAAATTGCTTACAACCAATTAATAAGTAAGCTCAGGCTAGGACATGTTCACCTTGCTTATTTGCTCATATGGTCCTGCTCAGAAACCCTCTGAAGCTAAGTTGTGTATGAAAGTTCACCTGCTAAAATAATAGCCACTAGTTATGGATATGAAGAAATATAAATGGCCGACTAACTGGAAACAATTGATATTTGTTCCCATTCCAAAGAAAGGTGACCCAACAGAATGTGGAAATTATCGAACAATATCATTAATATCACATGCAAGCAAGATTCTGCTGAAAATTGGGAGCTCTGGTGGCCTAGTGGCAAGAAGCTGCAACTACAATCCCAGAGGTGC
>NW_006399903.1:285030-295665 GCF_000299155.1 Elephantulus edwardii | reverse complement strand
GAAACCTATACTCAGACAAAGAGGCAGTCATCAGAACAGAGCAAAGAGACACTACATGGTTCAAAATTAAGAAGGGGATCCGTCAGGGATGTATTTTGTCTCCATACCATTTCAATCCGTATGCAGAACAGATCAGCCAAGAGATGCTGGGATGTACGAGGAGGAATGTGGCATCAGGATTGGTGGAAGAGTCATCAACAACCAGCGTTATGTGGATGACACAACCCTGCTTGCTGAAACTGAGGAGGACCTGAAGCACTTGCTGCAGAAGGTCAAGGACTGGAGCCTTCAATATGTATTGAAGCTCAACATCAAGAAAACAAAGATTCTCACCACTGGGTCAATTGGCAACATGAGTTTGGATAGTGAAGAGATTGAGATAGTTAACAGTTTTCGTTTACTTGATTCTACAGTCAATACTTTTGGTACCAGCAGCCAGGAAATCAGGAGACAAATTGCATTGGGAAAGTCATCTGTCAGGGACCTCTCAAGAGTACTGAAGAGCAATGTCATCAGGCTGGGGACTAAGGTGCACCTGATCCAGGCTATAGTCTTTGCAATTACCTACTATGCATCAGAGAGTTGGACAGTGACTAGAGATGATAGAAAGATAATTGATGCCTTTGAGCTGTGATGTTGGAGAAGAGTGTTGAATATATGATGGACTTCTAGGAGAACAGGTTTGTCCTGGAGAAGGTGAAGCCTGAATGCTCCTTGGAGTCAAGGATTCTGATGCTTTGTCTGACATACTTTTGGCATGTTGCAAGACGTGACTGGTACTTGGAGAGGGACATCATGTTTGGGAGAGTGGAGGGGAGGTGCAGGAGACGAAGACCTTCAATGAAATGGATCGATTCTGTGACTGAAGTGGTGGGAATTCGTGTGTTTGAGACGTTGAGGTTGACACAGGATAGAATGGTGTTTAGGGCTCTTGTACATAGGGTCACTTTGAGTTGCAAGTGACTCGATGGCACATAACAACAATAATTTCCACAAAGATTCACAGCCTTAGAAACTCTACAGATTGTGAGTGTCCCATACAGTGGTAATGAGTAGAAACTGACTCCACAACAAGTTTACCATGTAAGTTGAGATCCTTCAGAAGACAGCTGGGAAGACTCTGAATTAATGTAATTCTCATATCAAAGTTGCGGAAAAAGAGAAATGACATATTAAACTGAACTAATAAAAATATTTTAATTCTTTCTCTTTAAAGTAATACTATTTTTTCCTTGTTTTTATGTGCTGTCAAGTCACCTGTGACCCATTATGACCCTATCAGTGTACAGCAGCTCTGAGTACTGCCCTGTTCTGAGCCAGTCTCACTAATTTAGACACACCAACTCTCTTCGTCCCAGTTACTGTCTCAATCCATCTCACCCAGGGTCTTTCTCTTCTGTGCTGTCCCTTCACCTTTCTGAGCACCATGTTCTTCTCCAAATACCAGTCTCTCCTGGACACGTGTCCAAAGTATGTGAGATCAAGTTTTTATCCTACCTTCCAAGGAGGAACTTGGTTTCACACTCTCCAAGACAAACCTATTTGTTTTCTTGGCAGTCCATAGTATGTTTAAGACTCTTCTCCAGCACCACCATTCAAAGGCATCGATTCTTCTTCTGTCTTTGTCCTTAGTCATTGTCCTGCTCTCTGATGCATACATAGCAAGTAATTGCGAAGACCGTGGCCTGGATGATGTGCACCTTAGTCTCTAGACTGACATCATTGGTTTTCAGCACTCTGGAGAGGTTGAGGTCCCTGATAGCAGATGTCTCAATACAATTCATCTTTTGATTTCCTGACTGCTGGTGTCAGGAGTGTTGATTGTGGATTTGAGCAATCTGTAATTATTAATAATCTCAATCTCTTCTCCATCTAATATGGTGCTGCCTATTACCCAGTGGAAAGAATCTTTGTCTTCTTGATGTTGAGCCTCAATCCATATTGATGACTACAATCTTTGACCTACCTTGTGCATCCAGCACCTCAGGTCTTCTTCAGTTTCATCAAGAAAGATTGTGTCATCAGAATAATGCAGGTTGTTGATGAGACTTCCTCCAATCTGGATTCCACATTCCTCTTCATAAAGCCTTTTTCCCCAGATGATCTGTTCTGCATAGAGATTGAAAAGGTAGGGAGATTAAATGTATCCTTGTTACTCTCCTTTCCTGACTTTGAACCATGCAGTGTTTTCCTTATCTGTTGTGAGGACTGCTTCCTGGTTCAAGTATAGGCTTCACAAAAGCACAATTGGGTGTTCTGGGATTCTCATTTTCTTCAAGGTTAGCCACACATTGTTGTGATCCACACAGTCAAATGCCTTTGAATTGTCAGTGAAACACAGATAGACATTCTTAGGGTACACTTTGCTTTCTGCCAAGATCCATCTGACATTGGCACTAATATCTCTAATGCCATGACCTCTTCTAAACCCAGCTTCTATTTCTGGTAGTTCTTTGTCAATGTACTGTTCCAGTCATTTCTGGATGATCTTCAGCAGGATTTTGTTAGTGTGTGATATAAATGGTATTGTTCAATAATTTCTACACTGACAAAACTAGAGAAGATACATATATGACTTTTATATTCAAACAAATATAAAAGAAAATAAAGGGGCAATAGGTGGTTTAAGGAAATATTATTCAGAAATCTTTATAACAGTGTGGGATACTATTCTATTTTTCAAGTGAGAAACATGACATTATTTTGTATATTTTATTTTGATTGGAAAACAGAAAATAATTTTTAATAAAATACCAGTTATTCTATAAGTCATCAAACTCTAATCTTGACTGTGAACTAAATCCAATCTATTGTGTTTTGTCATTCTTTAATACTGCTTTTGGTCCTGTACTTTGCAAACCCAAGATGTTTTGTTAATTACCCCTTTACCAAAAATTTTTCCAAACTCTTCATTATGTATTAAAAGATTGTGTAAGTGTGATCAGAGAGAGTTATATTGTTAAGCTAAAGGCCTAGATCCACTGGAAGTTCAATTCTACCAACAGTTTAAGAGGAAAAGATGGGACAATTTCCTCCTGTGTAATTTAAAACCTAAAGAAGTGTCAGTTGTGCATTTAATACTGATTCAGAAGTAATGAGTTTTTGAGTGATTTTACATTGGGATTAGTTGTTGTTGTTATGTACTGTCGAGTGGCTTGTGACTCATAGAGACCCTATGTATAACAGCCCTAAACTCTGCTCTATCCTATGCCAATCTCATTGCCTCTGACACACCCATCCCGATTACCCCAGTCACTGAATCAATCTACCTCATAGAGGGCCGTCCCCTCCTTCGCTGTCTCTCTACTCTACACAGCATGATGTCCCTCTCCAAAGACCTGTCTCTCCTTACAACATGCCCAAAGTATGTCAGAAGAAGCCTCAGAATCCTTGCCTCGAAGGAGTCGCCTGCATTAATTAACCCTCTCCAGGATGAACCTGTTTGTTTTCCTAGCAGCCCATGGTACCCTCAACACTCTTCTCCAGCACCACAGCTCAAAGGCATCAGTTCTTCTATCCTTCCTAGTCACTGTCCAACTCTCTGATGCATAAAAAGTGATTGCAAAGACCATGGCCTGTATCAGACACACATTAGCCTCCAGAGAGAGACACCATTGCTCTTCAGTACTTTGGAGAGGTCCCTAACAGCAGACTTTCCCATGACAATACGTCTTAATTTCCTGGCTACTGGTGCCAGAAGTGTGGATTAGTTAGCTTTTTTAAAAAAATATTTTGAAACAGGTTAATTTTCAGTTCAATTTTTAAGTTAACATTGGATATTCTGACACCCTCAGTCAACAACTGGAAGTGTCAAAATACATTTTTTCTCTCTAGCCTGTTACCTTATTATATATTATCTTATTATTCATCTTCTAAAGGAAGCTAATGAGTTATTTAAAGAACCAATAAATACTCTACCTGCCACAAACTATTAATTTTCCCATTATATATTCACACTTTAATATAAGAATAGTAATTAAATCTGCACAAAAGAACAATTACTATTTTACTAAACACATTCACTTCTTTGTGTTACAGAGTAATTTATGGTACTTGCTCACAAGTATTCTAAAGAAATGATAAATTATTGTAAATAGAAATAATTGAAAGAACTTGAGAAATTAGTAAAGTACAGTGTTTAATTAATACTTTCTTTTAAAAAGTAAAAACTTTCTATTATTTTTTTTTACAGCATGTAAATGTGTATAATCAAAATCCAAATTGCAGATCCAAATTACTGAAGTAAAACAGAGACCAGAAAAATTGTTTTGTCCTTTTTAGATAAATTTTGGATCCAAGTAAAAATAAATCACAGACAACTTTATTTTCTCCCCCTCTCCAACTAGCATGATGTTACATTTTGGTCCAGTTGTGAGGATTTCTGTTTTCTCAGTATCAAGATATAACCCATATTGGAGGTTGTAGTCTTTGATCTTCATCAGTAAAATCTTTAATTCATCATCGTTTTAGAAAGCAAGTTTGTATCATTTTCACACCACAGGTTGTTAATAAATAGATCTTCTTTAAACCAGGTATTGTATTTTTCTTTATATAATCTAATTTTTTCTATTATTTGCTCGCCATTGATATGAGTTGGAATCAGATTTGACTATTTTATTCTAAATTCAAATGATTCAAATCTGAGAGAGAAAACTCATAAAAACCACATAAACTAAGCTTTCGTCTTTTGCATCTTTACTGCATCAGACATAGTGACAGGTTAATGGTGGATTTGCATAGTCATGGCAGCTTAGACTGCATGGTAGGTATAACGTGGATCAATTAAATAGAGTTAGAACCCAGAGATTAACCCATCTACCTGTGGGCGTACGCCAGGGATGCGTCCTATCTCCATACCTTTTCAACCTATATGCAGAACAGATTATCCAGGAGGCTGGGCTCTATGAGGAGAAATGTGGGGTGAAGATGGGTGGACGATTTATCAAAAATCTGTGTTATGCGGATGACACAACCCTGCTTGCTGAAACTGAGGAGGACCTGAAGCGCCTGCTGCAGAGTGTCAAGGACTGCAGCCTACAATATGGATTGAGGCTCAATGTCAAGAAGACAAAGATTCTCACCACTGGACCAATTGGCAGCATCAGGATGGATGGTGAAGAGATTGAGATTGTACACAGATTTAGTTTGCTTGGCTCCATAGACACTAGTCTTGGCACCAGCAGCCAGGAAATTAAAAGGCGCATTGCCATGGGAAAGTCTGCTATTAGGGACCTCTCCAAAGTGCTGAAGAGCAATGGTGTCTCTCTGGAGACTAAGGTGCGTCTGATACAGGCCATGGTTTTCGCAATCACTTGTTATGCATCAGAGAGTTGGACAATGACCAAGGAGGATAGAAGGAGAATTGATGCCTTTGAGCTGTGGTGCTGGAGAAGAGTACTGAGAATACCATGGACTGCTAGGAAAACAAACAGATTTGTCCTGGAAAGGGTTAAACCAGGTGGCTCCTTGTAGGCAAGGATTCTGAGGCTCCATCTAACTTACTTTGGACATGTTGTGAGGAGAGACCGGTCCTTAGAGAGGGACATCATGCTTGGGAGGGTGGAGGGACGGCGCAGGAGAGGAAGGCCCTCTATGAGGTGGATTGATTCAGTGACTGGGATAATTGGGATGGGAGTGTCAGAGACAGTGCGATTGGCACAGGACAGAGCAGAGTTTAGGGCTGTTGTACATAGGGTCGCTATGAGTCGCAGGCGACTCAACGGCACATAACAACAACAACAACCTGTGGTCCGGTGGTATTTGGCAGGGAATCAAGGCTTATTAAATGGGGAAAATGCAACTTCTTCAACAAATGCTGCTGGCAAGGGTGGGTAACCACTGCCGGGAACTGAGACAGAATCCATGTCTCACACCATACACCATGATCAACTCAGCATGAATCTGAGACCTAAGGGCAAAGCCCAGGACCATGGGGATCATAAGAGATAAGTGGGACCAACCTTTGAAACCCTGAGCTATGGCCTAAATTGGCTTGTAAATACATCCAGAGATATATAATCAGGAGAAAATAAAATTGACAAGTAGGACCATCTAAAAATTAAGTCCCTGTGTATATAAAAAACTTTCTCCAATAGTGTGAAGGGATAATTCCTTGACATTACACTTACCCAGTGTGATATGACTATTTTTTGGTGATATGACTATTGATTTGGTGACTGCTCATGCCAAAGTATTGATTTAAGATCCAAATACAATTAAATCATTAACAATTTCAATCCCTTAGCCCCCTACCACCCCTGCCCTGGCCCGTCTATCATGATATCCCCTACTGGCCCACTGATGAGGACTTTTGTCTCATTGATGTTGTGCTGTATTCCGTAGTCACAACTTCATAGTAGTTTTTTGCACATTCTTGTTGTTAGGTGCCATCAAGTTGAGTATGACTTATCTAGATCAAGGGAACAACAGACCTGAGCTCTATCTGTGTCATCCTCATCATTTCTGACATATGTAAGCTCATTACTGCAGTCACAGTGTCAATGTATTGAGTTGAGAGTCTTCCTGCCTTTTGCCAGTACCCCACCTTTCCAAGAAACAATCTCCCTTCACAACAAGCCCCAAATATGAGAGACTAAGTTTTGTTGTCTTTGCCTCCAAGAATCATTCTGACTGTATGTTTTTCAATACAAGTCTTTTTGATGTGGGGTTTTTTGTCTTTGTGTATCTTGATGTCAGAACTGACCCATTAGTAAACTTTCAAAGGCAATTAATTCATAAGGGAGGAAATTGTCCATCTTAATCTAGTGGAGTAACTGGCCAATTTGAACAGTGTATTCTTTGGTTGCCTGTGCAACTTTTTATTAGTAGGCCATCAGAGCTCCCTGTTCTTTGGATCATCCAGGGAATATTTAGTACTCTTCTCCAACACCACAGCTCAAACGCTTAAATCTTTTGTCATCCTAATCTGTCCAGACCTAAGGTGTGTAACAAGTGATTGGAGAAGCCTGAGTCAGGTGAACCTTAGTCTTTAGACTGACATCCTCACTCCTCAGTAATTTGGAAAGGTCCTGGACAAAGATGTTCGAAGTGCAATATGTCTCATGATCTTCCAACTGATAATTAAAGTGTGTTGATTGTGGGTCCAAAAAAGAGAAAATCATTGACAATTTCAATCCTTTCTCCATTTATCATGATGTTGCCTATTGGGTCCAGTGGTGAGAGTTTTTATTTTCTTGATATTATCATTTAATCCATATTCTCTTCAGTTGCAGCAAGCAATGTGTAATTCAGGTAAAACAGGTTGTTGATGCCCCATTCGTCTTCACAGTGTCCAGCTTAGTGAATGATTCATTCAGCATACATATGGAATAGGTATGGAGAAAGGATGCAACCTTCACCTTCCTGAAGTTTAAACCATGCATTGCTCCCTTTGGCAAATGGGGCCCTTCAATATCAAAGTTGACGCTTGTATGTTTCTCTTTAGTCGTTTTTAATCTTGAGAAAGGCTGATCAAATTATTTTTATTCCATTTTTGCATATTTAATTATAATGCTTCAATTCGTCTTCTTGTGTTGTCCTTTGAAAAATTTTCTGCAGTTCATTCTCTTCTATCAATTACTCTATTGTTGTTATTGTTCAGTGCCATCGAGTTGTAGGTAACTCATAGTGACCCTACGAATGAAAGTCCTAGACCCTTGCGTGACTTTCATCGTTTCTCTAGGTTCATAGGGTTTCCAGAGGCAAGCTATTTATGAGAGTGGATGCCAGTCCTGCTTCCAATCTTGTTTTAATCTGGGAGCTCCACCCAATACCGTCCACCATGGGTAACCATTATTGCATTTGACACATCAGTTTCACAGTGTTCAGCTTCACAGCAACCACAGGTTACCTCTGTCTGGCAAGCGGACACACCAGTGCTATACGACCTAGAAGAATGTCATCTACTCAAACACAAAATCATAGCAAGAAAAAAAATAAACATAGCACATGAGGAGATTGTCCACTTTTCTTCTGAGCAGCAGATGGTACATTTGAACAGTCAAAGAGGCATCATCTTTGAGTTACTAGAGCAACTGTCTGTGGACTACACCACCTGAGCTCCCTATTAACATAATGTTAATTAATTTTAAGACTTGTTGTTGTTATGTGTCATAGAGTCACTTGTGACTCATAGCAGTCCTATGTAGACTATGTAGAATATCTCTGAAACATGTTCTATCCTGACCCAACTTTATTGTCTCTGACACACCTACCCTCATTATCCCAGTCATTGAGTCAATCCACTCATTCAGGGTTTTTCCTCTCTTGCACTGTCCCTGCTCCCTCCCAAGCATAATATCCTTCTCCCAAAACTGGTCCCATCTGGCAACATGGCCTAAGTCTGTCAGATGGTAATTCAAAGGTCATAACACTCTGGCAGTTTATATTCACTATCTGTTCCACCAGGGACAGATAGGCAATTTCCTCCCATGTGATTGAAAGCTTTGGAAACTCATTGAAGGGTCAGCTATGAATTGATACCTACTCAAGCGCAATAAGTTTGAGATTTGTTTAGAGAAAAATTATGTCAAATATATTCCTGAGATAATCTCTAATTATGTGTTGAATATAATCAAAGTTGTATATTGGAACTTATAGACTTGTTTTAATCTCCAGATTCAACTTCTACTGTGTTGCTGTTGTTGTTATGTGCTGTCAAGTCATCTGTGACCCATAGCAACCCTATGTACAGCAGCTCTGAACCCTGCCCAGTCCTGACCGAGTCTCACTAATTCCTACACACCAACCCCCATTGTCCCAGTCACTGTATCAATCCATCTCGTCTAGGGTCACCCTTGCCTGCGCTGTCCCTCCACCCTTCCAAGTATGATGTCCTTCTCCAAGGACTGGTCTCTCCTGGACATGTGCCCAAAGTATGTGAGATGAAGCTTCAAAATCCTAACCTCCAAGGAGAAAGTTCGTTTCACTCTCTCCAAGACAGACTTATTTGTTTTCTTGGCAGTCCATGGTATGTTCAAGACTCTTCTCCAGCAGTGCAATTCAAAGGCATCAATTCTTCTTCTGTCATCCTTGGTCATTGTCCAGCTCTCTGATGCATAGCAAGTAATTGCAAATACCATGGCCTGGATGAGGCACACCTTAGTCTCTAGACTGACATCGTTACTTTTCAGTACATTGGAGAGGTCCCTGACAGCATATTTTCCAAATGTAATTTGTCTTTTGATTTTCTGACTGATGGCGTTAGAGTGTTGATTGTGGAGCCAAGCAAGCTGTAATTAATAACAACTCTAGTCTCTTCTCCATCTAATAATGGGTGCTGCCAATTGGTCCAGTGTTTGTCTTCTTGATGTTGAGCTTCAATCTATACTGATGACTCACCATTATTATTAGTGCATCTTGTTTACATGTCTAATTGATTTTTTTACTTCAATATTTGGTATAAATAATCTATTTTCTCCTCTGTGACTTAAGTTTATGGAGCATAAATTTGAATGATATTGGTATTACCAGGTCTTCCTTGTATGTTTAGAGATATTATCCTGTCATTCACAACTTCTACTACTTAAATGTAATTCATGGGCTGCTCTGTAGGTAGTTCCTGACTTTATTCTAATGATCTTTGGTTTATTTGTGGGTTTTTAAGCAGATAAATATTCTTGTGTATTTTATATCATGAGGTTTATAGGTGTAATAGTCATGCCTGCTGTTTTAAAAAGTTGTTTCTGCAGAATAAATCTTTGATCCTGCATATGATCTTCAACATCATTTACATCATCATGGCCACATTTTAAACCACTGTTGCTTGCTATTTGTTATATTGTTCCATAGGTGCATGACAATATGGAATGATAAATACATATTGATTATGTGTTTGATCAAATTGAGACTATTAGGTGCAATACGGTATAAAAAAAGACCTGGAACAAGACAACCTGTGAGACTCCGTGAGCGATAGAAACTTCTGTAATGTTTGCTGTCTTTGGTTTGGTCCTATTTTACATGTTTTGTCTCAGACCCTCTCAGTGGCTTCTTACCTCCATTACCTGCACTGTGCCTACCAAAATATCTTTAGAGACGTTGAATCCAACAGCAGAAACATACCCTGTGCTTTGTATAACCTCTATGTGATGGCTCTAATTCTCCATTAGGTTTCAATGAGCCAGTACAGAAATATGCTAAGAGAAACAAAATGGCGAATAACATTTCCAGAACAGCTGAAGGAAATCCCCTTTCTTGTACTAAGTCCTCAGTATTCAGCAATAGTGGTAGGTGGAGCAATTCTAAGTCTTACTGGACACAGTCAAGGGACTATTTAGATCTGAAGGGAGAAGGTAATATTAATAAAAAGCATGGACATGTACTCATAAACTAGCCTGGAACAAAGTGAGGAGAACCTATCCCTGCTACCTCTGTATCCTGCTCAGTTATACTGGCCCTTCTGCTTTTCAGAAGAAACCCATCAGAGAGCAAGTCCAGCTTAGTCCCTGCCTGACTCCCCTGTCTGAATTATCATGGTTGTGGTCACGCTTTTAAACTGTGCAGCATGAGCTTGTTCGTGTCTTCAGGATCTTGAACTGTGCAATTTAAACCTGATAGTACACATTTTTAACTTATTCATTAAAAAACAAGTGTTGTTACTTTGTTGTTTTATCTGTGTGTGTGTGTGTGTGTGTG
>NW_006399903.1:276196-284755 GCF_000299155.1 Elephantulus edwardii | reverse complement strand
AAAAAATAGAGTATTTAATTCCAAATGTCTCAGAGCCCCTGTGGTACCACAGTTTTCTCAATTCCATTCTTGCCAGATTGATGTGGGCTTAGCAAGGCTTGACTGGGCAAACAGAGAAAAGTACACAGTTCAGTTTCTCCCAAACCCTAGAACTAATTGCTCTGTATTCAGAACCCTCTAACTGATGTTGTCCTAACATCTCTGTGCCCTATTCTAGAAAGTACATTTTTCTTTTCCTATCTGTACCATATGGAATAAAAAAAGAGGCCAGGATTTCATTCTTTGCTGCTGGCAAAACAAAGAAAGAGTGTTTTATTTTATTTTTAAGATATTCTATTTTTATGGTAATGTTACTTCTTAGTATAACTGGCCAGTAAGAAAAGCCTGCTGTCCTCATGGAAAGAAAGGGATAAGATATACAATCAAAATGAATGAAAGGTGATAAAGTAAGCATGGTGGTCAATCACACAGAGATGTGTTTTTATCAATAGACAGGTGTCATAGAAGTGTTTGGGTTTTTTTTTTCCCTTTTAATTAGCTGTTCTGTGCCTGACACTGGTGTTTAATAATGAAACAAAAATCTCATCTTGGCAACAATATATGTGGTACTTCACAGTCTTGAACTGTTATCTCAAATAAGAAGTGTACACATTTTTAAAAAACAGAAATGCCATCCACTTCCTAAACAAGGTGCCTTAAGAAACACTATAAACTTTGAGAAATGATAGTTACTAAAAGGTTTCAGGTCTTTGTTCATAGGGTTGCTATGAGTCATGCTCGACTCAACGGCAACCAACAACAACAACAACAAAAAAATGAATCCTTCTAGACATATCTGTTCTGTCTCACAGAGTCTATGAATCGGATTGTCATGACAGTACACAAAAATTATTTTTTATCGTAGAAAAGATTATCTTTTTATCATCTTAAGAATAGTTGAAGGGGTTGAACAACAATGATTAAAGACCAGATGAGTTGTGGGATGGCATCAAGAATATCATCTATAAAGAAAGCAAAAGGTAATTACAAAGAGAGAGGATAAAGGAAAACCACAATAAATGTCAGAAAAAGACTCTAAAAATATTGCCTATAGACAGCGAGGTTGGCACAGGATAGAACAGCGTTTAGGGCTCTTACATAGGGTCACTATGAGTCGCAAACGACTCGATGGCACATAACAACAACAACAATTTTATTTACAAAATTTGAATACAAGGGGACTCTGGTGGCCTAGTGGCAAGAATTTTGTTCATAGCAAACATGTTTTTTTAAGAAACACAAACGGTGACTTTACACATGAACTTCACCTGAATGTCACAGGAATCACCGTGGAGAAGTTCAAGGTCAGCAGTCAGAATCAGACCTGATACTGACTATCAAATGGAGCATTACACATTGTTCTAAATACATCCTTTGTTTCTTGAGTATTTCCTATTTACAATTTAATGTACTGAAAAATTTGACTTTTAAGTGACAACTCTTCCACTTATAAAGCTGTTTAGATAGATTGCAGTGAAACAAAAAAAGTGTTAAATAATTAAAAGAAATAATCACTTTAAAATTCTATACATAGAAATTGTAAGACTGACATTTTTAATTTTCTTCGGAGTAAGTTGTTTTAATAAGAATTTAAACAACCCAAACCCACTAATATCTGTAATATATTGCTTGCTAGTTCTATATCAAATGATTATCACAAATTTCCCAAGTATTAAAGCTGTTAAAATTGTTAATGTATTGATATATTGCTAGATTGATGGGCGGATCTACAGAGGAACACAAAATACAAGGAATGTTAACTTTTCAATTCCTGGGTAAACTAAGTCTAGTCTACTTTATTCTTATACAACTCAGCAGGCATCATGCTTCTATATAACTTGAATTAATTTATCATTCCTACTGCTTATAAATAACACAAATTTAAGGTGAATTTCCATAGCAGATAGTGGAAGTATAAAACGTGAGTACAATAGTATATGGTTTCCTTCCACCACAAATGTAATTTTTTAAGTTTTTTTTGAATACACTTACAAATGAAGGATTAATAAATCTTATGTCCATACTTCTTCCACATTTTTGTCCTTGGAGTAAACACAGTCATGACTGAACTGCTAGCACAATTTTTGCATGTGGCTCTGGTGACCCTGCCTGTAGTAGGCTGTGGTAGTAACTCAAAAGCCACTTCCCTCTGGCAGTTCATATCCAGTGGCTGCTCTGGGAGAGAAAGCTAGGAAATCTCTTTTTTTAAAAAAAATTATTTTATGTGTGTATGTGTGTGTACCGTCAAATCAGATCTGACTGGTACAGGAGGAGATTATCCCTCCTTTCCCGGCAGAGCATCTGGTGGATTTGAACTGTGCACCTGTGGGATTGCAGTGCAGCTTCTTGCCACTAAGCCACCACAGCTCCCCTAGGAAATCTCTTTATGTGTGTTTTGTTGTTATTGGTATGTGCTGCTGAGTCGTTTGTGACTCATAGTGAACCCTGTTCTATCCGAAGTCAACCTTGTCATCTCCAGCACACAGAGCCCCATTACCCTAGTCTCTGAGTCAATCTATCTCATCGAGGGTCTTCTTCTCCTGCATTGTTCCTCCACCCTCCCAAGCATGATGTCCCTCTCCAAGAACTGAATCTTCCTTGCAATATTCCCAAAGTATGTCAGATGAAGCATCGGAATCCTTGCCTCCAAGGAGCAGCCTGATTTTACCCTCTCCAGGATGAACTTGTTTGTTTGCCTAGCAGTCCATAATATATTCAATACTATTTTCCAGCACCACAGCTCAAAGGCATCAATTCTCCTTCTATCAACCATAGTCATTGTCCAGCTTTCTGACACATAGCATGCAGTTGCGAAGATCATGGCCTGGATCAGGTGCACCTTAGTCTCCAGACTGGCTTTGTTCTTCTCTTCTCTGGAGAGGTCCTTGACAGCCTACATTGCCCGTGCAATTTTCCTTTTGATTTCCTGGCTGCTGGTGCCAAAAGTATTCATTATGGAGCTAAGCAAACAGAAGTTGTTAACAATCTTCATCTCTTCACTATCAATCTTGATGCTGTTAACTGGTGTGAGAATCTTTGTTTTCTTCATGGTGAACTTCAATCTGTATTTAAGGCTTCAGTCCTTGACCTTCTGCAACAAGTGCTTCCGTTTCCTTAAGTATGGTTTGCAGCCTTGAAAAATTCAATGGCAGATTAGCTATGAATTGGTTCTAATTATATGGCAATGAGAGTTGAGTATGTTCTTTAAATTGCACACCTTTAAATGACTTCTGTAACTTATTTGAATGTTGTTGCTGTTCTCTACATTGTCCTCTCTGTCTGCCTCTGCCAGCAATGGTTTCATTGACTGGAATCTTCTTTCTTCCCACACCATTAAACTAGATTCTACTTTAAATTGGCACCCCTTTCCAGCCGTAAATTGAGGGTCTTCCAACCTGAGATGCCCTCTTTTGAAACCATGCCAGAACATATTCTTTTGCTAACCATAATTTCATAATTCATCAGAAAATAATGTCAGAAGTGCAGAGTCAGTCTTGCTTTCTAGTTAGTCTTAGTCTGGAAGCTTTTCTGAAACCTGTCTACAATGTATGACGTTGCTGGCATTGAAATATCAGTGGCACAAACCGCCTAAATACTACCTGTCTATACTCACTGACAGATGAATAGTGGACCTTTATACATATATGGAAATATAGAGTACATGTTGTACATATACCCACTGCAACTATTCAAATGTACATTAAAAAAAGACATTGAACTAACTGTCTTTTTCCATTTAATTACTGCTAAACTGGAGCCAATAGTTCAGCCAACCCTTTTGGTTAAGGATATTCCTCTTCCACTTTCTTACCTGATAACTTCCCCAAAAATATGTAAGAAGAAGTCTTATCTTCTTTGCACATTGAAGAAATGTCTCACTGCATTTCTTCCTAGATAGATTTGTTTGACCTATGATATGCTTGATTCGGGTCATGGTCTTTGCAGTTACTTGTTATGCATCAGAAAGCTGGGTGCTGACTAAAGATGACAGAAGAAGAACCAATGCCTTTGAGTTGTGGTGCTGGAAGAGTACTGAATATACCACGAACTGCCAAGAGACAAAACAGGTTTGTTATGGAGATGGTGAAATCAGGTTAGCCTGTGGAGGTAAGGATTGCAAAGCTCTATCTCACATATTTTGAGTCAATCCCTGGAAAAAGATATCATGCTTGGAAGGGTGGAAGGTCAGCACAGCAGAGGAAGACCCTAAATGAGGTGGACTGACACAGTGATTGTGGTAATGAAAGCAGGAGTGTCAGAGAGTGACACTGGTTCAAGATAGGGCAAGGTTCAGAGCTATTGTTCCTAATGTTGCCACTAATCATAGTCAATTGGACAGCACAGAACAAGAACAACAGTATTTTTAATATCCTTTATCAATACCACAATTCAAAGCTGTCAGTTCTCCAGCAGTACTCTTTACTCACTGTCTAATTTTCACATGCAATTAAGGAAATTGAAAACATCATGGTTTGAAGCAGGTCCACCTGAGTCATTTAAGCGATTTACTTGCTTTGTGTAACTTTAAATAATTTATTTGCAGTTCATTTGCCCAATGCAATATTTTATTAAAATTTTGATTGCTTTTTCATGGACATTGTTTATAGAGATACCAAATACTTAATCATTAATAATCTCAAACTTGCTCTGTTTATTTCGATGTTACTTATGAGCCCCCTCCGTTCATATTTTTCTTTAAATGTTAAAGTGTAACTCATAGTTAAGATTTTACTGTTCATTCTATAGCACCAAGTACTTCAAATTCCAATATAGTTGTTGATTTTCATTTTATTACAGAAATTTTAAAAGATAAGTAACTAATTTTAAAAAATAAATAGAAAATATGTGAACACTGAATTCAAAAGCCAAAATGCTGTTTTTAAATAAAACAGGCTAATTGGAATTTATAATTAGTTAAGATATTAAATGAGCCAAAGAAAAAAATCACATACATTCTAACATAATTTTGACTTAGTAAAAAAATACTTACCCTTATTCATAATTCATGTAGCAAAGTTTGAATATTCATTAGGAATGGGTCCAAGTCAGTAATGATTGATAAATCATCTTTTTGAAGTCAGCCAAATAATTAAAAGTCATCGGGTATATAAAGCAAATTACAAATCTTCAGAATATTTCTATCTAAAATGGCAATCTAATTTAGAAAGTAATTGAATTAATTAAACCACTCTATCTTTATAGAATATGTTTACATTCATCTTACTTTTAAACATAACATTTTCTGAACAATGCTAACAAATTAAGGTTTTACATGTGTGTATGTACTGTACACTTGTCAGAAGGTAATGAATGTATAACCCAAGGCTGTTTGCAATAATAAATGTCTCTTATTTACAAATGATGCTGTCTCTAAAAAAAGGCTTAATAGTCTTCCAGAATTGCATGTTACAGTGACCAGATTTTCAATTATCAAGTCTTATTTTCATAGGACCATAACTCAAAGGACATACTTACACCTGTTTGACCTGTCATGCAGGGGACAACTGATGCAATTACTTCTAGTGGAAAGTAGTTAATGTTCTTTTAAAACCAAGACCCGATGTGAGCCCACTCACACATATCAGGTGATCTTTAAAGTAGACTGATGGATGATGATAGGCAGAGAAAGTCCCTGGTTTGAAGTAAAGCATTTTGTATGTTTTTGTTAGCCTTGATGTCTGAATCTCATTTATGAACTACATGATTTTTATACTTTAGCTGGAATGTGAAACATAATGTTTCTTCAATGGCATACATTATTTTAAATAAAGATTACATCAGGATGTTGAAATTTGTCATAATATACAGTTATTAATAGGACGCTTGTGAATCAAGAGTTTTATCATCTAAAGTGGGTTCAATGGTGATTTCCGGAAGATATATGCCCACATCCTAATTTCTGGAACCAATAAATTTAACTTTCCTTTTAAATGAGTCCTTGCAATATCGTAAAACTGTCTAGATGAGATTATCTTGGCTTATCCAGACAGGCTCCAAACACAATGACACGTTTCCATATAAAAAAGAAGATAAGCACAGGAAAATGAAGAAGAGGAGATAATGTGACTTTAGATTCAGAGATTTGAGAGACTTAGCCATGCAATCCTGAAAATGCCAGAAGCCACCAGAGACTAGAAGATGCAAAGAAGATTGTTTTTGGAGTTTTCCAACAGATTATGGGCTTGACAACACAATGATTTAGACATTTTGGCCTCTACGCCTGTGAGAAAAATACGCTTTTTGTTTTTTGGTTGTTTGTTTGTTTTATCATGGTTATGAATAATTTATTGGACAGTCACGGAAAATGAATATGACATTCGAAACCAACTACTTACCTTTCCATGTCTGGAGCAAAGAAGAATGGGGAAAAGCAATGATGCTTTGAAATAATTAATCCAAAGGACTAATAGACCATGTGAAAGAACCTCCTTCTACAATCCGGAGACTAGAACTCGATTATGTTTGGTATCGTCATTAACTACTCTCAAACGGACCAGAGTAGAACATCCTGGATAGAATGGCACGAGGAATTGTGGGGGAAATCCCGAAAAACTCCTCAAAAAGGCCATCCCCAGATGGAAATTGGTGGAATCCCCAAATAAAGTCCTTTGCCACCTTTTGAACTTAGAACAAAATTCACCTCTCCCTAAGGCTGAACTTTCACTAGGTTGTACTTGACTCAAAGGCACTTAAAAACAGCAAAAATAGTGTGAACTGATGTGAACTTACTCCTTACTATGACCAATCACACAGTATCAGAAGGGCAATCTTTGTCCAGAGATAAAGCTCAGAAGGCACAGAGAGTGGGACTTAAGAGTTATTGGAAATAAAAATTACAAGAAAAATGTGAGAAGTGTGCATTTACATTGTGGTGATTGCTATGTACTTTCACCTTGAAACCCTGTAATAGGTGATCCTCAAGTTGGTTGTTAGAGGCTGTAAATATCATGTGAGGAGACTGCACATCTTTCATTCATGAATCAGCTGCTAGATCTAATCCATATATCTTCGGATTGACATGCGTCTCTCCAGTAAGCCACTAGGACTCCCTCAATTCTATTGTAGGCATCAGAATGAACATAAAAAATGTGAATGATTGAATGGAAAACTCACGTGCTTGGTAAATTTTCACTCAAATAATAATTTGAGGGGAAAAAAGATACATGAATTCTGCTTGTGTTGAACACAAAATAAATTATAGAAATGAAGGATGGGCAGCCAGATGTGAAACCAAGCGTTTACCTAGAGATGCTGTGCAATCAGGTCCATAGTCACAATAACAGCCTGGGCACTTTCCTCAGAAGATGTGATTCTATCAGCTTCACCAGCACAGACGTTGCAGCACCTGAATGTCAATTACAATCCTGTCATACTTTGAATGTTGCTGTAGTTTTCATCTACAATTCTAAACATATAGAGTGGAGAATTCCTCAAAGGCAGATCAATCAAATGAACTGTGAGTGCTCAGTTTTTAAATAGCATATTACATCTTTGATTTTAAAATATTAATTCATCCAACTCAACATGTAATACTTTGGACAGCTTAAGAGACAGGAAGATCTTCAATCAGATGGATTAACAAAGTGGCCGCAACAATGGATTCAAGTGTATCAGAAATGATGAGAAGGGCACATGATAGGATAGGATTCAGATCTGTAGTTCTTCCAGTCACTATGCATTTTAATCAACATGATGCTACATAACAACAACATATTATAACAAATCACACCTAGAAAGAATTTGTGTGCTTTGTTGTTAAGTGCCATTGAGTCACTTGTGACTCATAGCAACCCTATGCACAACAGCTCTGAACCCTGCTCTTATTTTCTGCCAACATCATCATCTCCAATACACCTATCCCCATTACCCATCACTGAGTCAATCCAACCCATCTTGGGTTTTCCTCTTCTGCACTATCCTTCCACCCTCCTGAGCATGATGTCCTTATCCAAGAACTGGCTTCTCCTTGCAACATGCCCAAAGTATGTCAGATGAAGCTTCAGAATCCTTGCCTCTAAGGAGCAGCCTGGTTTTACCTTGTTTCTGAGCAGCCCATGGTATATTCAATACTTTTCTCTAACACCATGACTCTAAAGCATCAATTTTCCTTGCATCATACCTAGTCATTGCCTAGCTTTCTGATGCATAAAGTAATTGTGACGACCATGGCCTAGATCAGGTGAGCTTAGTCTCCAGACTGACATCATTACTCTTCTGTACTCTGGTGAGGTCCCTTACAGCAGATTTTCCTAATTCAATTTGTCTTTTGATTTCCTGGCTTCTCATAGAAAGAGTGTGCATTGTAGAGCCAATCATGCTGAAGCTATTAACAATATCAATCTCTTCACCATCTATCATGATGCTGCCAATTGGCCCAGTAGTGAGAACCTTTGTTTTCTTGATGTTGAACTTCAATCTATATTGAAGGCTTCAGTCCCTGACCTTCTACAGAAGCACTTCAGGTCCTCCTCAGTTTCAGCAAGCAGGATTGTGTCATATGAATAATGCAGGTTATTGATA
>NW_006399903.1:271214-274831 GCF_000299155.1 Elephantulus edwardii | reverse complement strand
TAACTACCCATATTATATTTCTTAATATAACTATTGACCTTTTTGTGTAAAATGTATCATGTATGTATATGTAATGACTCTGAAATACATGAATGTTCATTATTTACAATGCCATCATACTGTACCCACTGCTCTGTATAGGAGCACTTTAGTGTTTAAGCCTACTGACATCCTTGCTCTTTAGAAATATGGAGAGTACATTCATAGCAGATTTTCCCAATGAATCACTTTATTTTTATTTTATCACTATCATTTTATTTCTTGTCTTCTGCTATTATGGATATTGGTGGTGGATCAATGTAAAATTAAATCTTACAACTTCTATCTTTTCTCCATCTATCATGATGTTGTCACTTGGCTCAGGGGTGATGATATTTGTTTTTCTGATGTTTAGATGTAACCATAATGAAGACTGAAGTCTCTATTTTTCTGTAGTAGTATGTGTTTCAAGTCATCCTCACTTTCTACAAACAAGTTTGTGTCATCTGTATAATTTGAACTGATGATGAATCTTCCCCCATTCTCTATGTCTTCTTCTTCATATCATCTGATTTCTTGAATGATTTGTTCAGCATGCATATTGAGAAGGAATGGCAAAAGATACAATCCTGATGATGCATATATTTTCTAATTTTAAATCATTCATTTCCCCTTCTTTTCTTCAAACAACTGTTTCTAGGTCTATGCGGAGTTTTCCAATGAGCATAATTAAGAGCTCCAGGAGTTTTACTTTTCTCAATATTAGCCATTATTCACACAGTTAAACACCTCTGCAAAATAAAACCACAGATATTCATTCCTTTGATATTCTTTGCTTTTGGCCTGATATCAGTCATGATATGCCTCATGCCACGGTCTCTTCTGAATCCACCTTTAATTTCTGAAAGTTCAGATCAATGTGCTTTTTTTTTTACTTGCAGCAATGCAGAATTTTATGTGCGTGGAATATTAATGACATTGTGCGATAATATCTATATTCTGTTGTAACTCCTTTTTGGAGAATGGGAACAAATATAGATCTCTTACACATAGACTAATCTATACACATGGACTAATCTATCACATGGACTTCATCTGATAGCCTACACAGGAATCAGATTAATTACACAAGTGTAAAACATCAAATGCTGGTGAGGTTGCAGAGAAACTGGAACACTTATTCACTGTTGGTGGGAGTGTAAAATGGTGCGACCACTATGGAAGGCCGTACAGTGCTTTCTCAAAAAGTTGCAAATAGAATTACTATTTGACCCAACAATTCCACTACTGGGAATATACTCCAAAGAGACCATAACTGACATCCAAGCAGATATATGCACACCATGTTTATTGCAGCTTTGTTCATATTAGCAAATAGTTGGAAACAACCCAAATGCCCATCAACAAATGAATGGATAGAGAAGCTGTGATATATTCATTCACACAATGGAATACTATGCTGCATTGAAAACCAAGAAACTCATGCAATATTATTCAAAATGGGTGACCCTGGAGGACGTTATGTTGAGTGAAATATCTCAGTCACAAAGGGTTAAATACAGCATAGTGCCACTGTTGTAGAACGGGACTGACATCAGGTTTGGGGTGAGACTGAGAAAAATTGGATAAATTATGTCTACTGCATTGAAACAAATGAGGGAGAGAACATTGGTGGTTTAAGCTGAAGGAACTGAAGAACAAATTCAAGCCTCCAGATGCAATGATTAAGGATGACATAGGCAGAATATTGAATGTTCTAGGAATCATCAAAAGAAGATAGAAATTGTGATACATTCACACACTGCAGCACTCAAGAGCAACAATTTTGAAAACTACTATGTAACTTTGGAGAGGCTGGAGAGCAGTATGCTGAGTGAACTAATTCAGTCTTATAAGGACTAACACTGCATAAGACCATTACTATAGAAATAGAAGGATAAACAGTAAAATGTGTATGAGAATCCAAAGGGAATAGAGTGCTGACTATTATTTGGGGTGAAATAACAAGGTAATGAGAAAGATCTGGTGGGGACCTGAACAGACCAGATAATGGTGAACATAATCCGGTGATAACTTTTAAAACATGCAAGTAACACAAGGAGGCGAGAATAGTAGTAGCTGAGGGTTGAGGCTAGGTAGGGACAAAAACCACAGAGTAGCACAATTTGGTGAGTGGAAAGAGGGGAACAAGGAAAGGTGAAGGATCTGGGCGAAAAGGCAGGATAATGATGGGCAAGGTCCAATGGGGATTAATTTTATAAAATATAATGCATGAAATTGATTATATGAAACACATTGTGAATGAAGAATCATTGAAACACAATGTATATGAACTTTATAAGCAAACCAATAAAAAAGAAAAAGAAAATAGAAGGAATTCACAAAATCACAATACCAGAGAGAACTGGCTGGTTCAGAAGAATTTCATGAGACAACAAATGATCAAGGGGCAATGATGATGAAGGAGGAAGTCCAAACTGCTCTAAAGGAATTCGTAAAAATCAAGGCCTCAGAAATTGATGGACTACTAATTGATATATTTCAACAAACAGATGCATCCTTGAATGTGCTCACCAATCTGTGCAAAACAGTCTGTAGGACAATTTCTAGATCAATTAACTGTAAGAGATTGATACTTATTCTTATTCCAAAGAAAGGTAATCTAAGAGTATGGAAATGATGGAATAATATCACTAATATCACACACAAGCAAAATTCTGCTGAAGATTATCAAAATATGACTGGAACAGTATATTTATGGAGAACTGCCAGAAGTTAAGGCTGGATTTAGAAAAGACCACGGCATTAGAGTCATCACAGCCAATGTCAGATTGATCTTGACTGAAAGCAAAGAGTACCAGAGGTATGTCTATCTGTGTTTCATTGATTATGCAAAAGTATTTGACTGTCTGGACCATGAGAAATTGTTGCTAACCTTGAGAAGGATGGGAATCCCAGAACACCTAATCGTCCTCATGTGAAACCTACACCAAGGCCTTCAGCAGAGCTTGAGCTTTTTCCATTAATTCTATTAGTTCTCGATCATATTCCACTTCCTGAATTGGATCTGTAGTAGTCAGTTATTTTTTGGTACAGTGACTCCAACTACTCCTTCTATCTTTTTTTGATACTTCATCCATCATAAAGATTTTGGCCATAGAATGCTTTGGTATAGCCAATCCTGTGCTTCAATTTGTTCTTCATTTCTTTCACCTTATAAAATGAGAGGCATTTTCTCTCTCTCTCTCTCTCTTTTTTAACTCCACTTCCTTGCACCTTTCATAATAATATTTTGCTTTGTCTTCTCTAGCTGGCCTTTGAAATATTCTACTCAGTTCTCTTACCTAAGCATTCCCTCCCTTTGCTTTGGCTTCTTTTAATTCCAATGGAAAGTTGAGTCTTTTCTAAAATCCATTTATTCTTCTCTTTATTCTGTCTTTGTTATGACTTTTTGATTTCTTCATAGATGATATCCTTCATGTCATTCCACAACTCACCTGGTGTTTGGTCATTGATGTTCAATGTGAGAAATCCATTCTTAAGATAGTTTTTAAATCCATTGGGCTGTACTCAAGGTCATGTTTCAGTTTTTGTAGACTTGTGTTAAATTTCTTCAGCTTCAGTTTGAACTTGCTTTT
>NW_006399903.1:266500-270766 GCF_000299155.1 Elephantulus edwardii | reverse complement strand
TTTTAATTGTCCCATTGCCACAGTGTTTGCCAAAACCAGTTCTGATTAATCTGCTTTGTCAGTGTGTCCTTTGCCATTCCCTATCACTCCTCCCTGAGAGAGACTTCACCCTGATTCATAAGGAAAAGGGGACGGCATATTCCCTTAGCTATGCCCTGCTGAAAAGGGATGCTGCAGGTGTCAGGGTAAAGATCTTCTCTCATTACTCTAAAGGGCCCCTTTGGCAATAGGAAACACGTAGACTATTGTGGAGATTGATTTTGGATATTAATGCATCTTGATTGCATGTTTGATAAATTTCAGGCTTCAAAAGTTGGTAGAAATCCTCAATCTTCATCTTTGGCTTTTGAAGTTGGTGTGTATAGCTGAACAATGGTATATTAAGAGAACTTCCTCTTATACATAATAATATCTCATCACTCAAACACCCCTCCTGGGTGATTAACTGCCTCTGAAATCCTGCTGGAGGGTATGGGTTGGTTCAGACTCAATGGCAAACAACAACAACATTCAGCAAATGAAGATTTTTTTCAGTTTTGGTCTGTCTTCGTCATTGATGCAGACTCTACTTTGAGGAGGTAGCACTTTCCTAGTCACTTTTGAGTGTATTCCAACCTGAGGGACTCATCTTCTGACACTACACCCAACAGGCTTCTATTGTCCATAAAATTTCCAAAGACCTGTTTCTTCATAAGTGATGGGCAGTCCTGTTTCTTAGACTGGAAGCCCAGTGAAACCTGTTTACATTGAGTGATACTAGTAACATTTGAAATACTGGTGGTATAGTTTACTGCATCATAGCAACACACAATTCACCAAAGTATGGCAAACTAACAGACACTAATATAGGAAGATAGTTAGCATTAATCTAGTTATTACTATAAATGTTATGCTTTTTCAGACCTGAATTTGTAATAAGTTCAATTTATGAATCAAGTTAAGACCACTTTTAAGTTGTTAACATATCTCATTTTATTACTGAATATAAAAATGAAATTAAATATTGTATACTCTGTGAATTAGTTTATATATTAATTTATCAAGGTAATCTCAGAAGTGAATGATTTGTATTATACTTTGACTCATATCATTATCCAGTTAATTGCAGTTTAAGTTTATAATAATATTGTTGCTGGGAATGAAATGCTGTGAAGGCAAGACAGGGTGAAGATTGGGTACTTTAAAATATATTAAAAGTGGATTAAGAATCAAGATGCTCCTTGGAGGCAAGGATTCTGAGGCTCCATCTCATATATTTGGGGCATGTTGCTAAGGGAGACCAGCCATTGGAAAGGAATATTATGCTTGAAAGGGGGAAGAGACAACACAGGAGAGGTAGACCCAAAATGAGATGGAATGTATACTGGGATAGTGATGATAGGTGTACCAGAGACAGTGAGATTGACTCAAGATAGAGGAGGGTTCAGAGCTATTGTGCATAAGCTTACTATGAGTCATAGTTGACTCAAGGGCACATAACAACAACAATGCAGGGAATTAAAAAAAATCAAAAAAACAGTAAGAATGGTGTTGCATTCATTGTTAAAAAATTCAAGTTCTATAATCTGAAGTACAGTGTTATAAGTAATAGAATATTATCCACAAATATACAAAAAGACCAAAATGTACATTTTTAAAACATTTGTCAACTTCAATTTGATGTCATAGTCTAATAATCTAATGGAATTATGAAAAACCAAACTGACACAATGGTTAAGTATTAGGTTCCTAAATGAAAAGTTGATAGTTCAAATCCTTTAACCACTGTTAGAAAGAATAGATCTGATTATCTTCTCCCTTAAGGATCATAGACCAGAAAATCTAGTGAGACCTCTCTGTATGGTTGTAGTGTGCCAGAGAGTCTAAACCGACCCATAGCTAACCCACTAGTAGGTTTTCAGAGGCAGTTAATCACAAAGGAAGAGATTGCCCATAAAACTTCTATTAGGATTAATTTGAAGTAGACAACCACAATGAAACTGTGCTTCATAAAAATAATAGGATATATTGTGGACTTCAGAGGACACTCATTCTTTAAGTAATTATTAGTTGTTTGTGGATTGAGCCACAAAAGATATTAAATGAAAGTACTAATATATTAAATATAATATAGGTGGTTGTTGTTATGTGCCATCAAGTCACTTGCAACTCATAGCGACCCTATGTACAAGAGCTCTAAATGCCATTCTATCCTATGGCAATAGGTAAGATAAATAAAAAAAATACATAAATAAATATATATGATGTTGTTGTTGTTGTTAAGTGTCCTCGAGTCGTAGATGACTCATAGCAACACTTGAACAAAAGACTTGCATAAATTTCATTGTTTTGCCAGGTTCATAGGATTTCTGGAGGAAAGCTTTTTCGGAAGTGAATGCCACTCCTGTCCACCATGGGTAACCATTATTGCATTTAACACATCAGTATTACAGTGTTTAGCATCACAGCAGCAACGAGTTACCTCTGCACAGCAAACGGACAGACCAGTGCTATACCACTTAGAAGAACGTTTGACCAAAAACAATTAAAACCCGGCTTGAAGGCCATGGATTAAAGTCACTCACCTTTGGTTTGGTAGCATAATTTTCTATCTACTAGGTCAACAGAACTCTCTTTATGAAAAAAAATTATATGTATACAAATTTAACTATATTTATTTCAAAGACTATGTGTATATTTTTGAAACACTTGTTTTTGTAGAAAGAATAAATCTCCCATTTGTCTGATTTATTTAAAGAAATTGCTTGCAAAAATAAAGTGGAAGTGCTGTAGCTGTAGCTATGTATATTCTGTATCACTGTAAATTGTATTCATTCACCATCTTGAGCACATATTTGTAAATAAGCCAAGGGGAAAATTAAGAATGTGGTAATGATTTTAAAGTTCATGTCTAATTAGATAATATTTTAATTTACTGAATGATCTTTTGAGAGATCAATATAAAAATCCAACTACAGAATTAATATCAAGTTCATGTCTTTGAAGACTTCCTCAGTTTCATGTCAGTGCTTTATATTTATTACTTAATGCTTGTTAGTGAATCTTACTCTCCTGTTCCATCTTGCCTGAGCTTCCTGGTTACTGCCGTTTATGTTTTGCACGTTATTTCCCATACTTGAATACTAAAATATTTAACTAAAAGCCATTGCTAATGAACAGTTTGTAGATTATGAAATAGTCGTTTTAATAAGGTGAAGTCAGATGTTTTAAGAGATTAATACGGGTTTTGAATGAAAAGAGATTGTTGTTGTTGTTGTTACGTGCCGTCGAGTCGTTTCCGACTCATAGCGACCCTATACACAACAGCCCTAAACCCTGCTCTATGCTGCGCCAACCGCACCGCCTCTGACACACCCATCCCGATTACCCCAGTCACCGAATCAATCCATCTCATAGAGGGTCTTCCCCTCCTGCGCTGTCCCTCCACCCTCCCAAGCATGATGTCCCTCTCCAAGGACCCGTCCCTCCTGGCAACATGTCCAAAGTATGTCAGACGAAGCCCCAGAATCCTTGCCTCCAAGGAGTAGCCTGGTTTAATCCGCTCCAAGATGAATCTGTTTGTTTTCCTGGCAGTCCATGGTACGATTGAGGTTGTTAAAATATACAGTTTGGCACTACTTGAAATTGCTACTTGGCACCAGTGGTCAGGAAATCAAAACATGAATTGAACTGGGAAAATCTGCTGTGAGGGACTTTTCCAGAGTACTGAGAAGCAATGGTGTCAGTCTAGAGACTAAAGTGTGCCTGACCGAGACCATGTTCTTTGCAATCATTTGCTATACAGCACAGAGATGGACTATAACTAAGGATGACAAATGAGGAGTCGATGCCTTTGAATTGTGGTGTTTTGTTTTTTTTAAAATTGTGGTGTTTTAATCTCAAATACACACGTCTCAAATCTACGAGCTGCTCCACAGAAGAAAGATGGTCAATCTTCTCTTGTGCAATTACTTGCCTCTGAAAACTCGCCAGAAAGTCATTTCCAACTCAACGGTGCAAAAGATCCCTAAACCTTTTCCTGGAATGCTTGTATGACCACAGTAGTTAAGCATTTGACTACTAACTAAAAGGCTGGTGATTTGAAACATATCAGAGCCTTCATGGAACAAACATCTGGGCAAAGTCCTTCTGAAAATCCACAACCTGTACCAGATGCGCAGGCTGGATTTACAAGAGGTCGTGGTACTAGGGATATTATAGTTAATGTTAGATGGATCTTGTCAGAAAGCAAAGAATACCAGAAGAATGTCTATCTGTGCTTCATTG
>NW_006399903.1:263398-265345 GCF_000299155.1 Elephantulus edwardii | reverse complement strand
AACAACAACAACAACAACAACAACAACATACCACACTTATATGCTTGCCATGATTTGAACTGACTTAATGGAGGCTGCTCTGGTTTTTGTCTTCAACAAATGGATGCATATGTCTTGTTGTTGTTAAATAATGTCAAATCGACTCCCCTTTAGGAAGACCTCTTGTTGCTGTTATTTGCTACAGAGTCGACAATGAGTTATAGTGAACCCATGAATAACAGATCTCAACCTTGTCCTATCCTATGTCATTCTCATGATTTTCAACAAGCTTGAGTCCGTTGTTTGAGTCATTGTGTCAATACAGCTACTATATATATGATCTGATAGGTATCATATATATGAATGATGCCAATGTCAGATGGATCTTGGCTGAAAGGAACGTCTATCTGTTTCATTGACTTTGAAAAGTCACTTGACTGTGGATATCCCAATAAATCAAATTGTGGCTAACGTTGAGAAGAATGGGAATCCCTGAACATTTGATTATGCTCATAAGAAACTTGTATTTGCAACAGGAATGAGTCTTCAGAACAGAGCAAGGAAATATTGCATGGTTCAATATCAAGAAAGGAGTGTGCATCAGAGATGCATCCTTTCTCCATGCCTTCTTAAATCTAGATGGTGAAACAGATTATTTGAGAGACTGGAATCTATGAGGAAGAATTAAAGGAAGACTTATAAACAGCCTGTGCTATGCAAATGGCACAGTGTTGCTTGCCAAAACTGAGGGAGACCGATGTCAGGAAGTGTGAGGACAGCACAGGATAGGATAGAGTTCAGATCTTTTGTTCATACGGTCTCTATGGGTCATACTCAACTCAATGTCAACTAACAACAATATCATAATAATCATATTATTGAGAGTTTCATCAATGAGGTCTTCAGATAAATAACTTGTATTTAAAAGCTATCTCTTTGCTGTTATGTGCTATCAAGTTGCTTGTGACTCATAGCATTCCTGTGTACAGCAGCTACGAACCTTGCCCTATCTTGAGTCAACTTCATTGTCTCTGATACACTTATCCAAATTACTCCAGTCACTGAGTCAATGCATCTCATCCAGGGTTTTCTCTCTTGTGCTTTCCCTTTACCCTAAAGACTGGTCCCTTCTTGCAACATGCCTAAAATATATCAGACAAAACTTTAGTCTTGATTTAATAGACTGTATTAAATATCTATTATATTTTATCCTGAAACTGTTTTTCTGTGAATGAGTTCTAGTTTTTGCTTGAATGAAAGTTCTATCTTCAATGACAAGTTATACATTTTGTCTGCACGAGATTCATAAACTAAAGTTATTTGTTCTAAGATATTTTGGTATGAACAAAGATAGCCTCTAGTTAAGTGGGATGCTATGAATCCTTTATTCACACCAAATGACTCATTTTCCATAACTTATTGTTTAATGCTTACAATTTTATGATTATGTGGATCGCAGGAGCTGTAGTCTGTAAGGAATTTCACTGTCAGTCCAAAAGTGGCACACTTCTTTTGCTCTGTGTAAAACAGAATGAAATCTAGCCCAATCCTGGATTGTCCTCGTAATCTGTGTTGTGCTTAATTTCATTGTTGTAGTCACTATGTTAATCCATCTTGCTGGATCTTGTTTTGTTGATTCTCTACTTTTTTCCAAGAAAATGTCCTTACAATGGATAAAAAAAGTAAAACTATCAAAAACTTTATCTTACTTGGATCTACAACCAACACACTTGGTGCTAACAATCAGGATATCCAGAGATGTGTTGTACTGAAAATGTCTGAAGTCAGGAACTTTCCAAACTACTGAGGAGCACTAATGCTTATTTGAGGACTAAGCTGTATGTGATTCAGACCATGGTCTTTTTTCTCACCTGCTATGCTGCAGAGAGTTTTCTACAGTAAGTTCTCCAAGATCACTTCATGTTTCATGAGCATTTAGTACAAACAAACATTTACAATGTGAAATAC
>NW_006399903.1:254979-262133 GCF_000299155.1 Elephantulus edwardii | reverse complement strand
TGTATATATCTGCTTGGATATCGGTTATGGTCTCTTTAGGATATATTCCCAGTAGTGGAATTTCTGGGTCAAATGGTAGAACTGTAGTCTTCAATATGAACTGAGGCTCAACATCAAGAAGACAAAGATTCTCACCATGGTGCCAGTTGGCAGCTTCATGGTAGATGGTGAAGAGATTGAGATTGTTAACAGCTTTTGTTTGCTTGGCTCTACAATCAACACTCTTGGCCAGGAAATCAAAAGATGAATTATGTTGGGAAAGTCTGCTCGGGGACGTCTCCAGAGCACTGAAAAGCAACAATGTCATTCTAGAGACTAAAGTGCACCTAACCCGAACCATGGCCTTTGCTGTTACTTGTTATATATCAGAGAGTTGGACAATGTCTAAGGATGACAGAAGAAGAATTGATGCCTTCAAATTGTGGTGCTAGGGAAGAGTCTTGAACATACCATGGACTGCCAAGAAAACAAGTAGGTCTGTTTTTGTTTTGGTGAGAGTGAAACCACATTTCTCCTTGGAGGTGAGGATTAACAAATTCTATCTCACATACTCTGGCCATGTGGCCAGGAAGACCAGCCTTTGGAGAAGACATCATGCTCTGAAGGGTGAAGGGACAACACAAGAGAGTAAGACCCTTGATGAGATGGATTGATACAGTAATTGGGGAAATGGGGGTTGGTGTGTTGTAAATAGTGAGACTGGCTCAGGACAGGGTAGGCTTTAGGGCTGCTGTACCCATCACTATGGGTTGCAGACCACTCAAAGGCATTTAACAATAACAACAACAAATGTTATATTAATATTTTCATAAATGCTGTCAATATGCTTTTTTGTAATAAGTAATTTGGTACAAATTATAAATAAGATGAAGATTAATTAACTTTCATTGGCTTTTACACAGGTACTTGAAAGTTATACTAGAACTTTGTGATAAAGGTTTTACAGGCAGAATAGAAGTATAGTTGATTATTACAATAAAATATCATTTAAAAACAAAAACACCCCAAAAACCTTTCAAGCATTAACTTCAAGGGAAAACTCAGGAAAACATATATTAGGATGTCAAATATTGGTCTAGACACAAGTTTAGTTAAATGCAAACAACTGTGTTCAATGGAACTCCCCAATTAAGGCAAGCTTGGAAGCAGGAGTGGCATCCACTTCCGAAATAGCTTGCCTCCAGAAACCCTATTAACCTGGAGAAAGGATGAAAGTTATACAAGTGTTCAGGTCTTTCATTCATAGGGTCGCTATGAATTGCCTATGACTTGATGACACTTAACAACAACAACAACAACAACAACAAGAGAGCTCAGCTGGCCTAGTGGGCAGAAAGTGATGCTACCAAACCAAAGGTGAGTGATTTTAATCCAAGACCCTCAGGCCTGGTTTTAATTGTTTTTGGTCAAACATTATTCTGGGTCATATAGCCCTGGTCTGTCCACCTTCTGTACAGAGGTAGCTCTTGGTTGCTGTAATGCTGAACACTGTGACACTGATGTGTCAAATGCAATAATGGTTCCCCTTGGTGGATCATGTTTGGTGGAGTTACCTAATTAAAACAAGCTTGGAAGCAGGAATGGCATGCATTTCTGAAATAGCTTGCCTCTGGAAACCCTATGAACCTGGAGAAACGATGAAAGTTATACAAGTGTTCAGGTCTTTTGTTCAAAATGTCATTATGAGCCTTCTACGACTTGACAGCACTTAACAACAACAACAGCAACATTCAGGTCCTTATATCTTGATTTCTTTCTTTTGCTTTAGCTCCTTGGCACTCTAACACAATAGATTTTGTTGTTAGGTTCCCTTTAATCGATTCTGATTCATAGTGACCCATTAAGTCTGAACCCATTAAATCTGAACCCTCACTTGTCCTATGCCCTCCACGACATCTCTAACACTGGAGCCAATTGTTGCACTTATCACGTCAATCTATCTGGTGGAAAGTCTTCTCTTTTGTCATCGTTCCACCTTTCCAAGCATGATGTCCCTTTCTAAGTCTTCTAGCAATATACTCATAACATGTGAAACTAAATCTTCTTGTCTTTGTCTCCAAGAAACACTCACCCTGCACCATTCTCGAGACACATGTGTTTATTGGAATTAACTCATAGCTGAGCCAACATTGGGGTTTCAGAAAATGTAAATCTCAGGGGACGAGATTACCCATATTTCCCCCTTGGAAAAGTTAGCGTATTTGAACCATTAGCATTTGATTTGATAGAGCAACTCCTTACCACTAACCTATGAGGGATTAATATATAGAAAGGTATGGATATGGGCATAGACATAGATATATTCAAGTAATTTTAAGGGTTTTATCTCATTAATTTGGAAAATTAATCTGATGTTGATTAGAAGAACTAAGCTGCATCAAGTAATGATATTCCTTTTGGTAGTACAAAAATTAAGTAATCAGAATAAATGTTTGATATGTAAATACAATATAGATAATTTACATTAAAGTTCCCCAAAATTATCAATCACAATTCTTTGTTTTGTTTTCAAAAAAGGAGCAATGTTATAACACTGCTTTAGTATAATTTGACTTCTACATAAGGTTTGTTTTAAAGAAGTTGCCTAGTTCAGAGATGAAGCACATGAAATTGTTGGGTGACCCTCACTCTTAAATTCAGCAATATAGTTTTACATTACTCTCTACAAGTTATTTGGCAAGCCTGTCTGAGCACAAGTCAGCACTAAAATAAAGTCACCATTATAATCTACTTTTGGAAAGTTCTGTTTTTCATAATCAGTACTGAAGGCACTGATGGGTCAGTGGTGAGAATCCTTGGTTACGGTTCCATAACTAGGCATAACATCAGAATTTATGTTCATGGAAAAGAATAGTTTCATTTATCTCTGTGTGTATAAAGAATAGTCACCAAACAACATTCACAATAACATTTGTGATTTTAATGCACTTTTTACTTGACCTTGAAATTCCATATCCTATAAGAATCAGAACTGAGATCTAAAACTCATTTGCCGTGATCTGCTTTACTTTTTCTATATATTTTATTTTTATGAATTTTATTATTTTTCAATTAATTTTGGACAAATTCCACTCATTTTGCTAGTATTGTTTCTCTAGGTTAAATTTGAGATTATAAAATCGAATTGCCAAATGATCAGACTGCCTTTGAGATTTCCTATAATGTACTTACATGAGTGAAATACCTTCCAAATTGTTAATTAACTTACTGTATTATTTAATTTTGCTTTAAGGATAAAGAAAATAGAAAAATTAGAAAGGGAGCCAAATACCGATATCCGCTTTTTTAAAACCTACAGCAAGGTAGACTTAGAAATTTAGCTTGTGAACGTATTGAATACTAATACTTCTCCAGGGTATAAGAAATGCACAAGCATTGTTTATGGTCATGATTGAAAGAAATTCAATGACAGTGAAGCATTTTGATGGAAATAATCATGCCTCGAAATTGCCTAAACCCACTCATATATATTGTTATTGCCAGGTGCCATTTAGTAAATTTTCCACTAATAGAGACCAAATATGACAAAGTACAAACATTTTAAGGAGTAAAACAGAAGTTCTTTACTCTTGCAGAGAATTTAAGTGAGTATGAATGACGAATCTCAAGGTTAGCAGCTAATCACTTAGGCACTATTCAGTAGAGAAAGACAGAGAGAGATAGACGCAGGAAGAGAGACAGACAGAGACAGAGTTGTGTGAGTATAGAGGAGAACAGTAATGAATGCTCTACGGAAAGCCAAAAGAACAAACAAATCTATCTAAGAGGAAGTTCACCTAGTGAAGTCATTAGAGGCAAATATGGTGAAATTTCTTCTCACATACATTGAGCAAATTGTCACAAGGGAAATGTCCTTGGAAAACATGTATCATTCTAGACAAGTTGGAGTGTCAATGACAAAGGAAGATCCGAAAGGAAGGGGATTGATACATGACTGTAACAGTGGACTCAAACATACCAGAAATCCTAAAGATAGTTTAGGATAATCAAGGTTCTGAATCTGTTGTTCACTGTGTTGTTACGACTTGCAGTGTACAATATACTGCACAACAATTACAACAGCAATATGTTGGGGTTTTTGTTTGTTTGTTTGTTTGTGTTTTATGTGCTTTTGAATGGAGCAACTCCCATAGCAATCCTATGAACAATAGATCTGGATCCTTTTCTATCCTGTTTTCATCCTCACCACCTCTGACATACTTGAGCTCACTGCTGCAGTTATTGTGTCAATCCACTGGTTGAGGGTCTTTCTCTTTCTCACGGACTCTCCACCTTTCCAAGCATGATTGCCTTTTCCAAAGAACAGCCTTTCTTAGTAACATATTCAAAGTATGTTAGATGAAATATTTTCATCATTGCCTACATAAAAAGGACTGCATTTTCTCCAAGATATATCTGCTAGTTCTTTTGTCAGTACATGAGAAATTCAATACTCTCTTCCAATGCACAGCTCAAAGACATCGATTCTTCTTCCATCATTTTATATTCTTTGTCCAGTTCTTAGATGCATAGTAAGTGGTTAAAAAAGACCATAGCCTTAATTAGGAACACTTTAATCATCAAACTTACATCATTATTCCACAATAACTTGAGGAGGTCCCTGAATGCAGACTTTCTCAGTACAAATTACATCACCTGATCATCTGACAATCAATGTCTTGATTGTGGATCCAAAGCAAGATGAAATTATTGACACTTTCAATCTTTTTCTCCTTCTATAATGATGTTGCCAAACAGTCCAGCGGTGGGAATTTTTGTTTTCTTGACATTGAGATATAATCCATATTGCTCTTCTGGAGCAAGCATTTCAAGTTCTTCTCATTTTAAGCAAGGAAGGTTGTTTTATATGTATTTCACCGGTTGTTGATGAGTTTTTCTCTCATCCTGATGACATATTCTTCTTCATAGAATCCACCTCATAGAGGGCCTTCCCCTCCTGCACTGTCCCTCCATCCTCCCAAGCATGATGTCCTTCTCCAAGGACCCGTCTCTACTTTCAACAGGACCAAAGTATGTTACATGGAGCCTCAGAATCCTTGCCTCCAAGGAGCCGTCTGGTTTAACCCTTTCCAGGATGAAACTGTTTGTTTTCCTAGCAGTCCATGGTACCCTCAATACTCTTCTCCAGCACCACAGCTCAAAGGCATCAATTCTCCTTTTAGGATAATGTTTGATAATTTCCACTTTTTTTTGGATCCCTTTTCTTGGGAATAGGATCAAAGATGGAAATCTTCTCGTCAGTTGGCCAGGCAACTATCCACTAAATTTCCTGGCAAAGCCTGGGGAGCACATCCAGGGCTGCTTCTGTTAGTTGAATGTGTCACTTGGTATAATCACATCAACTTGTGGTACCCAGGTTTTTTGCAAATGCCTTCAGTGCATCTAGAACTTCTTCCTTCGTTACCATTGGCTCTTGAGCATATGCTGGTGGTGGTGGTGGTTGATTGCCGTCGAGTAATGCATGACTCATAGCGACCTTATGAACAAAAGACCTCAAGCCTTTCTATAACTATCATCATTTCTCAAAGTTCATAGAGTTTCCAGAGGCATGTTATTTAGGAAGTGAATGCCACTCCTGCATCCTGAAATATTTTAGTGCTGCCCTATTCTTTTTGGTACAGTATCCTGTGTATTCTCTCCACCTTCTATTTATGCTTCCTTGATCACTCAAAATTTTGTCCATAGCATCTCTCTGGATCATAACTAGAGGTTTAAATTTGTTTTCCAGTTACTTCAGCTTGAGAAATGTGGAGCAAATTGTTACTTTTTTAATTCTCAATCTCTCTACACATTGATTTATAGTTGTTTCTTTGCCTTCTTTAGCTGCCCGATGCTGGTGAAATTTTCAGAGTGTCTTCTGACATTCATTTTGGTTCTTTTCCTTTGCCTTAGTGGTGACCTTTTGCTTTCTTCATAGATTATATCCTTGATTACATTCCACAATTCATCTGATCTTTGATCATAGATGTTCAATGTTTTAAACCTACTTTTATGGTGATTTTTAAATTTTGGTGGGCTACACTTAAGATTGTGTTTTGATTCTTATGGACTTGTTCTAATCTTTTCCAGCTTTAATTTAAACTTGCAAATAAAAAATTGATGGACTTTTCTATAGTAAACACCTGAACCAATTTGACTGCTGATAATGAATTTCTCCAGTTATTTCTTCCACATATATAGTTAATCTGATTATTATGCCAGGTGATGTCCGTATGTAAAATCTCCATTTGTGTTTTTGTTTTTCTGTTGCTTTTTATTATTGTTGTTGTTGTTTTCTTTTTATTCTGATTTTAATATTTGTGATGAAAAAATCATTGCACATACAAATTACATATTATTTATTGTTTCTTTTCTGTCACCAAGTCCTTATTTTCTGACTTATATTCCTTCATTGTTTCCAACTTTTTGTTTGTTGTATCTTTATTTTTATTTTACACTTGTTTACTTAAGAAGTTTGTATACATTATTTTTCACACCAGATCTTTCCCATTTCCTTAACCCACTGTTCCCTCCACTTATCAAATTGTCTGACCCTATGATTATGCCCCACCCATCCTCACCCCTGTGCTTCTCCCCCATCCCCCACCTTGGATCCTCATGTATGTTTTACTTGTTATCTACTTCTACAATAATCATCTTATACAGTATTTGTCCTTATGGGACTGCGTTATTTCACTTAGCATAATGCTCTCCAGTCTTTTGCACCCCCGTCACTAATTATCACTAACATATCCTGATTGTATGTTTAGCTTGAACAATTCTGGACTGAAAAATTGGGTAAAAATCTTCAATTTCTTCCTCTTTGTCTTTGGTCATTATTTTTTATATTTGAATAATATCTTAACGGGTCTTCCTTGTATGTGTATGGAAACTAACATTCATACATTGTACTTTAGGACAGAACTTGAAATTGTCTTTTTAACTAGGAATGCAACATCATTCGTGTTTTATTTTTCTTTCCTAGACATATTAGGCATTGGAGAGATGAGATAGATTGGCATGGGGCATTTTGAGTCAGATGACCATATATTACTCTGGAGATGAAAAGGCAAGGAAAAATGGGGTTGCCTTCATAGTAAAAAGAGTAATTTCTAGATTCATTTGAAGTACAACATCGTGAGTGACAGCATTATATCCATATGCTTACAAGGAAG
>NW_006399903.1:240226-250462 GCF_000299155.1 Elephantulus edwardii | reverse complement strand
TGATAATGGTTACTCATGGTGGACAGTGTTCGGTGGAGCTCCCCAATTAAAACAAGCTTGAAAGCTGGAGTGGCTTCCACTTCCAAAATAGGTTGCCTCCAGAAACTCTATGAACTAGGAGAAATGATGGAAGTTATGTAAAAATTCAGGTATTTCGTTCATAGGGTCGCTATGACTCATCTACGACTTGACTGCACCTAACAACAACATAGAGAGAGCTCTGTTGGCCTAGTAGGAAGAAATTTATGCTACCAAGCCTAAGGTGGGTAATTTTATTCTGTGACTCTCAGGCCTGGTTTTTATAATTTTTGGTCATTCTTCTGAGTGAAATAGCACTGGTCTGTGCATCTGCTATAAAGAGATAACTCATGGTTGTTGTGATGCTAAACACAGTGACACTGATGTGTTAAATGTGATAATGGTTACCCATGGTGGACAGTGTTTGGTGGAGCTTCTCAATTAAAACAAGCTTGAAAGTAGGAGTGGAATCCACTTCTGATATAACTTGCCTCTGGAAACTCTTTCAAGTTGGAGACAGGATGAAAGTTACATAGTTGTTCAGGTCTTTCATTCATAGTGTCACTATGTCTACAACTCGATAACACCTAATAACACAACAACAGCAACTTAACAACAAAGATAACTTGAAGAAGTCTATTATATACTTTATATATAATGCATAATAAACTAAATGGTCTATAATAACAATAATAACATAATATATATAATTCAAGTTATGCCAGATTTTTAAAAACTTCTTATCCATCACTCCTCCAACTGAAACAGCTATTCAAAGTAGAAAAAGTGTATAGACATGACAAAAAGGTATAAATACATCATTCCCCATAATCTGGAAACAGAGAGGGAGGTAGTCTTACTGTCTAAATATTATGATGGTTTGTTGTTGTTATGTGTCATCAAGTCATCAAGTCGCAACTCATAGCAACTGTATGCACAACATCCCTGAGCCCTGCTCTATCCTACTCTAACCTTATTATCTCTGACACACCCACCCTCATTATCCCAGTCATTGAATCAATCCATCTGATCTAGGCTCTTTAGCTCTTGTACTGTCCCTCCACCCTTCCAAGCACATCATTCCTCTCCATGGACTGGTCGGTTTTTGCAACGTGTCCTAAACATGTCAGACGAAGACTCAGAATTCTTACCTCCAAGGAGCAGCCTGTTTTCACCCTCTCCAAGACAAATCTGCAGTCCATGGTATTTTCAATATTCTTCTCCAGCACCACAACTTAAAGACATCAATTCTCTTTCTGTCATATCTAGTTATTGTCCAGCTTTCTGATGCATAGCAAGTAATTGCAAAGACTATGGCCTGGATCAGGCACACCTTAGTCTCCAGACTGACATCATTGTTTTTCAGTACTCTGGAGACATCCCTGTCAGCAAATTTTCCCATTGCTAATTGTCTTTTAATTTCCTGGCTGCTGGTACCAAGAGTGTTGATTGTGCAGCCAAGTAAACTAAAGCTGTTAATAATCTCAACCTCTTCACCATCTATCATGATGTTACCAATCAGACCAGGGATGAGATTGTTTGTTTTCTTGATTTAGAAAAAAATAAAATATCACTTTTGCAGAAGAACTTTAAAGTGTGATTGGGTAAATATATATATGTTAGAGTGAATCTATTTCTCAGCATTAAAAAATCTTAACCGTCACAATTTACAAAAAGATTGCATATACTAATAAAATTCACATGCAGTGAATCAATAAAAGAAAAAAATGAGTACTCTATTACTCAATCAGCATTCAAAAATCAGTGACAAGAACCTGTATTGTAACTTTGAAGGAATGTGGTTTGAATTCACCAGCTTCTCCACAGGAGAAGGATGGGCACTCTCTTCCAGTGTCATTAATTGCCTTTGAAAACTTGTTTGAAGGTCAGCTATGGGTCTGTTCTGACTCTGTGCTACACAGCAACAACAAAAACAGAAGGAAGGAAAATGCCTGGTCCTTTAAAAGCAAAGAGAAACACACCTGACAACATCTTATATTCCTTATTATATACAATGCATGTTTACACTTCATCACCCCACCTGTTAACTCTAAGCACAGGATTTTAATGAACTTTTATTGAATTGCATTATCTACATTAGAGAAGAACAGTTGTGCATATTTAGGGTTATTATAATATGTACTAGGAACATTTATAACAAATTTTAACTGCCCCATCTACTCTTAAAATAATTTATCACTTTTTAAATTCTTAACTGATAATGAATAATTTCCACTGTAATTAATCCTTTTAAGATTACTGATTTCATTAGGCTATTTGATTTGGTCCACTGGCTAGAAGCCAAGAAATATGTAAAAACTATATGTTTACATCTCAAAATTAGCTGTTCTCTCTTAGAAAAATTAGTTTAGTCAAGACTTTATATGTTATTTATGCAAGTACTTTATGGATTTTCCTAGAACCTTATTAACCTGCTGGCTTTTAGAAATTAGCAACATTTGGACTTCAAAATAAAATTAATAAATACGCACTCCAGATAATTTTATTGATGTGTCCACGGGGATTTGATTTTATTATGTTTTTTATCCATTTTATATGTTTTGTGGAAATTATATATTTTTGGCTTAATGGCAAATGTAACTTAAAAAGAAATGTCACTATTTCTTATTCCTTTAAGACTTAACACAAACATATATATTATGTGCCATTGTCGAGTTGAATATGAGTCATTATAACGATATGAAAAATAGTATGATAGTTAGATATACATATAATATAGATAGACATATAGATGGACATATAGATATAGATAGATAGATAGATATAGAAAGACATACAGATATATAGATACTCTTGGCACCAGCATCCAGGAAATTAAAAGAGAGATTGCAATGTCTGCTGTTAGAGATCGCAACCAAGTACTAAAAAGCAATGGTGTCGCTCTGGAGACTAAGGTGTGCCTGATACAGACCATGGTCTTTGCAATCACTTGCTATGTGTCAGAGAGCTAGGCAACGACTATGGAGTATGGAGGAGAACTGATGCTTTTGAGCCATGGTATTGAAGAAGGATATTGATTATATCATGGACTGCTAAGAAAATGAACAGATTTGTCCTAGAGAAGGTTAAACCAGGCAGCTCCTTGGAGGCAAGGATTCTGAAGCTTCATCTGACATACTCTGGACATGTTGTAAGGAGGGATCAGTCCTTGGAGAGGGACATCATGCTTGGGAGGGTGGAGGGACAATGCAGGAGGGGAAGGCCCTCTATGAGGTGGGTTGATTCAGTGATCGTGGTAATCGGGATGGGTGTGTCAGAGACAGTGAGGTTGGCACAGGATAGAGAAGGATTTTGGGCTGTTGGTCACTATGAGTCACAGGTGACTCGATGGCACATACAACAACAATGACAACAACAACAATACACACACATACACACATATATTCAAAGTTAATCCAAAATTCCACATGAAGGCATAAAAAAAGAATGCATAAGTGTGCTGCATGGGCTAACTCAGTGGGTTTAATTTTCTTTAACCCTATTTTTAAACTTAATTTTAATTTTATTTGTGTGAAAAGACAATAGAAACTTGTCAAAGACTCCCTCCAGAGGAAATATTCATAAAAGGTAAGTTTACAAGCCAAGTATATAGTGCAAACACTAAGACCATTTTTACAGAAAATGAAGATGAATCACTTATGACTAGAAATTTCATTGAATGATTTTTTTTAGCGTCACAATCAACTGACAGTTGACAAGGAAATAAAACCTATCAAATGGGGAAAAGACAACCTTTTCAAGAAATGGTTCTGACAAAACTGGACTAACACCTGCAGAAACCTGAAACAGGATCCATATCTCACACCATACACAAGAAACAACCCAAGATGGATCAGAGACTTGAGAATGAAGCCCCAAAACATAAAGTTTATAAGAGAAAAACTAGAACTAACATTAGAAAGGTTAGTTTATGGTATAAAGAGATTGTCAAATAAACCAGAAATGTATAATCTGGAGAGGATAAAATTGAAGAATGGGATCTTAGAAAGATTAAATCCCTGTGCTCATCAAAAGCCTTTTCCAACAGGGTGAAAAGAAAGCCTATTGACTGAAAACAAACATTTGGTAATACTATTTCAGAGAAGGATTTCATAACTAAAGTTTACAGACCACTCCTGGGCCACTAGGGAAAAAAAGACTGATAATTCAGTTACAAAATGAGCAAGATATGGAAATACTTTTCATAGTGGAAGACCAGGTGGCCAACAGACCCATGAAGAAATGCTCAAAATCACTGGCAATAAGAGAGGTGTAAATCAAACGAGAATGAAATATCATCTCACCTCAATAGCAGTGGAAAAGTTTTGTAGGACAGCAAATAATAAACTTTGGAGAGGATGTGGAGAGGTGGAAACTCTCATACACTGTTGGGATTGTAAAATGTTACAACCACTCTGGAAGATAGTTTGCATTTCCACAAAAAGTTGAACATAGAAACTCCAAATGACCCAGCTATTCCATTACTAGGAATATACCCTAAGAAAATTAGAACTGAGACACAACAGAGATTTGTACACCATTGTTCACAGCAGTATTATTCACCATCGCAAGAACATGGAAACAGCCCAAATGTCCAACCACAACAGAATGGATAAAGAAACTGTGGTACATTCGCACAATGGAATGCTATGCAGCATTTAAGAGCAACTATTTTGAAAAACACTACATAACTTGAGAGAGGCTGGAGGGCATTATACTGAGTGAACTAATGCAATCTCATAAGGACAAATATTGCAGAAGACCATTGTAAAAATAGAAGGATAACTAGTAAAACATGTATAGGAACTCAAAGGAGGGATGGAGAGTAAAGGGGTGAGGATGTGTAGGGGTGAAACCATAGGGTTGCACAGTTTGGTGGGTGGGTGGGGGGAACAAATGGAAAGGATCGAGGTGAAAAGACAGGGTGAAGATGGACAAAGTCCAATGGTTATAGATTTTTAAAAAATACAATGTGTGAGAATAATGGAGCTTGGGTGGCAGAGTAGCAAGAATCTGTGCTGCCATCCCAAAGGCACGCATTTCGAGGCCACCAGCGGCTCCATGGGAGAAGGATGAGCAATCTCCTCCCATGTGGTTAACTGCCCCTGAAAATCCACTGGAGAGTCAGCTAGGGGTCAGTTAGTTAGAACTGACCCCTAGCTGACTCCTGACTCTGTGGTGCAAAACGACAACAATGAAAATGAGTGTATGAAACAATGTGAATGAAGAATAGTGTGAAACACAATATATACAAACTTTATAAACAAACCAATTTTAAAAAATACTGTAAAATAGAATGTATGAATGATGGCATAAAACACAATGTAAATGAAAGATTTTATAAAACACAATGTTCTCCTAAGTGGAAGAGCATTGGTCTGTCCATTTGCTGTACAAAGGTGACTCATGGTTGCTGTGATGCTAAACACTATGACATTGATGCATCAAATGTGATAATGGTTACCCATGATGGACAATGTTGGGTGGAGCTCCCCAATTAAAACAAGCTTGGAAGCAGGAGTGGCATCCAAATAGCTTGCCTCCAGAAATTTTGTGATCTTAGAGACACGATGGAAGTTATACAAGTGTTCAGGTCTCTTGTTCATAGGGTCACTATGGTCTATGACTCGACAGCACTTAACAAGAACACATGAATGAAATATAATGGAAAGGAATTTTTATGTGAAAATCAATAAAATATATTTTAAAAATGAACTTGATGGGGTAGGGATGAAAAGTACAAGAATGAATGAATGAATGAATGAATGAAAGAAATTCCATATTTCCTGTAAACTTTTGTTAAAATTACAGTAAAAAAATATGAATTGCATCTAAAATCAGTAAAACAAAAATTCTCACAGATGGACCAAGGGACAATCTGTGACAGATGGAGGAAAGATTAAAAACATCAAAGTATTTTGTTTTATTTGGATTCACTAGTTCCTTGGACTGTCAAAAGAACAAGGACAGCCTTTGTTATCTTTAGAGGCAAAGATAACAAAACTACGCCTCTTATAATTTGGGCATGTTGCTAGAAGGGGCTATTCCTTGACGAGGAACATGATGCTCAAAAAGGCAGAGGATCGGTGAAGGAGAGGAAGACCCTCAACCAGTGGATTGAAACAGCGACTGCTGCAATGTCTCTAGTATGTCAAGAAGCTTGAGGATGGCACATAGGATAGGGTTCAGATCTGTCATTCATAGGATCGCTGAGTTGTGCTCGATTAGATGGCACCTAAAAAAAAAAAAAACAACAACATTGTCTTGGATTCACAATCTACACTTTGTGAAGTAGCAGTGAAGTAATCCAAAGGCATGTTGCATGAGCCATCCTGGTTGCCAAGGGTCTCTTTGAAGTCCTAAAGAGTAAAGATTCTAGCAATTTTACATGACACAATGCATGTATTTGTCATTACTTTCTATGCATGTAAAAGTTGGAAAATGTATAAGGAAGAATGAGTATGCCTTTGGATTATGGGGTTAGTAAACAGTTTTTTACATACTATGGACACCTTGAACTTCAGAAACAAAAAGAAACCTGTCTTTGAGAGAGTGCAGCTAGAGACAGTGTGTTCTTTAGAAACAATGATGGTGAAACTTCATCTCATATACTTTGTGCCTGCTGTCAGGAGGTCCTTAGAAAAAGACATTATGCTGAGAAAGAGAAAGCTGTTTATCACTGATGATGGGATATCATTTGGTTTGTTTTCCTTTATAAAGTTTTGTTGTATTGTTTGATTTGCAGTGACAACCTTACAGACTTTTCTTGTTTTTACAATTTATTTTTCCTAAATAATGATGTTTTTCTTCCTTGCAGTTATTTTTGAAGAAGCAATGGAAGCAACTTAGTATTAAGTGTGTGTGTGTGTGTGTGTGTGTTGATTGTGAGTTATAGGAAAATGAAATCCTTGATGACTTTAGCCTATCTTCATCAGTCATAAAGTTGTCCGTTGGTCCGGTGGTGTAGATTTTTGTTTTCTTCATGTTGGGATATACTCCATGTTAAAGGCTGTGATATTTTAACTATAGAAGTAAGTGGTTCAAGTTTTCTTCATTCTGCAAGCAAACATCTGAGAGATGGACAATGAATAAGGATTGCTGTTGTTATTATTAGGTGGCATTGAGTTGAGTACTACTCATAGTGACTCTATGAACATAAGATCTGAACCCTGCTCTCTCCTGCACCATCATCATACTTCCTGACACACAAAAGCTCATTGCAGCAGCCACCAGGAAAATCCATCTGTTTGAATCTTCCTCTCCTTCACCAACCCTCCACTCTTCCCAGCATCATGTCCTTTTCCAAGGAATTGTCTCTCCTAACAACATGCCCAAAGTATGTGAGGCAAAACCTCATCATTCTTGCCTCCAAAAAGTACTCCGGCTGCACCCTCTCCAAAACATATCCAATTTTTCTCCTGGTCATCTCTGGGATGTTCAGTGCTCTTCTCCATCAGCATAGCTCAAAGGAAAATAGACCAGGAAAATAGATAAGGAATACTGAATATCTCTATGGATTGCCAAAGACCAAACAGATGTCTTAAAGAAAGTGAAGCCTCCTTAAAGATAAAGATGGTAAAACTTCATCTCACATACTTTGGGCAGGTTATTAGAAATTGACATTCCTTGGATAAACACTTTGTTCCTGAAGGGTGGAGCATAAGTGACCAGTGATATAGATTGACAGCATGACTGTATAAACACGATGGTAAGAATGGCACAAGGCACAGTGAGGTTCACATCTGTTATTCGTAGGATAGCAGTGAGCCATGGTTGATTGAGTTGCGTACTACTCACCTAACAACAAAAATCTGCAAACACGGTCTATTATATTTATCTAGCTCTCTTTTTGTTTCTTGTAATAGTGTTTTGTTATTTTATTTGTATAAGTCTTTACATTTCTGATTAGAATTTTTCCTAAGTAGTTAGTTAATTTTGTAGAAAGAGATCAGCTGGCCTAGTGGACAGAAAGCGAAGCTACCAAGCCAAACATGGCGACTTTTAATCGGCCACCTTCAGGCCTGTCTTTCATTGTTTTTGTTCAGACATTCCTCTAGGTCATACAGTCCTGGTGTACAAGTTGTCGTACAGCTGTAAATTGTGGTTGCAGTGAGGCTGAACACTGTGACACTGATGTGTCAAATGTGTTAATGGTTGGTTATCCAATGTGGACAAAGAGTGAAGTGGAGCTCCCCGATTAAACAAGCTTGGAAGGAGGAGTGGCATCCACTTCCGTAAGAGTTTGCCTCTGGAAACCCTATGAACCTGGAGAGAGCATGAAAGACACCCAAGCGTTGAGGACTCTCCTTGATAGTGTCGCTATGAGTCACCTGTGACTGAATGGCACTTAACAGCAACAATAGTTAATCTTGTGTGTGGCTTTAGTTACTGGTTTGGTGGTGTTGTTATGTGCCATGGAGTTGCCTGCAGCCCCTAGCTATCTTATGTACAGCAGCCCTGAAGTCTGTCCTGTCCTGAGCCAGTCTCACTAATTTTGACACCCCAGCTGCCATTGCCCCAGTCTCAATCCATTCTATCTGGGGTCTTCCTCTCCTGCACTGTCTTTCCACCTTTCTGAGTATGATGTCCTTCTCCAATGACTAGTCTCTCCTTGCCACACGCCCAAAATATGTGAGATGAAGCTTCAAAATCCTAGCCTCCATGGAGAAATTTGGTTTCACCCTCTCCAAGAAAGATAGTTTTGTTTTCTTGGCAGTCCATGTTCAAGACTTCCCCAGCACCACAACTCAAAGGCATCAATTCTTCCTCTATCGTACATAGTCATTGTCCAGCATTTATAAATAATAAATCAATAAGTGTACTCCTATTCTGTTCAGACAACACCTTTTTTGTTATATATAAATTTTACATGAACACAACTAAGTGTTCTGGGTTTCCCATTCAATGTTATCCATAATTTGGTATAATCCACACTGTCAACTATATTTACATAATCAGTACAACACAGATAGATATATATTTTGTATTCTTTGTTTTCAGCTAATGTCCATCTGTTATCAGCAATGATACCCCTCGTGGCACAGTATCCTTTGAATGCAGCTTGAATTTCTGGCAGTCTATGTTTAGTCTCAAACACTTCTTTAAAAAGTCTTCAGGAAGCTATCACTTACATGCAATATTAATTATACTGATAAACAATTTCCACATTCCATTAGTTTACCTTTTTTTTTTTTCTTTAAAGAGGAACAAATTTGGATATCTTTTTCAGTCATTTGGAAAAGTGACATTTTCTACTCTTCAGTAGTTGTTGACAGGGACTGGTGAGCTCATTCAGGTTTCCTTCTGTTTCCCAAAACATATAAATCGGTATTCACTCACTTTCTGAAGCCTTAATTTTTGCCCACGCCTTCAGTGTCACTTGGAATTCTCCCTTCAGTACCACTGGTTCTTTTTTTCTTATTACTGTATTTCTTAAATTACAACATTTTATTTATTTTCACACAATAACTCAGTTTTTACAGAAAACTTTTATTTTATGCTGGTTTATTTACAAAGTTCATATACTTTGTTTTCACAACAAATCTTTTCCATTTTCTTTACCCACCCCTCCCTCTACCCATCAACTTATGTGATCCTATGGTTAACCCCCTGCCCATCCTCACTTCTCTGCTCCTAACCTCCCCTTCTTAGTTCCTCATACCAATTTTACTAGTTATCTTTCTATTTCTGTAATAATTGTCTTTGTTCTTATGGGACTGAGTCAGTTCACTTAGCATATTACTCCCCAGTTCCTCCCAAGTTAAGAAATGATTTACAAAATCATTGTTTCTGCATGCTGAGTAGTATTCCGCTGTGTGAATGTACCATAATTTCTCCATCCATGTGATTGTGTTTGGATATTTGCAGTGTTTCCATGTTCTTGCAACAGTTAATAACACTGCTGTGAACACTGGTGTATAAATCATTGTTTTTACCTCAGTTCAATTTTTCTTGGGGTACATTCCAAGCAGTGGAATAGCATGGCTATATGGAATTTCTATGTTCAACTTTTTGAGGAAGCACCAAACTAACCTCCAGAGTGGTTGATCCCTTGTGCATTCCCACCAACAGTGTGTAACAGTTCCTGTCTCTCCACATCCTCTCCAACATTTATTACTTGCTATTATTCTGTTTGAATCAAGGATGCTTTGGGCAGAATATTAAATGATCCAGGAAGTATTAAAAGAAGATGGAAGGAATATACTGAGTCATTATATA
>NW_006399903.1:222765-238971 GCF_000299155.1 Elephantulus edwardii | reverse complement strand
AACAGATTTATCTTGGAGAGGATTAAACCAAGCTACTCCTTGGAGGCAAGGATTCTGGGGCTTCGTCTGACATACTTTGGACATGTTGCCGGGAGGGACGGGTCCTTGGAGAGGAACATCATGCTTGGGAGGATGGAGGGACGGCGCAGGAGGGGACGACCCTCTATGAGATGGATTGATTCGGTGACTGGGGTAATCGGGATGGGTGTGTCAGAGGCAGTGCAGTTGGAGCAGGATAGAGCAGGGTTTAGGGCTGTTGTGCATAGGGTCCCTGTGAGTCGGAAACGACTCGAAGGCACATAACAACAACAACAACATTATTCTGTTAAACTTTGCCACTGCTACTGGGATGAGATAGTATCTCATTGTAGTTTTGATTTTCATGTCTCTTATTGCCAGTTATACATTGTGTTTTATATAATATTTCACTTACATTGTGTTTCACACAATCATTCTTATCCATTGTATTTTATAGAATTAATTACTATTGATTTGGCCTATTATTACTCCGTCTTTATAAGTTCCCACTGAATCTTTCCTGTGCCTTCACCTCCCACCTTTATCTGTCCACTAAACTTTGTTATCATAGCAATTTCCACCCTTACTCTTTTTCTGTCTCCTTTCCCTTCACCTTTTTGACTTATTACATCTTACTAGTTATGCTTATATTTTTACATTAATGGTCTCATGCAGTATTTGTCCTTATGAGACAAATAGTTTACTCAGCATAATACTCTCTAGTTTACTCAGCATAATACTCTCTAGATGTATATATATTATAAGAGTGAAATATCTCAGTCACAAAAGGACAAATACTAGATAGTGCCACTCTTGCAAAACAGGACTAACATCAGGGTTGGGGGAGACTGAGAAAGATGGGATAAACAATGTATACTTTATTGAAACTGATGAGGGAGAAAACTGTTTAAAAGGGATATGTGATTAGGTATTCACCTCTCTAGCAGATCTATTAGTTATCTTGGCTGTCCATGGTATGTACAATAATCTTTTTCAGTATTACAATCCAAAAGCATCAATTCTTCTTCTGACGTCCTCATTCATTGTCCAACTATCTGATGTAAAGCAAGTATTTTGAAGACCATGGCTTAGATCAGGTGCACCTTATTCTCTAGACTGACATCATTGCTTCTCAGTACTCTGAAGAGGTCCCTGACAGCAGACTTTCCTAATCAAATTCATCTTTTAATTTCCTGGCTGTTGGTTCTGAGAGTGTTGATAGTGTACCTAATAAATGTACATATATTTGAAAAAATGCATTAATAATTTCAATTTACTTTGATATAATTATATCAAATCCTATTGACTGTTGTCTACTTAATTCTGACTCATAGTGTCCTAGTGACTCCGCAGAACAGAGTGGAACTGCTCTTGAGGGTATCTAAGGCAGTAAATCTCTATCAAGTGGATTGCCACGTGTTTCTCCTGTGATTATTTAAGACAACTAACAACAAAACAGCCTTTCCTTAAGTCATTTCACTTAATAGGTTTCAAATATTGATCCTAAAATTTTTCATTTTCCCAGCAGTTAATTAAAAATAAATGAAAGTGGTAATTTTTCTTTGCTTTCCTTATCAGCATTTAGAATAAAGAATTTAAATATCCTTGTGGGATATAGAGAGATTGACAATCAGCGATAAGATAAGCACACCTGAGGAAAACATTATAACTACAACCTTTCTTGCTTATTTTGATAGATGAATAGGCCTGTTCTTACTTTCCATTCTGCATAAGAAATGAAAATTTTTTACTGAATGTGTGTAGTGACAATTCCAGACTTGACATTTTGGGAGAACGTATGCATGTAAAGGAGTTTGGCTCAAAGTCAATTGTAAGCTTTTCAGCGTTATTAGGTTCAAGGGATCCTTTCTTACTCATAAAATGCTTATGGGGAAAACATTTAAAGTAAACATCCTAAGCACTTCAGAAGGTTAAATTAATCTCCTCTGATGACCTGTCCCAAGAATCTATCACTCAATGCTCTGCAGAACCTGCAAAACAACAAGAGAAATTTCAGAGATGTAAAGAAACAATGGCAAACAGAATTATTATTAATGCCTACATGAAGTTCAAATCATTAAAGATAGCAAAATAATTTGTCCATTAATGATTCCATCTTAGGATTTTAAAATGTCTTATGATGTGTAAAGAGTAATTATTTTGACAAGTCATTGATTTATCAAGTGCAAACAAGAAGCATTTATCTATGTTCAGTTTTCTGATTTATTTACATTTTATACTTTATTTTAAAAATCATCCCTTTACAGACTTTGGAGATGTATGTGTGTGTGTGTGTGTGTGTGTGTGTGTGTGTGTGTGTATTTGTTGTTGATATGGGCTATCAAGTAGACTACAACTTACAGCAACCCTATGCTCAATAGCTTTGAAACCAACTCTAGCCTGAACCAATCTCATTTTCCATGACACACCTAACCTCATTATCCCAGTTAATTGTGTCAGTCCATCTTATCTGGGGTGGTCTTCTCTTACTGTTCCTCAACCCTTCCAAGCTTGACATCCTTACCTAAAGACTGGTCCTTCCTAGTATGTTCGTGCACGTGCGCGCGCGCGCGCGCACACACACACACACACACACACACACACATTAATGTTCTATGTCATGAAGTTGGAATAGACTTATAGTTATTCTTCCAGGGGTTTTTGAAAGGTGGTAAATCACACAGGAGGAGACTGTCTTCCTTCTCCTGTGGAGCAGCTGGTGAATTCCAGTCACGGGCTCTTCCAGTGGCAATGCAGCTCCTTAACACTGACAACCAATTGGCCAGCACACACACACACTCACACACACACACACTCATATTACATATTAATATTGAATAAAAATAATACTAATTAATATACCATGTGTTGTCAAAAGAACAAAGAAATCAGTTCTAGAGGATGTTCAAGCAGGGTACTCTTACAGGCCAGGAGGACGAAACTTCATTTCACATACTTTGGGCATGTTGGCAGAAAGGGTCAGCCATAGGAAAAATAAAATAATACTAAAACGTCATGTTAAGAGAGTCAAACACTCAGGAGATGCTTTGACAAATGATTACAGCAATTGTCTAGAGCATAGCAGAGATTCTGAGGATGATGTAGATAGATCAAGTTTCCAATCTGTTTCTCAGGGTCACCATGAATCAGAGTTGTATTGATGATACCTAATAAGAACAATATGTTGTTGTTGTTGTTGTTGTTGTTGTTGTTGTTGTTATGTGCCATCGAGTCTCCGGTGACTCATAGAGACCCTATCTATGTACAACAGGCCTAAAGCCTGTTTTATCTTGTGCCAATCTTTTTGTCTCTGACACACCTACCTGTAGAGGACCAAAGAATGTAAAGGACTGTCTCCTTAGAAAATGGCGGTGTGCCTTGCACACAGAAGGTGTCTTTAGAAAGAAGATTGTAAGCAGAGCTCACAAGGCACTCTGTGAAAGAAGATTGCAAGTGGTTCTCATACATCTTTAGACACCGACTTTCATTATTATTCCTACCCTTGATAAGGTTGTTGCAAGATGAGAGAAAGCAGAGTTTATGAATACAAAAAAGTCTTGGTTGAACACATGTCTTTTATCTGTGTACCCAGCCCATCTGAGCCCTATGGTAATCTTAATGTTTCTACTTGTACCTGGCCCACCTGGGCTTTATGATATAACCCTTAGAGTTTCTATTTCCCTGTAAACCATCTCTTTGTTTCCAAAAGGTACAAAATAAAGATGGCACAGCCACAGGGGAGTCCAGTCCTGTTTTGTCTGGCTTTAGCAGTCCTGTTTTCTCTCTGTATGTTGTTTGTCTCTTGTGTGTTTATTTATTAATTTCTTCCAGGCATAATTTCCCCCATGAAAACAGGATAAGCGGTCCCCAACACTTACCCCTATTATCCCAGTCACTGAATCAATCCATCTCATCAAGGGTCTTCTTCTCTTGTGCTGTCCTTCCACCCTCCCAAGCATTACGTTCCTCTCCAAGAACTGGTCCTGCCTTGCAACATGTCCCAAAATATGTCAGATGAAGATTCAGAATTCTTGCCTCCAAGGATATATATAATAGTTGTTGTTGATGTTGTTGTTGTTTTTGTTGTCATAGTTGTTGTTACATACCACTGAGTTGGGTATGACTCATAATGACTCTATGAAAAAAGTCTTGAATCCTATATTATATTGTATTATCCTAATCATCTCTGAAATAACCAAGACCATTAATTCAGTCACTGTGTCAATCCACCTTGGTGGAGGTATTTATCTTTCACTGACACTCCACCTTTCCAACAGTGATACCCCTTTCCTAGGAATAGCCTCTCCTGGCAACATGTACAAAGTATGAGAGATGAAGCTTCACCATCCTTGCCTCCAAGGAGCACTTCAGCGGTATCTTTTCTGACACATAGCTCTTTGTTCTTTTGGCAGTCCGTGGGATATTCACTGCTTTACAATACCACAACTCAGATGTATCTATTCTTTTTCTATCCTATTTATTCATTATCTAGTTCTCAGATGCATAGTAAGTGATTGACAAAACCATGACCTAAATCAGGCACACCTTAGTCTTCAAACTTTTGGGTTGTTATGATGTTGAAAGCTATGTCACCAATGAGTCAAAAACGAAAATGATCACCCATGATGGACAGAGTGCAATAGATCTCCTAGACCACTACATAGTAGAAAATCAGATCTGGTCATTCATTACTAAAATAACAGGTTTTTGAATCTACATCCTGAGTAAATAATTCTTGAAGCTAAGTTCTGTGAAAAAAATGTGGCAACAGGATTGAAGAAAGACAAGAAGAATCATATGGTTATTAACCAATATAACTGAAAGAAGAAGTTCAATTTGCACTGAAAGTATTGGAAAAATAAGAATTGAGGGACTATTTTCTTGTTTCAGCAAACAGTTTCAGTCATGGTCATTCTCACTTGCCTATACCAAGAGATTGACAGACAGCTTTGTAAAATATTGGTGCTGGTGACTTAAAAAAAAGGGGAATAAGTAGATTAAGGAAATTATCAAGCAACATCATTAATATTGCATGCAAGTAAAATCATGAGTAAGAGTGTTCACAAATATTTGGAACAGTACATCAGCAGAGAAATTTCAGATATTCAATCTGGATTCAGAAGAGACTATGGAATGTTTTATTATTATTGCTTATGTCTTGGGTCTTCTGTTGTACATAGAACATGTATGAGGAGAAATGTGGGGTAAAGATTTGTGGACAATTTATCAGCAATCTGCCTTATGCAGATGACACAACCTGCTTGCTGAAACTGAAGAGGACCTGAAGCGCCTGCTGCAGAGTGTCAAGGACTGCAGCCTACAATATGGATTGAGGCTCAATGTCAAGAAGACAAAGATTCTCACCACTAGACCAATTGGCAGCATCAGGATGGATGGTGAAGAGATTGAGATTGTACACAGCTTTAGTTTGCTTGGCTCCATAGTCAACAGTCTTGGCACCAGCAGCCAGGAAATTAAAAGGTGCATTGCCATGGGAAAGTCTGCTGTTAGGGACCTCTCCAATGTGCTGAAGAGTAATGGTATCTCTTTGGAGACTAAGATGTGTCTGATACAGGCCATGGTCTTCGCAATCACCTGTTATGCATCAGAGAGCTGGACAATGACCAAGGAGGATAGAAGGAGAATTGATGCCTTTGAGCTGTGGTGCTGGAGAAGAGTATTGAGAATACCATGGACTGCTAGGAAAACAAACAGATTTGTCCTGGAAAGGGTTAAACCGGGTGGCTCCTTGGAGGCAAGGATTCTGAGGCTCCATCTAACATACTTTGGACACGTTGTGAGAGAGACCAGTCCTTAGAGAGGGACATCATGCTTGGGAGGGTGGAGGGACAGCGCAAGAGAGGAAGGCCCTCTATGAGGTGGATTGATTCAGTGACTGGGATAATTGGGATGGGAGTGTCAGAGACAGTGCGATTGGCACAGGACAGAGTGGAGTTTAGGGCTGTTGTACATAGGGTCGCTATGAATCGCAGGCGACTCGACGGCACATAACAACAACAACTACAACATGTCTTGGGTGAAAACAGAATAGCAGAATGACATTTATTTGTGTTTAATTGACTGAGAAAAAGCATTTGGCTGGGTGGGTCATAATAAAATATTGATTGCAAAAAGTGAGAATTCCAGAAGGCTTAATTGTGATCTGGCATAACTTACACATGAATCAAAAAGCAACTGTGAGAGCAGGGGGGAAAATGTGATATTGTATGGATTAAAATTAGGAACGGTGTGTACATCCTTTGACCTAATATATTTACTCTGTATGTGTACCGAATAATCCAAGAAGTTGGACTACATGGAGAAGAGTGTGGTATCAAACTGAGAGAAGATTGAAACAACCTGTGCTATGCAGCAAATGTGCTCTCAAAGATCATTTTAAGTTCTATAAAGGAAGAATGCGTATTTAAATACAAACACACACCTACTTCAAACCTGACATCACCTCCGTTTAATGTGAAAGTTCAACAATAGTAAGAAAGACTTAAGAAAATGGATGCCTTTGTATTGTGTTGTTTATGGAGAATATTGAAAATACCGTGTTTGCCAAAGAACAAAACTTTCTGTCATAAGATAGATACAGTCAATACTCCTTAGAGTCAAGGACGGCCAGTTCTCATCTCACATATTGGAGCACGTTATAAGGAGAGCCCAAGGTAGAAGTTCACCATGCTCGGAAAAGTGAGGTCAATGAACATGAGAGTGATCCTTAATAAAATAGACTGGCAAGTGATTGCAATAATGAGCTTGAGCACAGCTTAGATGGTGAGGCTAGTGCTATGCCAAGCAAGGTTTTGATCATTCTATGTAGGGTTGCTACAGTTCGTAAGAGCAACATATTTTTCATATACTTGATTTATAAAAAATGCAACATACTTTTATTATAAAATTACCTTATATAACATTTTATATTTATAAATTTTTAAATTATTATTGAGTTACTTGCTGCTTGATTTCTGAGTAAATATACTTTTTTGTTCATAATCAACAGTTTTCATTTGATAAAACACAAAGATGTTGCAAAACTTTAAGGAAGTTTCCAATGCTTTAAATCTTTACAAATACAAATTACAACATTATTCATCATCTAACATCTGAAAATTTAAAACTGATAGCATTTTGTACTCCATATTCATTAAATAGGCATAGTGGCAAGAAACTGGGAACATAGTTTTAGGCCAACAGCTGCTCTGAGGGAGAAATGGGCAATCTTCTGTACAATTAACTGTCTCTGCAAACCCACAGAAGGTCAGATATGGGTTGGTTCCAACTTGATAACAAACAAAAACAACAAAAAGAATAGAAAAATGCACTATTAATTACACATTCAAATAAAAAGCATATCACAGAGATAAGGGTTACTGAATCCCAGAACAGTTAATTGTGCTCATATGCTGTGTCTAGCAAAGAGAATGTTGTATTAACCAGGAACGATAACACTACACAATTTAAAATTAATAAATGCTCAAAATAACTAGCAATAAGAGAGTTACAAAATAAAATCACAATGAGATACTATCTCATCTCAGTTGTACTGGCAAAGTTGAATTGAACAGGACAGAAAGCAATAAATATTGAAGAAGATAGGAAGAAATTGGAACACTCATACACTGTTGGTGGGATTTTAAAATGGTACAACCGACGTAGAAGGCAGTTTGGTGTTTCCTCAAAAAAGCTAAACATAGAATTTTCATATAAACTAGCTATTCCACTGCTAGAAATATACCCCAAGGAAATTAGAACTTAGATGCAAATAGAAATTTACACATCAATGTTCATGGAAGCATTATTCACTACATCATGAACATGGAGGTGACTTGATGGCACATGACAACAATAACTGAAAGAGTATAGTGACAAAAAAGTGCCAGAAATAACCAGCTGACTTTAGAAAAGTTCCTGGCACTAGGGACCTCATTGATGTTGTCAAATGGAAATGGCTAAAAGTAGAGAGTACCAGAGTTTGTGTATCTGTTTTCATTGACTATGTAAAGGCATTTGGCTGTGTGGATCACAAAAATTGTGGCTAACTTAGAGAGGAATGGGAATCCCAGAACACTTTATTATGTTCGTGGCAAACCTTCTTAGACCAAGAAGCATTTCTATGAACAGAGCAAGGAAACAGTGCATGTCTCAAAGTCACTAAAGGAATGTGTCAGGGATATATCCTTTCTCCATATCTTTTCAATCTATATGCTGACAGATCATTGTGCAGATGACACAACCTTGCTTGCTAAAACTGAGGAGGAACTGATTTTTTTTTTGCTACAGAAGGTCAAAGACTGCAGTATACAATATGGATTGAAGCCCAACATCAAGAAAACAAAGATTCTCACCACTGGGCCGATTGGAAGCATCACAATAGATGAAGAATAGATTGAGGTTTTTAACAATGACAGCTTGCTTAGTTCTAGAAATACTCTTGGTACTAGAAACCAGAAAATAAAAAAAAATTAATTGCATTGAGAAAATCTACTCTCAGAGACCCCTCTAAAGTGCTAAAGAGTAACGATGTCAGTTTAGAGATTAAAGTGTGCCTGACCCAGGCCATGGTCTTCACAATTACTTGCTATGTATCAGAAAGCTGGAAAAATGACTAAGAATGACAGAAGAATCAATGCCTTTGATTGTGGTGCAGAAGAAGAGTATTAAACACAACATACATATATATGCATATATATGTATGTATTTGTGTGTATGATGTCAGATATTACATATATCATATATATATATATATATGCATTTATAACAAATATATGGGTATATATAACAAATTACACATATAATTGTTATATATGTATATACATACATACACATATATTTTTCCCCCCTGTCATTTAGCCATGTAGCTGTATTCCAATTTTTTTGGCATAGGCTTGTGTCTATGCCCAGGTCTATATCTGTTACTAAACAATCAATTCATGTTCCTTTAATACATTTACCTTTATTTTTGCCTTTGAACATCTTCCTTCACCTCCATTAATTTATGATCATACCCTATTTCTAAAATGGTTTAGTGTCAATCACTTTTTGGTTGGTAGAGTGAACTGGTGTATCTCTTCCATCTGCAATTTATGCTTAATGTTTTGTTCAATATTTTGCCCATAGAATCTTTCAACATTATAACTTGAATTCATTCTCCCTTTGTTTCTGCTTTAGACCAGCTGTGGTAGTTTGAAAACATAAACCTGGTAAAAGAAATGAGACTAAGATCAAATAAAAGAATTTTGTACAACGAATTATTTGTTAATTGTCCTTAAGTGTTATAAAAATATTCCACTTTCATCCTAATACGTCTATCTTGTTTATTCCATTTCTTCTTGAATGTGGGCAGGATTAATAAATACAATGAAATACATACTACTTTGGTGTGTTATAATGCATAACAAAAAGCCTTCAGCTCACCAGTCTTGGGGTTATTTTATGTTTTATAAGACTGATATCAAGGCAAAAAACAATTAATTCCTTACTGGAGAGAAACAGAAGCATTATAGAAAGAGTTCTGTAAGTTACAATATAATAATGAGATTAATGAAAATATTAATGCATAACTTATTTAAAAAGATTAATCACTTAATAAAGAAAATAATGATAAAAGATAAAAACTAGGATCCTTAATTAGAAAAGAAAAAAACCTAGGATCCTTAATAAAGAAATAATTCTTTATATAAGCTGATCAACTCCCAGCAATTATTTTAATAGTTTTGGGGTAAAATACGCATAATAGGGACTGGACTGTGTCAGTAGCTCTGAAAAAGAAAACATGTGGGTATCCTTCAATATGACTCTTACTTAAATTGGTTAAAGTTTTTGGGTGTTCTCCAAAAAGTCAGCAATTCAAACCCACTGCTTATATAAAGATACCATTTATAACAGCCAACCCCAAATTGAGATACTTGTGAATGAACCTAAATAGAGACACAAAAGACCTGTACAAAACAAACTACAGAATACTTCTCTTAGAAACAATAATAAAACCCTAAATGAATGTAAAAATGTTCCATGTTCATGGAGAAGACTCAATAGAGAAAACCAATTCATATGTTCAATGCAATCATAAAAGAGATACCAAACTCATTTTCCAGGAAGATAGAAAAGGAAGTTGTCAAGTTTATTTGGAGAATAAAGAGACGCCAAATAAGCAAAGCACTTCTGAAAAACAAAAATGAGGTGGGAGGCAAAACATTCCCTGACCATAAAACCTACTAAGCAGTGGCAGAAACAAAACAAAAACAAAACCCAATAAACTAAACAAACAAGTTCAAAACAAAACAACAATAACAACAACACACCTCCCCCCCCAAAAAAAAACAACAAACAAACAAAAACCAGCACGTTTACTGGTACAATGACAGGAATATAGACCAATGGAACAAAACTGAGGACCCAGAAATGGAACTATCTACAATTTAGAAGAGGTTGCGGTACTAGGGATATTATAGCTAATGTAAGATGGATCTTGGCAGATAGCAAAGAACACCAGAAGAATGTCTATCTGTGCTTCATTGACTATGCAAAGGCTTTTGACTGTGTGGATCACAACAAGCTGTGGTTAACTCTGAGAAGAATGGGAATCCCACAACATTTGATTGTGCTAATGAGAAACCTATACTTGGACCAAAAGGCAATCATCAGAACAGAGCAGGGAGACACTGGATGGTTCAAAATCAAGAAGGGGGTTCATCAGGGATGTATTTTGTCTCCATACCTTTTCAATCTGTATGCATAACAGATCATCCGAGGCATTGGGCTGTACGAGGAGGAATGTGGCATCAGGGTTGGTAGAAGAGTCATCAACAACCTGTGTTATACAGATGACACAACCCTGTTTGCTGAAACTGAGGAGCACTTCAAGTGCTTGCTGCAGAAGTCAAGGACTGCAGTCTTCAATATGGATTGACGCTCAGTATCAAGAAAACAAAGATTCTCAACACTGGGCCAGCTGGCAGCATTAGCATGGATGGTGAAGAGATTGAGATAGTTAACAGTTTTAGTTTGCTTGGCTCCACAGCCAACACTCTTGGTAACAGCAGTCAGGAAATCAGGAGACAAATTGCATTTGGAAAGTCAGCTGTGAGGGACTTCTCAAGAGTACTGAAGTGCAATGACGTCAGGCTGGAGACTAAGGCACTCCTGATCCAAGCTATAGTCTTTGCAATTACATGCTATGTATTGGAGAGTTGGACAGTGAATAGAGAAGATAGAAAGAGAATTGAAACCTTTATGTTGTGGTGCTGGAAAAGAGTGTTGCATATACCATGGACTACTAGGTTTTGTCCTGGAGAGGGTGAAGCCAGAATGTTCCCTGGAGTCAATGATTCTGAAGCTTCGTCTGACATACTTTGGACATGTTGCAAGGAGGGACTGGTCCTTGGAGAGAGACATCATATTTGGGAGAGTGGAGGGACGACACAGGAGAGGAAGACCCTCAATGAGATGGATCTATTCTGTGAGTGCAGTGGAGGGAATGAATGTGTTTGAGACAGCAAGGTTGGCACAGGATAGAATAGCATTTAGGGCTCTTGTACATAGGGTCGCTATGAGTTGCAAACGACTCGAATGCAGATAACAACAACAACAACCACCTATGGTCAACTGAGATTCAACAAGAAAATAAATCTATCAAATTAGAGAAAAACTCTTCAACAAATGGTGCTGGCAAAACTAGACTGCTACCTGCAGAAAGCTGAAACAGAATCCACATCTCACACTATACACAAAAAATCAGCTCAAGATAGTTCAGAGACCTAGGAGTAAAGCTGCAAACCATGTTTTCATAAAATACAAGCTGAGAACAATCTTAGAAGGCTTAGTCTATGGTATAAAAAGGCTGACAAATACATCCAGAAATGCACAATCTGGAGACGATAACATTGAAAATGGGACATTCTAAAGATTAAATCACTGTGTTTATCATAAACTTTTTCTAAGAGGATGAAAAGAAAACCTGCCAATCTGGAAAAAATGCTTGACAATACCATCTCAGGCAAGGATATCATCAGGAAAGTTTACAGAACACAACTACATTTCTAGAATAAAAAGACTGATAACTCAATTACAAAATGGACAAAAGACAAGGAAAGACTTTTCACAGAGGAAGACATTCTAATGGCCAACAGACACATAAAAAAATGCTCAAAATCATTGGCAGTAAGAGAGACACAAATCAAAACCACAATGAGATACCATCTCAGCCCAGTAGCAGCTGCAAAGGTTACCAGGGTAGAAATCAATAAATGCTGGAGAGGATGTAAAGAGATGAAAACTTTTGTATACCGTTAGTGGGATTGTAAAATGGTACAACCACTCTGGAAAGTAGTTTGGCATTTCCTAAAAAAACTGAACATAGAAACACCATATGATGTGAAGCAACTGATTATGAAAATTAGGGTCTGAATCAACTGCATTTTAGTCTCTCTCCACACTGACATCATTGTTCTTCAGCACTTAGGAGAGAGCCCTGACCTGTGGTATAAGTAGGCTGACAAATACAGTCTGAAATACAAGGAGAGAATAACTTTGATGACTGGGACCTTGTGACGATTAAGTCCCGGAAAACCTACACACTGGGAGAAAAAACAAAACAAAATAAAACGTTTGGCAATAACATCTCAGATAAGGGTCTCATATCAAAAGTTTACAGAATATTAAAGAGCTTTGACAAGAAAAAGACATATAACCCAATTACAAAACAGGCAAGAGACATGGGGATACTTTTCACAAAGAAAGACATTTGGATGGCCAAAAGACACATTATGAAATGTTCAAAGTCACTGGCAATGAGGGAGATGCAAATAAAAACCACAATGAGTTACCACTTGAGTAGCAGTGGCAAAATTTAACAGGACAGCAAGCCATAAGTGTTTGAGAGGATGTGGTGAGATAAACTCTCATATACTCTTGGTGGATTGTAAAATGATACAATCACTCTGGAAGACAGTTTGGTGTTTCCTTAGAAAACCGAACATAGAAACTCCGTATGACTCAGCTAATCCACTACTAGGAATATATCCCAGGGAAATCAGAACTGAATCACAAACAGTACACCAATGTTCATAGCAGCATTATTCACAATTGCAAGAGCATAAAAAGCCCAAATATCTAACCACAACTGACTCCATTGAGAAAATGTGGTCCATTCACACAATGGGATACTCTGCAACACTCAGGATCAACAATTTTGAAAAATACTACATAACGTGTATGAGACTCGACACATTATGCTGAGTGAACTAACCCAGTCTCAGAAGGAAATATACAGCATTAGACCATTATTGTAACAATAGAAGAGCAACTAGTAAAACATGTATAGAGATTAAAGGGGGGAAAGGAGGAGCAAAGGAGTAAGGAATGGTGGGATGACATCACAGAGTTGCAAAATGTGTTGGATGAAGGTTGCTGTTGTTATGGGCCGTCGAGTTGCCTGCAACTCATAGTGACCCTATGTACAATAGCCCTAAACCCTGCCCTATCCTGTGCAAATCTCACTGTCTATGACCCACCTACCTCCATTACCCCAGTCACTGAATCAATAGGAGGTAAAAAAAAAAATAAATGGGAACGATTCAGTGGGAAATTGAAAAGACAGGGTAATGGTAGGTATACTCTGATGGTGATTAATTAAAAAAAATTAATGAATAGGAATGATTGTATGAAACACAATGTGAATGAAGAATAACTTGAAACACAGGGTATACAAACTTTGTAAGTAAACAAATATGAACAAGAGAGTAGGGCAGAGTTCAGATATGTTGTTCATAAGATCATTAAGAGTCTTACTCAACTCAACAGCATTTAAAACCAATATTATATTAAGTAATTGTAAATTTATTTCTGTCATTGTGTTAATAAGATTCTTGCTTATATACATTAGTCACAGTTCAACTGAGAATTGAAGACGTGATTAGAAAGTTCATGATGTTCCTCTCAACTAATACAACATCTAAACAGTAGAAAAATTTAAAAATGGACACATTTCCCAAAGTAGATTTGCAGATTTAAGATAATGGAAAATAAAGATTATGTTTCTCATATATGTTAATACTAAAAAATATTAACATATAAAAGTATTTTATAAAAAGAGTGGTAAAAAGGATCTTCCAAGGTTGCTTGAATTTATATCAGAAAAACAAAAAGTGACCTAAAGACAAAACCTAGAGATAAAGTGCCTCAATGTTCAGACTTCTTTGGGAATTAGATGACCTAACATGTACAATATATACTAAGAAAAATGGAGGAAATTAGAGCTCAAATTTATCTTTCATTTTAATATGATAGTATTGGAGTAAAATCATTATTTTAAAGGTATCCTTAAAGCCAAATTTATTTGTTAAAATTATATCATATAAAACAGGTCTAAATCAGGGAGGAAATTAAGAATAGAAAGTATTATTAAGGATGTCATCAAGTTCTGAATTTTCAAAGATTAGGGTTCTCAGAATTTAATTAAAAATGAGTTTGGAAGATGTAACTGGGAAAGAACAAAGTGATCCTGTTATGAATCATATTGAAAATGACTTAATATTTCATCAAAATGAATTTGTTCTCATAAACGTAAAATATATGCTGATTTTAAAATCATATTTAAACTATGTAATAAAAAAATCTCATTCTACTGAAAAGTATATAAATTAGACATTATAGTTCCCTTGAATTACAATACACTAATTCTTTTGTAATGATTCTTTCCAATATTTCCATCTGTAGTCATTTTGACTGTATTTGAGGAGAAGTCTGGCCCATACACAGCTACTAGTGGATCTCCCTGATTCTTTTTTTTTTTTTTAATTTTATTGCTTTTAATGAACATTTACAGAGATTTTGGATTTTCACTCATTCATTGTTGCACTGTTTTCTCTACCCTCCTCCCCAGTTCATTCTTCTTTCCCCCCCGCCTTGAATGTCTGTTTTAATTGTCCAGTTGCCACAGTGCTTGTCAAAGCCAGTTCTGATTAATCTCCTTTGTCAGTGTGTCCTTTGTCATTCCCTATCACTCCTCCCTGAGAGAGACTTCACCTTGATTCTTAAGGAAAAGGGGATGGCATATTCTCTTAGCTACTTCCTGCTGAAAAGGGACGCTGTAGGTTTCAGGGTGAAGGTCTTCTCTCACTACTCTAAAGGGCCCCCTTGGCAGTAGGAAATACATAGACTATTATGGAGATTGATTTTGGAATTTAGATTCACTGTTAGCTCCCTGATTCTTATGGACCACTATGTGATTGCCCTGAAAGTTTAAAGGAACACAGCACGTTTGCAAGGAAGTGTGTGCCTTTCTTAATGGGAGAAAAAGGCTAGGAGAACTGTATCAGGTGCAGGATGACAACTGCTGTGGGTGGTTCAGCTGGCCACCAGCACTCAGCTGGGAAATTGTGTATAAAGACACTGCAGGAAGAGCTTCTGGTGGAAGGAAGTGAGGGACAGTCAGAGGTAGGGCTACAGCTGGCACTCAGAATAGGTGCCTCCATCAACAGGATGGATCTCTAAGTGTGCAGAAATGGGAAGTGGAGGAGGATGTACCCAAGGAGAGAAAGCTGGCAGGAAGAGCGGGGAGCCTGACGGCGAGAGTCCACTCACTCACCCACCAGAGACCATCTCTGCCACAGACTCTCACTCCATAAACTGGAGTCAGCTGAGACTCAATATTGCCTTGACCATCTCGTTTGTTTGTGCCACGAGGACACGGAGCATGAACAAGACTGGGAATTGTGTGAGTACAAGGAGGGTGGTACTTTCGTGTGGTGTGGATTATCTCTCTCCTCTTTCTCTCTCTCTCTCTCCCTTCTCTCCTTTCACCATTTCCCTCTTGCTTTGGAAGGAGCACTAGTTTGGTGTCTGCAGTTAAAGGCAGAGAAAAAAAAATGCTTAACTCCTACCACATGCAGGACCAGGTGCTGAATTCCTTGCTACAGAAATTGGCCCAAGGATTTCAGAAGTATCCCTTTCTCCAGCAAAGCCTAGGTGCAGTTTATTGCTAATTTATGGATGTGAGCTGACCCAGGGGGAGCTGAGAAGACTCATTAAAAAAAGAAAAAAAAATGATGGGCGTCATGGGCAAAGATTGTTTTTATTTTATTTTACTTTTTTACAGTATATTCTTCCCATTTTTTTTCTCAATCGCTCATTGTTGCACATTTTCTTCCTTGCCCACCTCCTCCCTCTCAGTTCGCTTTT
>NW_006399903.1:214540-222395 GCF_000299155.1 Elephantulus edwardii | reverse complement strand
CAGCATAATGTCCTCCAGGACCACCCATTTTATATAATATTTCACAAGTTCCTTGTTTTTCAATGCTGCATAGCATTGAATAGTATTCCATTGTGTGACTATACCACAGCTTCTCTATCCATTCATTTCTTGATGGGTACTTGGGTTGTTTCCACCTCTTTAATTTGTGAACAAAGCAGTAATGAACTTGGGTGTGCATATATCTGCTTGGGCAGATTCTAAAAATGAGAGAAACTTAACTGGCCACCCAGGAGCCTCTTAATAATCTCAAAAAGCCATAATTACCAGAAAGATTATAAAGTTATCAAGAAGGAGAGTGAAAAATAAGTAGCCTGCTCTAGTTTGGGACCAACCTTAAAAGAATTAGGAATTGGGGCATCCATCCCACTTTTTGATCTTACTACCTCTCCTGCCACTGGAGATAATTTCCCTTGTTTCTAAGTAGACTATATCAGTCCCTAGAATGTAGACTTAAGGGGAGGTCTGGTTACCTACAAGATAGAGCCCAGGAGAGAGTTGTGGTTGTTGTTATGTGCCATCAAGTCACTTGTGACTCATAGCAACCCTATGTACAATAGCTCTGAACCCTGCTCTATCTTGAGAAAAACTTGTCTCTGACACTACCCCAGTCGTTGAGTCAATTCATCTCATCGAAAGTCTTCCTCTCTTTTACCCTTTACTTTTCCAAGTATGATACTCTTCCAAGTATGATTCCAAGGACGGGTCGCTCCTTGAAACATGCCCAAAGCATGTCAGATGGAGCTTCAGAATCCTTATCTCTAAAGAACAGTCTGGTTTCATAATCTCCAAGAAGAACTTATTAGTTTTCCTAGCAATCCATGCCATATTCAGTACTTATCTCCAGCACCACAACTCAAGGACATCAATTCTTCATCTATTATCTTTAGTCATTATCCAGCTTCCTGCTGAATAGCAACTAATTCCTAAAACCATGGCCTGTACTTACCAGGGCACTCCTTAGTCTTCAGACTGGCATCATTGTTCTTTAATTCTCTGGCAAGGTCTCAGACAGCAGATTTTCCCAAAGCAATGTGCCTTTTGATTTACAGGCTGCTGGTACCAAGTGTGTTATTGTGGAGCCAAGCAAGCTGAATCTGTTAACAAACTCAGTCTTCTTACTGTCTTTTCCGGCAGTATGCCCAAAATAAGTGAGATGAAGCTTCATCATTTTTGTCTCCAAGATGCACTATAGCTTCATCTTCTCTAAGAAGATGTTAATTCTTTTTATTTTTTTGGCAGTTTATGGGACATCTAGTACTGTTTTCTAACAACACAGTTGAAAGTCAGCTTTCTTTTTTCTGTCATCCTTATACGTTGCCCAGGTCTCAGATGCATAGCAAGTACCTGAAATAACCATGACCTGAATTAAGTGCATTATTATAATCCTCAAGCTAACATAACTGAACCTAAATAATTTGGAGAAGTCCCTGACTACAGACCTTCCCATTGTAATAGATCTCCTGATCTTTTTACTGCTGATACCAAACTTGCTGACTCTGGATTTAAGTAAGATGAACTCATTAACAAAAGACAGCTTCAGCCTTTACTCCATCTATTGAGATGTTGTTCACTGACTCTAGCATGAAACATATCAGCCCTATGAACAACCGCTTTAAACATTGCTGTGTTCTACACCCTCGGGATCAACCATCAGACTCAAGCCCATTTTTGCGCTTCACTGTGTCAATCCATCTGGTTGAGGGTCTTCCTTTCTTTTGTTGTCTAGAGTGTTTTAGAATCACTGTAACTCTAATGGCTCAAGAATAACTTGCCTTCACCTAGAGACACAGTAATGGCCATTGTACTGCACTAGCGTTACCTGCACAGGCCCATTATTTGCCATGATATGGTATTTAGGAAATTATTTTTTACATGTTTCCACTATTTTCTATTTTTTCGATACACTGATGACATCATACAGTTGTTGTTGCTGACTGCCATCTAGTCAAGCACTACTCATAGCAACCTTATGAACAAAAGACCTTAAGCCTTTCTATAACTTTTGTTATTTCTAAAAGTTCACAGATATTTATACCAATATGCTAGATTTGAGATTTCATGACCATGATGTGAATGCAATCATAGGTTTTGTAGAAACATCTTCCCAAGTTGTTGCCAACGTAGAGCATCTTATTCCTTTTTGTTTTGTTTTGTTTTGTTTTGTTTTGTTCTGTTTCTTAGCATCTTATTCTTCCAAAGAGTTTAAAATCCAGAATTAGGAACTGGAACTGGTTATTGGTACCAGTCATGAGCTATCCTAGTGGGTTTTGCTTGAGTGATATCATACATACTCATACAAGGAAGATCTGATTATACAACTGTAATTCACATATATGTACTAACAACTAAAATCAAATAGAAAGAAATCAAAGACTTTAATCACTTTTGCAACCTGAAATTGATAGAACATTTAATCAAGATTCATGAATAATAATTTGTGACTCACATGTAAAAGTTGTTAAAAAAGAAGAAAGACCAGTAGTTGGAAATTACAGAATTGGTGAAGGAAATGAGGCTGGAAATAGAATGAGTGAATTTTCTACAAACAATGATTTAGTCTTTGCAAATATATTTTATTAAAACCACAGATGGTGTCTATTATACATATAGGCCTCACCTGATAAACTGTATAGGAATGAGAATTATCGCATCTGTGGAAAGCATCATTGGAGAAAATAGCAGCTGTAAAAACCAGGTGCTGAACAGGTAACAGATCATCAATTACACATGTTCAAGGTCTAATTGAGGTGAAAGAAAATGATAATTGAATACACAACAGCCAAGATACATCCTTGAGTCTATCTCACCTGAATTTAACCACCAGCTCAAGAGCAGGTTTAAGGTATTAATTGAAGATCAGAAGAGCTGTGTAAGGACATCAAGCAAGTAATCCACGAAAAAGCAAAAGGACATTTCAGAGGAGGAAGAAAAGGGCAACATGGATGTCAGAAGATATTTTAAATGTTACACTGGATCGCTCACTGAGAAGCCAAAACAAAGGGAGAGAGGATAAAGTTAAAAGAATTCAATGGAGGATTTCAATAGGCAGATTTTGGACTCAAAACAATATAATATTGTGAAATGAGACAAGAGTTGGAATCAGAAAATCAAAAGTAAAAAAAAATTAACTCTACATTTCTCAAGGCTAAGGAACTCAAGAATAAATTCAAGCTTCAAGTTGCAATATTGAAAGATGCTGTGGGTAAAATTTTGAATGATCCAAGGAGTATCAAAAGAAGATAGAAGGAAGACACAGAGTCATTGTACCAAAAAGAATCTGCTGATATAGAAACATTTCAGGTGATAGTATGTACTAAAAAATAAGTGGTAATAAGACGTTTAACCTGCTCTGAAGGCAATGGCAAAAATAAGTCCCCAAGAATCTACGAGATACAGATTGACATGTTTCAACAAAGAGATTCAACCCTGGATGTACTTAAAAGTTTGTGCTAAGAAATCTGGAGGCTACTTAGCCATTTGACAGGAAGATACCCATGTTTAGTCTTAATTCACAAGAAAAATAATCCAAAAAATGTAGAAAACTTTGAACAATATCATTAATAAAAAAATCAAGGAAAATCTTGATGAAGATTATCCAAAAAGCACCTATAATAGCACATTGACATAGAACTGTCAAAAAGAGTCACTGAATTTAGAAGAGGCCATGGTATTAAGGATATCATTGCTGATGTCAGATAAATCTTGGCTGAAAAGGAAGAGTATTAGATGGAAGTCTGTATGTTTTATCAACTATGCAAAGTCTTGTTTTGTGTGTATTACAACAAGTTATGACTACCATCGAGTATAATGTGAATCCCATAGCACTTGATTGTGCAATTCAAAACCTATACCGAGACCAAGAAGCTATTGTTCAAACAAAGGGAACAGGATCTGATTTAAAAAATCAATAAAGGAGTATATCAATGATGTATCCTTTCCCCATACCTTTTTTACCCCCATACCTTTTCAATATGCCTGCCGAACAGTTTGTTCTACAAGCTGGACGTTATGAAGAAGAGTTATTGCATCAGAATCAAAAGGAGACTCATCAAAGGCCTGTGGTAACACAGATGACGCAGCCCTGCTCACTAAAAGAGAGGAAGACTCGGAATGATTGATGCAAAAGTTCAAGGACTCCAGCCTTCAACACAAGTTGCATCTCAGCATCAAGTAAACAAAATTTCATGTCAAGTAAACAAAATTCCATGTCACTGAACCAATAAGAAGCATCGTGTTAGATGGAGAAAGGATTTACATTGTTACTGTTTTCATCTCAATTACATTTACATTAAACACCCTTGGCACAAACGTCAAGAAATTAAAAGATGAGAAACATTAAGAAAATATGTTGTTGCTGTTGTTATGTGTCATCAAGTCACTTGCAACTCAAAGCAAGCCTATGTACAACAGCCCTAAACTCTGCTCTGTCCTGTGCCAGTTGCACTGTCTGCGACACAACCAACCCGATTACCCCAGTCACTGAATCAATCCACCTCACAAAGGGGCTTCCTCTCCTGTGCTGTTCCTCCACCCTCCCAAGCATGATGTCACTCTCCAAGGACCAGTCCCTCCTTACGAAATGTCCAAAGTATGTCAGACAAAGCCTCAGAATCCTTGCTTCCAAGGAGTTGCCCAGTTTAACCCTTTCCAGGATGAATTTGTTTTCTCGGCAGGCCAGGGTATCCTCAATACTCTTCTCCAGCACCACAGCTCAAAGGCATCAATTCTCCTTCTATCCTCCCTAGTCATTGTCTAACTCTCTGATGCATAACAAGTGATTGCAAAGACTATGGCCTATATCAGACACACCTTAGTCTACAGAGAGACACCATAGCTCTTGAGTACTTTGGAGAGGTCCCTAACAGCAGACACTCCCATCGCAATACATCTTTTAATTTCCTGGCTACTGTTGCCAGGAGTGTTGACTGTGGAGCCAAGCAAACTAAAGCTGTGACCAATCTCAATCTCTTCACCATCCATCCTGATGCTGCCAATTGGTCCAGTGGTGAGAAAATACGTAGAATGTTAAAAAGGAACAGCATCAGTCTAAAGACTATGGTCTGCCTGACCAAACATCGTCTTTCCAATTGCTTGCTGTGCATCTGAAAGTTTAACAATGACTTAGGATGACAGTAGAATTGATGTATTTCAGTCATGGTGCTAGAGAAGAGTATTTAATATCCTATAGACAGCCAAGAGAACAAACAAGTCTATTAAAGCTAAGGTGAAACCAGGGTGTTCCTTCAAGGCAGGAGTTTTGAAACTGCATTTCAAATACTTTAGGCATGTTGTCATCGGGGGTGGGGGCAGTCCTTGGAGAAGGACATAATGCTTGGAAAGGAGGGGTGCAAGAAAGGAAGACTCTCAATGAGATGAATTGACACAATGACTGTGACAATGAGGTGAGTTGTTTGGGTGATGGTGAGATTGATCCAGGGTAGGGCAAGGTTCAGAGTTGTTCATATTGTTGTTATGTGCCGTCGCGTCACTTGCGACTCATAGCGACCCTATGTACAACAGCCCTAAACCCTGCTCTGTCCTGTGTCAATCACACTGCCTCTGACACACCCATCCCGATTACCCCAGTCACTGAATCAGTCCACCTCATAGAGGGTCTTCTCCTTCTGCTCCATCCCTCCACCCTACCAAGCATGATGTCCCTCTCCAAGGACCTGTACCTCCTTACAACATGTCCAAAGTATGTCATGTGAATCCCCAGAATCTTTGCCTCCAAGGACCAGCCTGGTTTAACCCTCTCTAGGATGAATCTGTTTTCTTGGCAGTTCATGGTACATTCAATACTCTTCTCCAGCACCACAGCTCAAAGGCATCAATTCTCCTTCTCTCCTCCCTAGTCATTGTCCAACTCTTTGACGCATAAAAAGTGATTGGAAAGACCATGGCCTATATCAGACACACCTTAGTCTCCAGAGTGACACCATTGCTCTTCAGTTCCCTGGAGAGGTCCCTAACAGCAGATTTTCCCATTGCAATACATCTTTTAATTTCCTGGCTACTGGTGCCAAGAGTGTTGACTGTGGAGCAAAGCAAACTAAAGCTGTGAACAATCTCAATCTCTTCGCCATCCATCCTGATGCTATCAATTGGTCCAGTGGTGAGAATCTTTGTCTTCTTGACATTGAGCCTCAATCTGTATTTAAGGCTGCAGTCCTTGACCCTCAGCAGCAAGCGCTTCAGGTCCTCCTCAGTTTCAACAAGCAGTGTTCTGTCATCTGCATAACGCAGATTGTTGATAGATCTTCCACCAATCCTGAGGCCACACTTCTCCTCATAGAGCTCAACCTCCTATATAATCTACTCTACATACAGGTTGAAAAGATATGGAGATAGGACACATCCCTGGCATACACTCTTCCCAATTTTGAACCATGCACTGGGTCAAGCCTCAGGTGACTCATAGCGACCCTATGAGTGAAATGGAGGGGTTTTAAGATGGCAAATACAATTTTTAATAGAGGAATATGTGTTTTAGTATCCAAACGTGATTATACTCCTTTTGGTACTGGCTTACTACCACTTGCTATATCACCATCATAACAAATTGTGAGGTCATAATACTTGTTAGGGCTGGCATGGAGATCTAGAAACCTGAGTGCAGACCATCTTTATGCATTAGAAATTCATTAGAAATTGAGAAGATCATGGTCTTACTTAGTTAAGGACCTCTGGTATTGGAGGGCACAACTTGTCAGTCTGCTAACAGATAGTTTAAAGTTAGCGTCTACCACCTGCTCCATATGAAAAACGTGGACAGTCTTCTCCAATAAATATTGCTAGCCTCTGAGAGAAATACAGTGAAGTGTCCCTACAGAAAGTAGAAACAATTGGCAGTGGTATTTGTTTTTCATTTTTTACGTCTTTTGTTTTGACATCCCAGATGAAGTCAAGGAGACTTGAATCTGATCCTATCACCTTCCAAGGCACAATTTAGGTAACCCTTAAAACTCTTGTAGTTAAAAAAAAAAAAAACAAAAAAAAACTCTTGTAGTACCAGCGCACAATTGCCAATCTCCCTCTTTCATCTTCCAATATTAAGGGTAAATCTCAAAGTAGTGATTTATGAATGAACACAGTTGTTTAATTATTTACTTTTATTTGAGATGGAATATAATATCATGTATTCTCCATGTTAATGCATTTCCAACTTATTATTCATAAGTTTATAATGGATTTGCATTTAGAAAACCTACTGTCAGGGACCTCTCCAGAGTAATGAGGAGCAACAGTGTCAGGCCAGAGACTCAGAGAGCTCAACAGTAACTAAGCATGACAGAAGAATTGATGCCTTTGATTTGTGGGGTTGGACAAGAGTGTTGAACATACCATGGACTACCAGGAGAACAAACAGGTCTGTGCTGGAGAGGGTGAAACCAATTAACTCCTTGGAGGCAAGAATTTTGACATTTTATCTCACATACTTTGGGCATGTTACCAGGAGGGACCAGTCCTTGAAGAAAGACACCATGCTTGAAAGGGTGAAGGGACAATTCAGGAAAGAGAGACCCTCGGTGAGATAGATTGACACAGTAATTAGGATAATGGGGTCTGAAACAATGATATTGGCTCAGGATAGGGCAGTATTCAGAGCTATTGTGTATAGGGTCACTATGAGTTGAAGACCACTTAATGGCACATAAAGACAACAACAAAGTGATTCTTATTTTGCAAAAGGGTAAGGACTTCCCTGCATATAGGGAGATTTTTTTCAAAGATGTCACGTTGAATATTAATGTGTGCTGGAGAAGAGTATTGAGAATACCATGGACTGCAAGGAAAACAAACAGATTTGTCCTGGAAAGGGTTAAACCGGGTG
>NW_006399903.1:211785-213200 GCF_000299155.1 Elephantulus edwardii | reverse complement strand
TATAGTTAACAGTTTTAGTATGTTTGGCTCCACAATCAACACTCTTGGTAACAGCAGCCAGGAAATCAAGAGACAAATTACATTGGGTAAGTCAGCTGTGAGGGACCTCTCAAGAGTACTGAAGAATGAGAACATCAGGCTGAAGACTAAGGTGTGCCTGATCCGGGCTATAGTCTTCGCAGTTACATGCTACGTATCAGAGAGTTGGACAGTGAGTAGGGTTGATAGAACGAGAATTGATGCCTTTGAGCTGTGGTGCTGGAGAGGAGTGATGAACATACCACGGACTGCTAGGAGGACAAACAGGTTTGTCTTGGAGAATGTGAAGCAGGAATGCTCCTTGGAGTCAAGGATACTGAAGCTTCATTTGACATACTTTGGGCATGTTGCAAGGATGGATTGGTCCTTGGAGAAGGACATCATATTTGGCAGAGTGGAGGGGCGGCAAAGGAGAGGAAGACCTTCAATGAGATGGATCAATTCTGACTGGAGTGGTGGGAATAAGTATGTTTGAGATGGCTAGGTTGGCAGAGGATAGACCAGCATTTAGGGCTCTTGTAAATAGGGTGGCTATGAGTCACAAATGACTTGATGGCACATAACAACAAGAAGCTATCACACAATCAGATAGCATTTTGTTCTGTTATAAACTTTAAGTTGAATGACTTAAGAGCATCTAATAAAAAAGTAATGAAGACACTGAAAATTTTTTAGAACAATTCATCTGGGATTGCTTTGTCTTCTGTTACTGATGTGCTCCCGTCACTTTTCAACTGTACTCAATTTTGGAAGGTGATTCTACAAAATAATCTCTGGTCAGAGTTGTTTTACTATCACAATCTGTAAAATAAACTTGATGGTACAGCTAAATCTTATTAAGCTGTATTTAACTCCATTAAAAGTAAATAAATAATGGTACACAACATAAGTAGGTTTGATAATCACATATTAAATTGCATATATAAAAATATTTTTTATAAATTCTCCTACAATTACACAACAAAATTGGAAAACAACTTTTTGTCAAGCTTATGGATTATGCCTTATTAACAGTGACTCATTACTAATAGTAACCAAAGAGAAATTAACAAAAAAGAATGCTCTTCTACCACATGAGCATTTGATAAGTAGAAAATCACATATTTTTATGCCACTTCATAAAACATAAAATTGCAAGACACGATAGTGATGTTCTATAAAGATCTTCTGATTAAGAGAAATTGAAACATTATTCACAGGTAAATCATAATAATTCCATTACTAAATCATTATTTTTGTTATTATGTGCCAGTGAGTGGTCTTCAACTCATAGTGACCCTATGCATGTTGTTGTTATGTGCCGTCGAGTTGCTTGCGACTATTAGCGACCCTATGCACAACAGCCCTAAACCATGCTCTATCCTGTGCCAATCTCA
>NW_006399903.1:205852-211254 GCF_000299155.1 Elephantulus edwardii | reverse complement strand
CGAGCAAACTGAAGCTGTGAACAATCTCAATCTCTTCGCCATCCATCCTGATGCTACCGATTGGTCCAGTGGTGAGAATTTTTGTCTTCTTGACATTGATCCTCAGTCCATATTGATGTGAACTGAGGCTTCTTGCATTTGTGCTGGTCATAGTTAAATGTTTGACTGTTCTTGTCAGATGTTTAAAGGAGAAGCTGACTTATAGCTGCTCTGAGACAAATCTTGTTGTATGATCTGGATTTGACCGCTGAACTGAAACCAGAGCTTAAACTAGTTGAGAAATTGAACTTGGCTAAAACTTGAATTTATGTTAGGTAATTTTCTTTGCCTCCTCCAATCTTCAACTTATTTCCCAAATAAATATCATTCGCAGGACCACAATGACTCTGTGTGTCAACAATAAATAATTGAGCCTCTTGCTCTTGATGTGACTCTAGATACACCATGGGGCTAGGCTATGGGCTACTTATCTACTTTCTTCTACAGGGTAGTGAAAGTCTGTGCTAGTCTTACTCACTCTGGCACTTTCAAAGAGATGCTTATGGTCCTGGGTGCCTCTGTCCTGTTTTCTCTACTTTAGAAAGAAGGTAATAGTTTCTAGTTTAGTATGTCTAAATCTATAATATCAAGTCTATTATATCCTGTCATGGTCTGTTTGCCAACAACTTAACAGCGACACCCTGATGGAGGTAAGCACTACGGAGATACACCACTCCGGAAAAGGATCAGAGAGTCAATCCAGCTTAATTTTATTGGGGTCTGCAGTGCACGTGTATACAATCATGTAAGCTAGAAGACAGAATAGGGTGGGCTTACAGACGTGGGACATGTGGATTGGTCAGGAGAAACTCAGCTTCCTGCGGACCACTCCCAGCTCAACAGATGCGGCAGCTGTCTTCCCAGATGGTGAGCTTTCTCAAGCAGGTACAGTCAAATACAGGGGAGCTTTCTCTACCTTGTATTAAAGGTCATTGGGAGGCTTGCATTTATCTGGAGCATAGGCAATCTGTCCTGACCAGAGGCCCTCCTTTCCTCCCCAACATTCTGCAACAATATTCCTAAAAAGGTTTGTTTTTTTATAAATGCATATTCACATTATTTCCACATTTTTGCTTATATATCATAAACATCAACAGATTTATTTACAAAGTGTTAAATAGGGATTTATTATAATGCTTAGCTCCTACAATTATGAAAAAGGTAATTTTATTAAATATTTCATGTATAAGCTAGTCTCTAGAGCAAAGATAATGAATATATTTGCTATTTTTCATGGAAATATAACTGATATTAAAGAACAATTAAATGCAATTGGTGTCAATCATATAGATTTCATGTAAACAAGGAAAACTAGACATACTGTGACTAACAAATTATTATGAGGGACAACTACTTTAAAGAGTATAAAATGTAAGACAAAATGGGAAAAATATGCAAAAGCTATTATAAAATCTCATTTTGTGTATAGAACTTATTTCTTCTAGAGAACAGCTTTTTGGTATTATAATACCATCCAAAATTATGCAGTAATTGAATTTAAAATATCAGTAGCAATATTGCATATGCACTAAAAGTCATACAGAAGATATACTGAGGATAATAAAAGAATGACTGTGTTCTCTATTCAACATGGTAAAAGGCATTAATGTATTATATATTAAATCAACAGTCTCCATCTAAAAGTCAATTTAACAATATTTCTATAAATCTATGTCATTTTTCTCTTTAATGGCTGCTAAAGGTAATAGAGTGCCCTTTCTTTATAAATAGAAGTACCCTGAAGTAATATTATAATAATATACATTTAAAACTTAATATAAATAATAAAAAATTACACTATCATTTAAAACACCATTGCTATTAATCTGAATCTGCTTGACAGCAACACTTCTGTTTATTTTTTATTTTCTGACTAGTAAGATATTCTTATTCCCATTTCTCTGAAAATATATTTTGTCAATTTTATTTTGGAAGGACACTGGAAATTTTCTTGGATTAAGAACTCAGGTTGACAAATTCACCTAATTTTCTTCTCAGTGTTTTAAAGATTCATTGTTTTCCTGACTTTCATGTAACTTTTTCATTCATGAAATACATTTTCATTTCTTTATCTAATTTTCAATTTTCCTGTTTCTTTGCTTTTCCACACACTAGCTATGTAGATTTGTTGATTTCTTATTTTTGTCTTTTGTTCATTAGTTGGTTAGTTTTACACTTTTCAAATGAGGAATTAGAGAGAAGCTTTGGATGTGTAAAATGATTAGTATTAACTTGGAAGTATTTCACTGGTTAATTCTACAAATTTATTTCTGTTCAGTAAAACTCATATTCTATTATTTAAAATTTCAGGTGTCCTTAATAATATTTTCATATTTGTTCCAATTTATGTTTAGTTACAACAAAATTATTATTTAATTCCATTAAAATATAAATGTACATATGTATAAATACATAACTAGAATATACATGTTAATAGGTAGACAAAGATGGTATATAATAGAGTTTCAGCTTTGATCTACTGCAGTAAATGAAGTAGGTTTTTTTTAACTTTTTTTGTTTAATTTTCTACTAGTTTATTTACAAAATTTAAATACGTTGTTTTCAAGAAAAAATCTTTCCATTTCTCACTCTCCCACCCAACAAATTGTACAGCTCCATGATTAATCTCCCCAGCCTCTTGAATCCCTCTGCCTCCAATCTCTACCACCCTTCTTGGATTCTTATATTCATTCTACAAAAATGGTTTTAGACAACATTTATCTTTGTGGGACTGAGTTAGTTCGCTCCACCTAATATTTTGCAGTCCCTCCCAAGTTAGGTAATAATTTACAAAGTTATTGCTCCTTTAAGCTACACAGTATTCCATTTTATAAATGGACCATAATTTCTCAATCCTTGCATTTGTGGCTGGACATTTGGGCTGTTTCCATGTTCTTGTGATGGTGAATAATGCTGCTTTAAACATTTGTGTACAAATCTCAGTTTGTGCTTGAGTTCTCATTTTCTCAGGGTATATTCCAAGCTGGGTTGTATGAAATTTCTATGTTCAGTTTTTTGAGGAAGTACCAAACTGTCTTCCTTAATGATTGTAACATTTTATAATCCCACTAACAATGTGTAAGAGTTCCTTTCTCACCACATCCTCTCCAATATTTATGCTGCCCTGTTAAATGTTGCTACTCTTACTTGAGTGAGATGGTACCTCATTGTGGTTTTGATTGCCAGTTATTTAGAGCATTTCTTCATATGTCTGTTTGCCATGTGAATTTCTTCCTCTGTGAAAATTCTTTCCATGTCTTTTGTTCATTTTGTAATTATCAGTCTTTTTCTTGTGGAGGTGCAGGAATATTCTGTAAACTTTAGTTCTAAGTCTCTTGTCTGAGATGGTACTATCAAATGTTTGTTCCCAGTCTGTAGGTTTTCTTTTCACCCTGTTGGAAAAATTTTTGATGCACTCATGGATTTAATCTTTAGAAGGTCCCATGCATCAGTTTTATCCTTTTCAGATTGTGCATTTCTGGCTGTATTAGGCAGTCTCTTTATACCATGGACTAGTATTTCTAAGCTTGATCCCACTGTGTCTCTTATGAATGTTATGGTTTTTGGCTTTACACCCAGGTCTCTGATGCACCTTGAGATGATTTTTGTGTCTGGTGTGTGATGTGGATCAGTTTTCTGCAGGTAGAAGTCCAGTTTTGCCAGCATCAGCTGTGAAGATGTTATCATTTCCCCATTTGATAGCTTTGATTTGCTTATCAAATATCAGTTGACCATAGATACCTCAGAAGTGCTTGCTAAGGCACTATGACAAAAGAAGGAAATAAAAGGCATCCAGATCAGTAAAGAGATGGTTAAGCTGTAGCTATATGCAGATGATTTGATGGTGTATACAGAAAATCCCAAAGACTCAACAAAAACAAAAAACAAACCTATTAGAGTTCATAGGCCAATTTAGTGAAGTGGTAGGATATAAGATCAATATTCAAAAATCAATAGGATTTCTCTACAGTAATAAAGATAACTCAGAGATGGAAATAAAGAAAGCAATATCATTTACAACAGCCAACCACAAATTGAGATACTTGGGAGTGAAGGTAACTAGAGATACAAGAGACCTATACAAAGAAAACTACAGAGCATTTCTGAAAAACACAATAAAACACCTAAAGAAATGGAAAAATTTGCCCTGTTCATGGATAGGAAGACTCAATATGGTGAAAATGACAGTCCTACCAAAAACAATCTGCATGTTCAATGCAATCCCAATCCAGATACCAAATTGATTTTTCAAGGAAATTGAAATGTAAATTATCACATCTATTTGGAGAAGTAAGAGACCTTGAATAAGCAAACCACTTTTGTGAAACCAAGTTTGAGGCTGGAGGCATGGTACTCCCTGACCTCAAAACTTACTACACAGCAGTAATAACCGAAACAGCATGGTACTAGTAATTGTTTTTTACATTTTAAGCAATATTATGTTATCTGCACATTACAGTTTGCTGATTAATCATCCTCTGATTCTTATGTCACATTCTTCTTCATAAATTCCAACATCTCACATGATTATTCAACATACACATTGCACACACACAGAGAAAGGATAGAATACTGAAGCAAATATTTTCTAATTTTACACCATGCAATATCCCCTTTTTCTGTTTGAACAACTGGTACATGGTCTATGTATAGGTTTTGCATGTGCATAGTGTATTCTGCAATATCATGACAGATGAACAAAAGATTGAGGTTGTCAATTTAATTTGCTTGCATCCTTAATCACACTTGAGACAGTATCAGTCAAGTAATTAAAAGACATTTTGCATAGGGGATAATGGCTTTTGAGGACCTCTCCAAAGTTCTTAAGAGCTAAAATGTCAGTTTAAAGACTAAAATGCCCCTAATCCAAGTCATAGTATTTTACAATTCTTTCCCATACATCTTCAAGTTGTACAATGAGAAAGGAAAATCAAAGATGAATTAATGTTTTTAAATTGTCTTGTTGGAGAAGAGGAATGAATAAACTATGGTCTGACAAAGAATGACTTAATCTGCCTTGAAGGGGAAAAAACAGAGTACTCCTTAGAGGCACAGATGATAAAACTCCATCTCACTTTATTAAAATTGTACTAGTACCATGCTGTTTTGGTTATTACTGCTGTGTAGTAGGTTTTGAGGTCAGGGGTGTATCTTCAAGATAAACTAGTCCTCAGAAAGTTATAACATGTTAGGAAATGTAGAGGGTCAGTGAAAGAGAGGAAGAACTTCAACAAGATAGATTGACACAGTGAGTACCACAATTGACGGGGCATAATTTTGAGGATGTTGCAATATAGAGTAAGGTTTAGATTAGTCATTCAGAGTGTAGCTATGAGTAATAGTCAACTCAACACACCTACTAA
>NW_006399903.1:203582-204781 GCF_000299155.1 Elephantulus edwardii | reverse complement strand
CCAAAAAGAATTGGTTGGCATAGAGACATTTCAGGAAGGAGCAAGTGATCAAAACTTAATAGTAATGAAGGGAGAAGTTCCATCTGCCCTGAAGGCATTGGCAAAAATAAGGCCTGTGGACTGACGGGTATCAACTGATTTACGTCAACAAATAGATGCAGGCCCGGATGCATTAAATATTAGGGTTAGGGACTTGGAGACAACTACTGTCAGAAAGCCATGTTTGTTCTTATTCCCCAAAACAAGGTGATCCTATAGGATGGGAAAATTCTTGAACAAAATCACATACAAGTAAAGTCATACTTAATATGATATATAGACAGGGCACTTTCAGAAACTTAAGCTAGAATCAGAAAGAACTGTGGCATGAGGGATATCATTGATGATGCCATATGGATTTTGGAAGAAAGCAGATACTGCCAGAAAGATGTTCCCATGAATTTTATTGACTATGCAAAGTCATGTGATTGTGTGAGTCACAACAAATTCTAGAAAGCATTGAGAAGGAGAGAATCCCAGAACATTTAACTGTACTTATCTGAAATCTATACATAAAGCAAGAAGCTTTGCTGCAAGCAGAATAAGGAAATACTGCAGGTTCAAAAGAGGAGAAGTTTATGTCCTAATTATATTCTTTCTCTATACTTAATTAAATCTTTATCCTGTGCAAATAATTCAAGAAGCTGTTCTATATTAAGAAGAATTTGACATACAGATTGGAAGAAGAGTAATCAATTTTCAGTATGCAGATGATATATTTTGCTTTCAGAGAGTGAAGAGAACTTGAAACACTTAATGTAGAAGATAAAAAAACCAGAGATTACAATATGGATTATATATCAAAAGGAGATAAAAAATATTCATCATTGGATCCATGGACAACATTATGATAGATGGAGAAAAGACTAAAGTTTCCAAAGACTTCATTTTACACGGATCCACAATTGACACCCATTGGAGCAGCAGTCAAAAAACTAACATCATGTTGCACTGCAAAAATCTGCTGTCCTGGATCTCTTGAAAGTGTTACAGAGCAGCGATATGAGTTTAAATAATAAGGTGCATTTGACTCAAGTCATAGTTTTGTCAATTGCTTTTCATGCCTCTGACGATCAGACAATGAATAAGGATGACAGATGGATTGATGCCTTTGAATTGTGGTGTTAACAACACATACTGAATATAATATAATAATATGA
>NW_006399903.1:196536-203388 GCF_000299155.1 Elephantulus edwardii | reverse complement strand
TTTCTGAAAAAAACTAACAAATCTGTTGGAAAAGATGCAGTCATAGTACTTATTAGAAGAAAAAAGAAATTGATTATTTGTCTCACAGACTTTGAATATGTCAGGAGACACCATTCTTGAAAAAAAGAAATTATATTCAGAAAAGTGAAATGCCAGTAGGGAAAAAAAGACACTTAAAGAGAAACATTGACACAGTGACTGAAAAAATGAGCATAAACACAGCAGAGATTGTGAGGATGATTTAGATGGGAGATGGTTTCAATTTGTTATATGTGGTTGTATATACACTAAGGTACACCTAATTTAAAAAAAAATCAGTATAAGTGGGTTGGTATTATTTGTCTTTTAGAAACCCTCCTGCTTTTTTGTCATGTTGTTCTTGTTGTTAAGTGATATCAAGTAGCGTGCAACCCATAAAAACCTTATGAACAACTGATCCAAACTCTGTCTTATCCTGTACCATCGTCACCATCACTAACATACTTGTGCCTGTTGCTGCAGTTACCATGTCAATCCATCTGGGTGAGGAACTTCCTCCCTTTCGCTGAACCTCATCTGTCCAAGCATGATTTCTGTCTTGAAGGAATAGCCTTTCCTAGCAACATTCCAAATGAGGATGAGATGAAGCTTTGTCATCTTAGCCTCATAAGAGCTCTCTGCCTCCACTTTCTCCAAGTCATATTTGTTTTTCCAAGAATAGTTCATGAAATATTCAACACCACAATTCATAGTGGAGTGGACCAGTGCGGAGGGATTGTAAAACAATGAAAGCATTTTTCTTTTACTTTTCCAAGAGGGTAGTGTACCGGTAGGGGAGAGAAGTGCAACAATGAAAAAATGGAAATCCGAAGTTTCTGTAAATTTTCATTGAAATTAATAATAAATTTTAAAAAAATCCTACAGCGGTGACAGACTGAAATTGACTGGAAGTTTGTAATGTGAGCTGGAAGACCACATAGAAAACCGTTATTTGTATTTGGTTCTAGAGAATAAGAAAAGAGGGATCAGCAAGTGAAACAAGGGTGATGTCAAAATGCTTGTAATATTCAGTATTTTCCCCTAAAAACAGCATATCTAAAAATAAAAATGAAGAAGTGCTGATATAAAAAAACTACTAATTATTCTTTTGTCATCCTTACTCATAGTACAGCTCTCAGATGAATAACAAACTATTAAAAAGACCATGGATTAGGTACACCTTAGTTCTCAAACTGACATCATTGCTCCTTAGTAAATTGAAGAAGTCCCTGACTACAAACTTGCCCAGTGAATATGTCTCTTGATCTCAACAGACTCTCAAGAGATCTCTTGATCTCCTGCTGGTACCAAGAATGTTAATTGTGAATCCAAGGAAGATGAAGTAATTGACAATTTAATAACTATCTCCAACTACCATGAATTTCATCTATAGGTTCAGTGGTGAGAATTTTTTCTTGGTATTAAGATGCAATCCATATTGAGGGCTGAATTATTTATTTTCTATAATAAGTATTTCAAGTACTCCTCACTTCCAGCAACCAAGATTATGTTATCTATATAACATTGTGCAGTATTCTCTGATCTTGAGGCCACATTTTACTTCATAGAATTCAGATTCTAAAATAATTTGCTCAGCATACAGATTGAATAGATATGGAGAAAGATACAACCTGGAAACACACCTTTCCTTATTTTAGACCATGTAATGTCCCCTTGCTCTGTTCACACAATAGCCTCTTTCTTGGTCTAGATATAGGTTTCACATGCGCACAATTAAGTATTCTGGGCTTCGTATTCTTCTCAGTGTTAGCCATAACTTGTTATGATTCACACAGTCAAATAAATTTGCATAGTCAATAAGGTGTAAGTAGACATTCTTCAGATATTTTTTTTTTGTTTTGTTTTCAGCCAGGATTGATCTGACATCAGCAAAAATATTTCTGGTGCCATAGTCTCTTCAAAAGCCTATTTGAACTTGTACCAGTTTCCTGTCTTCATGATCATCAATGACTTTTAGCACTATTTTGTTTGCATGTGATATTAATGATATTGTTCAATAATTTTCACTTTCTATTGCATCCTCTTTCTTGGGAATGTGCACAAATATGTATCTTTTCCAGTCAATTTGCCATGAAGTGGTCCTCCAAATTTCCTGCCGTAGCCTACATCTATTAGTTAAAACATGGCAATTGGTATTTCGTCAATTCCTGAGGCTTTATATTTTGTTTATACCTTCAATGAAACATAAACTTTTTCCTTCATTGTCATTGCCTCTTCATCTTTGATGTTGTTGTTGTGTGTCCTCAAGTCACAGAGGACTCATAGCAAAGGTCTGAACACACATAACTTTCATCTTTTCTCTAAATTCATTGAGTTTTCAGAGGCAAGCTGTTTTGGAAGTGGATGCCACTCCTGATTTCAAGCTTGTTTTAATTTAAAGTTAAATCAAATACTGTGCACCTTGAGCAACCATTATAACATTTGACACATCACTGTCACATTGTTTACCACCACAGCAACTGTGACTTACCTCTGAACAGCAAATTGATAGAACAGTGCTATACTATGTAGAAAAATATTTGAAAATAATTAAAACCAGGTCTAAGACCTTTTTTAAATACCAGGCCAAATCCAGTCATCTCACACCTAATTGTGAGCAAAACACCACACCCAAGCCTTAACTAAAACAGAAAATATACTTTTGTAGAATCCAGCTGTTTCACTCATCTTCCCGAACTTTATACTTAAGTACTGGCCAATTATTTTTGGTGAAGTGATTCTGTTTTTATTCCCTTCATCTTCTTTCAATGTTTCCTGAGTCATTCAAGATTTTGCTGATCCATCTCTAAGTACTGTATATCTAAGTATCAAAAAAAATCTTGAGCTTGGTTTTCGATTCTTTCAGGTCAAGAAATGGAGATTGAGTTTTTCCTTTGTCTCCAATTCCATTATAATGTTTTGCCTTCTTAAGCTGGCCTTTGAAACCTTCTGTTCAAATATTTTTTTTCAGCATATCTTGCTTTGTTTCAGTTTGTCTACCTTTTTCAAGGTCTCTTCTGAACCATTTTGACTTTGGGTATTGTTTGGTTTTTTTTTTTTCCTTTCTCTTCTTTTTTTGTAGTGACCTTTTGCACCCCTCAAGTATGACATCATCCCACAATTCACCTGGTCTTTGATAATTGGTGTTCAGTGATTCAAATATATTCTTAGGATGATTTTAAATTTATGTGGAATTGACTAACAGTCACATTTTGGTTTTCTGGGACATATTTAGTTTTTCTTCAGCCTCAATTTGAACTTGCACATGAGTAATTGATAATCTCTTCCACAGTTGCACCTTGACTTGTTTTGACTGTTGATGTTCAGCTTGTCCAACTATACTTTCATAGATGTACTTAATCACAGTCCTATGCAGTCCATCCAGTGAGATCCAAGTGTAAAGTCACCGTTTGTATTTTTTTAAAAAGTATTTATAATTAATGAATCATAGATTATACAAAATTAGATTGTTTTCTTTCCGGTCTCATTTTATCAAGTCTGTGCTTCAATAAAGCCTGAAAAAGTTTGAAAAATATTTAGTTTCGTTTTCCAAAATGACTAGATTCTAGTAGTCTGTTCATTTAATTAAATTTTAGTAGTTTTATCAGTCCTATTAATTGTTTTTCATACATGTACATTGTGCTTTATAAATTCTTTCATTTGTATTATATTTAGTTCATTTTTATTGTGGATTTCCACCCATTACAATGCTAGTGAAACTGTGTAAGGCAGCTACATCATTTCTCATACCCTAATATCCCCATTTTAGATAACCAACACAGAAGGTCAAGACTGCAGCCTTCATTACGGACTGAAGCTCAACATTAATAAAATAAAGATTCTCACCACTAGGCCAATGGGCAGCATCATGACAGATAGAGAAGAAATTGAGATTGTTAACAGGTTCCGTTTTATTGGCTCCACAATCAACATTCTTGGTACCAACAGTCAGGAAATAAAAAAACTAATAACATTGGGAAAATCTGTTGTCAGGGACCTCTCCAGAGTACTGAAGAGCAACAATGTCAGTCTGAAGATTAAGGTGTACTCAATCCAGGCACCAATTACTTTCAAATTACTCTTTTTGCATCAGAAAGCTACACAATAACTGAGCACTATAGAGGAAGAATCTATGCCTTTGAGTTGTGGTGCTGGAGAAGAATATTGGACTGCCAAGAGAACAAACAGCTTTGTCCTGGAGAGAGTAAAATCCGACAGCTCCTTGGAAGCAAGGATTTTTTTCCTTATTTTGTGTGTGTGTGTGTGTGTGTGTGTGTGTGTGTGTGTGTGTGTACCATCAAATTGGATCTGACTGGTACAGGAGGGATGGCCTCTTTCTTGTCCAGCAGAACATCTGGTGGATTTGAACCACATACCTCTGGGATTGCAGTGCAGCTTCTTGCCACTAGGCCACCGGAGCAAGGATTTTCAAGCTCCATCTGACATACTTAGGGCATGTTGCCAGGATAGATTAATACTTGGAGAAGAACATCATTCTTGCAAAGGTAGAGGGACAACACAAGATAGGAAGACCCTGGATGAGATAAATTGACTCAGTGACTTGGGTAATGCAGGTAGGTGTGTTGGAGACACTGAAATTGACTCAAGATAGAGCAGGGTTCAGAGCTGTTGTACATAATGTTGCTATGAGTCACAAGTGAATAAGTGAATCGAGAGCACATTATAACAATCATATCAAATCAGTGCTTTAAGGGCACAAGCATGTTTGATCAAGGCTCCTCTGTTTAACTTTGAAACTTTGAGCATCTGTATCTGCAAAGTCCAGTCCAGAGCAAGCCATTGTGGAGTGCATGGATTATCTTCTTCTCAACTAATTGAGTCTGATCAACTCATCCCCAGTCATTTGTTACTAAGTTCAAACGAGCCTTAACTATACACTCAGGAGCCCACACTCTTTCCTATGTTCTAAACCTTTTGGTTTTCTCATTCAGTTCTAGATCCCACTTGGTCAAAGTCAAGTCAACAAGCTATGGTTCTCAGGACTCCCTGTTCCTCGAGTCAACAACCCTTCCCTGCTCATCCACACATCTGTGTGTGCTAGGCGGGCAGGACTTCAAGGATATTTACAGTTCAGCCTGTTTCTCCATTGTTGAATTCATCCCACAGCCACTCCTGTGGATCCAGGTGATCACTATTAGTGAGCACATTTCAACGTCAGGTCTTGGAAGTGGGTTTTGATGGAAACCAACCTTACCTGCCCTGTCACCCAGACAGCTTGTTTTAGATTTAAAGAGACAGTCTCTTCCTTTGCTTTTTTTTCCATTTCCTTCCGCTTGCCCTTCTTGAATCTCTTCAATCAAACGTCCAATGTGGGTCCACGTATTCATGCAAATGAAGATCTCTTCAGACTACTGTGTGGGATTCAACCTCCCACCCTTCCCTCAAAAAAGCCCCAACATGAACTACCAAATTCTACATTTAACAAGCTTATTTTCAGGGCAGACCCTCCGTTTTAGTATGTAAAATTCAGTACTGGACAAAGATAGAATTCATTGCTTTCTAAATCTACACTATACCTGTATTAATTTATATTATACTTTTTTTTCATATCCCTCCACTTTCTTTGAGTTGATTTGCATATAATGACCCTTATACCTCACATACTTTGGGCATATTACTAGGATTCCTTGGAGAAGGACTTGATCCTGGGAAGAGGGGAGGGTCATTGAAGGAGAGGAAGATCTTCAACAAGGTGCATTGACACAATGACTGCTGCGATGGGCTCTTGAGTGTCAGGAAGTGTGAAGATGACACAGGACAGGACAGGACTGGTTTCAGCTCTTTTGTTCATAGGGTCACTATGAGTTGTATTTGGCTTGACTGCACCTAACAACAACAACAACTCTTATACAGTGTACTTTATCCATACATCCATACATATTTTGCCCCACATAATTTCTTAACATACTGTACTTCATAAAATTAACTGCCACATTTCTATGTCTATTATCACCCTGCACTCCCCAGGCGCACTAAAACCCCCCAAGTCTATCATTCCCCCCTCAGCCTCCATTATCTCAGTGGTCATCTTCCCTTCTCCCGGTTCTGTTAAAGTAAGAATGCAAAGCTTAAGATGACTAGGATGTTGGGTTTTGTTTTAAAAATATTCGTGAGTAAAAGCACTTCCCATTTTTGAACATAGCATTTACACATATAAATAACTCACGGTAAATAACTCAAAATAGTTTCTGCAATCTCCACGCTATGTTTAATTCCTTCAGGTAATTTCACAGTGTTAACATTTAAGTTGATTTTATAATTTTCACGGGTGGTCTCTCTTGGGCTTCTGACTTTATCCTTATTTGAATGATAGAGTCATAATTGCTTCAAGGCATCTTTTCCTTTGAAATCGGTAATGCAAAAATAAATTGTATTTACTTCAATTGTACTGTCTTTTCAGATTAAAATTTCAAGCTATTAAGCCTGTGTTAGAGCTCTTCAACTTTTAAGCCTCCCTTAAAAGCATTATTTTTTTTATTATAAAAACAAAGCTTTTGCCTTCACACTGTTGTAGTTCTTTAAAACCACAATTAAACTCTGTTAAATAGTTATAAGGGAACTATGGTAGCCTTGCGGTAAGAAGCTGCGCTACAATCTCTAAGGTACACAGTTTGAGGCTACCAGCTGCTCCATAGAAGAAGGATGGGCAATCTCCTCCCTTGCGATTAACTGATTCTAAAAACTCGCTGCAGTGTCTACTATGGGTTTATGTTTCAACTCTATGGTCCTCATCAACCACAACAACAACGAATAGTTGTGTTTACTGTTAAATAAGTACACTTTAAAAGTTGAATGGAATCCTCATTTTTCTCA
>NW_006399903.1:190798-196373 GCF_000299155.1 Elephantulus edwardii | reverse complement strand
ATATATATATTTGCTTTTCACCCTTCTTTTGGTAATGATAACTGCCCTATCTTCACAAAATACATAAGAATTAATCTACTACTCTTATCTTGCATTGATTTAAAAATCTCAGCTTTCTGTTAAAATCAACTGAGGGGACACTTCTTTTCTCTCCCCCACCCCTTTCACAATATCTTCTGCTCCTTGAATACCTTGAAACTGTCTCACTCTCATGGCCATTAAGTAGGAACTGGATCATAGCTGATCTACCAGCAGGTTACCAAGGCTATATAAATACAACGGAGCTCTGTATGCATACTGCATTGAAACAGATGAGGGAGAGAACTGTTTAAAAGGAATATATGATTAGGTGTTATTTTCATGATAAGATTACAGAAAACAGAAATGCATTTAAAGTGGACTGTGGACTCGGGGGGCAGAGGAGATTGTATAACAATGAAAGATTTTTTTTTTCTTCAAAGAGAAAAACAAACTGGGGGGAGGGGTGGGCAGGGATGAAAATGTGCAAGAATGAATGAATGGGGGAAAATTAAATGGAAAGAATATGTTGTAAAAAAATTTTTTAAAAAAACAACAACAAAAAAAACAAAATCATGTAGTAGCTCTGTGGCCTAGAGGTAAGAAACGGCACTGCAATCCCAAAGGCACATGGTTGGAGGCCAGCAGCTACTCTAAAGGAGAACAATGAACACTCCCTTCTAATGCGATTAACTGCCTCTGAAAACCCACCAGAGGGCTAGCTATGGGTCAATTCTGACTTGAGTATACTCAGCACCACCAATACAAAGGAGATTGTTACTATTTCTCCTGTTGTACTGAACAAGGATCAAGTTTAAGACTCTTTTTAGGTGTCATTATGTCAGCTACAATTTCATGTATAGGACAATAAAGTCTTGAATTATTCTAATTTCTACTATGCTTAATCACATTGTTGTAGTCACTATATCAACGCAGCTACTTAAAGATGTGGACTCTACTTTTCCAAGGGTGCTATCTGTCTCCAAGGATTAGCATAGCCTAATAACATGTCTAAATTATGTGAACAAGTCTTATTATTCTCACTTGTAAGGCGATTTCTGGCTTCACTTCTTCAAAGGCAAATTAGTTTGTTCTTTTGGCAGTCATGTGACACTTGCTAATATTCCACTACATTACAACTCAAGCTACTTTTCTCAATAGCTCCATTTTTGCACTATAATCCCAGAGGTACGTGGTTCAAATCCACCAGATGCTCTGCTGGAGAAGGAGGGACAACCTCCTCCTGTACCAGTCAAATCTGATTTGACGGTACACACAGAGAAAAAATAATAAAGTAAAAACTTTTAAAATAGCTCCATTTTCATTTTCCTACTTTCAAACACATTTTAAAATATCATGACTCAGGCATATCTTTTTTTTTTAAACCAACATACTTTCTCTTCAGAACTTCAGTAAGGTCCTTAAGTGTTGATTTACTCAAGGCAATAAGTCTTTTGATTTCTTGATTTTTGCTTCCATAGGTGTTAATTGTGGATCCAAGTACAATGAAATAATATACAATTTCAATATTTTCTCTGTTTTTATAAGGTTGCCTATTAGTATAGTTGTGAGGGTTTATGTTTATCTTGATAGTGAGCTATAATCTTTAATGAAAACTATAGCTTTTATTGTTAGTGTTATGTGCCATCAAGTGACTTGTGACCCATAGCAGACCTATGTAAAAAAGCTTTGAACCCTGCCCTATCCTTAGCCAGTCTCATTATTGTGGTAATCTATCTCATTTGGGATATTCCTCTCCTGCACTGTCCCTGCATCCTTTCAAGTATGATGCTCTCCAAGTTCTGATCTCTCTTGGCCATGTGCTCAAGGTAAGTAAAATGGAGCTTCAAAATCCTTGCCTCCAAGGAGCAACTTGGCTTTACCTCTCCAAGACAAACCTATTTGTTCTCCTGGCAGTCTATGATATGTTCAATGCTCTTCTTCAGCTCCACAATTCAAAGGCATTGATTCTTCTGTTTTTCTTGGTCACTTTCCAGTTCTATAATACATAGCATTTAATTTTGAAGACCATGGCTTGGATCAGGTGCACCTTAGTCTCTAGACTGTCATCATTGCTCCTCAGCTCTCTGGAGAGGTCCCTGACAGCAGTCTTCCCAATACAATTTGTCTTTTTATTTCTTGACTGCCAAGAGGGCTGACTATAAAACAGAGCAAGCTGTAATTGTAAACAACTTCAATTTCTTAACCATCCATCATGTTGCTGTCAATTGGCCCAGTACTGAGAATCTTTGTCTTCTTAATGTTAAGCTTCAATCCATATTGAAGACTACAGTTCTTAACCTTCTGTAGCAAATGCTTCAGGTCCTCCTCTGTTTCAGCAAGCAAGGTTGTATCATCTGCATAACAAAGTTATTGCTTAATCTTCCTCCAATTCTGATGTCATAATTTTCTTTTTAAAATCTAGCCTCTCATATGATTTGTATATATATTGAACAGGTATGGAGACAGGAAGCATCCCCGGCACACTCCTTTCCTAATTTTAAGCCATGCAGTGTTTCCTTGCTCTATTCTGATAACTGCCTCATGGTCCAAGTGTAGGTTTCACATGAGAACAATCAAATGTTCTGGGATTCCAGTTCTTCTCCGAGTTAGCAACAATTTGCTGTGATCTATGCAGTCAGATGCCTTTGCATAGGCAATGAAACACAGATAGACATTCCTTTGGTACTCTTTGCTTTAAGCCAAGATCAATCTGACATTGATGATAATGTCTCTAGTGCCACACATGGGCTCTTCTAAAACCAGTTTGTTTTGGTTTTTTGTTTGTTTACTCTTGATGTGATGTCCAAGTAATTTTGGATACTCTTCAGTGAGATTTTGCTTATGTGTGATATTAGTGATATTGTTCGATAATCCCCACACCCTTTTCATTTTCAACAATAAAGACATATAATTTATATACTGTAAAATGTTAATGATTTTCCCTTTAATCATGATGTCATTTTCTTCTTCATATAATCCACCTTCTCAGAATAATTCTGTTGAAAAAATGTAATTTTGATGCACATCTTATCCGATTTTAAACCATGCACTGTTCATTTTGTTTGAATAAGTTTTTCTTGCTTAATGTCGTTTTCTGTATATTGTGGTTGTTTGGTGCTGTTAAGTGTAGCCCATAATGATCCTGTGAACAACAGATCTGAGCCCTGTCCTATCCTATGCCATCCTCACACTTCTTATCCACTAAAGTATATTGTAGCAGCCACTGTGCCAATCTGCCTGATTGAGGGTCTTTTTCTCTTTGATGACTCTCCAAGCATTATGTTCCTCCCTAAGGAATAATGGTTCCAGAGCAACATGCCTGAAGTATATGAAACAAAGCTTTATCATCCTTGTCTCCAAGATGCACTTAGGCTGCACTTTCTCCAATAAGTGTTTGGTAATGAAGAAATAAGTTAAATCTGCACTGAAAACATTGGCAAAAAATAAGGTCCAAGGAATTAATGACATACAAATTGACATGTTTCAACTAACAGATATAGACTAGGATGCATTCACTAGTCTATGCCAAGAAATATGAGAAAACAGCTGTCTGAACAACTGACTGGAAGAAATCTATACTTTTTTCAAAATCCCAAGAAAGGTGATCCAACAGAATTTGGAAAGTATCAAACATTATTAGTGGCACGCTGTTGTTGTTGTTATGTTCTTGTTGAGTCACCTGCAACTCATAGTGACCCTATGTACAACAACTCTAAACTCTATTCTAACCTGCGCCAACCGCATTGTCTCTGACACACCCACCTCGGTTGCCCCAGTCATTCACTCAATCCACTTCATAAAGGGTCTTCCTCTCTTGTGCCAACAGAGTGTGGACATTATCCAACAATATTATTGATATATCACATGCAAGCAAGAGGCTACTGATGATTATCCAAAAATGACTGGAAAAGCACATCAACAGAGAACTAACAGAAATGCAAGCTGAGTTTAAAAAGAAGCCATGGTATTAGAGTTATTGAAGTTAACGTTAGATGGATCTTGACTGAAAGCAGGGAATACCAGAGGAATATCTATCTGTGTTTCATTGATTATTCAAAAGGTGTTTGTGTGGATCACAACAAACTGCGGCTGACTCTGAGAAGAATGGGAATATCAGAACACATGATCATGCTAATGTGAAAAGTTGGATAAGGAAGCAGTCATCAGAACAGAGTGAGGAGACACTGCATGTTTCAAAGTTGTGAAGGGTGTACACCAGGGACGTGTCCTATCTCTGTACCTTTTTAACCTATATGCATAACAGATCATCCGGGAGGCTGGGCCATACAAGGAAAAATGTGGCATCATGATTGGAGGAAGAGTTATCAATAATCTGGGTTATGCAGATGACACAACCTTGTTTGAAGAAACTGAGGAGAACCTCAAGTGCTTGCTACAGAAAGTCAAGGACTGCAGCCTCCAGTATGGATTGAGGCTCAATATCAAGAAGACAAAAATTCTCACCACTGGACCATTTGGCAGTATCAGGATGGATGGTGGAGAGATTGAGATTGTTCACAGCTTTAGTATGCTTGGCTTCACAGTCAACACTCTCGGCACCAGCAGCCAGGAAATGAAAAGAGACATTAGTATCAAATGCAAACAAAAAATGGTGAGGATAATTTAAAAATAACCAGAACAGTACATAGATAAGAGAACTGCTAGAAGTGCAAGCAAGGTTTAGAAGAGGCTGTGGCACCAGGGATATCATTGTCAGGGATTTCAGATGGATTTGACTGAAAGAAGAGAATATCAGAAGAAGTCTATTTATGCTTTGTTGACTATGCAAAATGATTTGACGTGTGAATCATAACAAGTTATGACTAACTTTGAGAACAATGTGAATCCCAGATCATGGACCAAGAAGTTGTTATGTGAACAGAGCAAAGATCATGACATAGTTTAAAACTGAGGAAGGAGTGTATCAGGGATCCGTCTTCTCTCTATACTTGTTCAATCTGTATCCTGAACAAATTATTCAAGAAGCTAGGTTCTATGAAGACGAATGTGGCATTAAAATCAGAAGAAGACTCATCAATAACTTGCATTAGGCAGATGACACACTTCTAACATGCTGAAAGGGAAAACTTGAAGCCCTTGTTGCAGAAGAAAAATAATACAGCTTCCAATATGGATTGCATCTCAACATCAAGAAAACAAAAATTCTTACTCCTGATTTAACAGAGAACATGATGATAAATGGGGAAAAGATTGAAATTGAATATGATTTCATCTTCATTGGGTCCACAATCAACACTCTTGATACCAGCAGTCAGGAAATGAGGAGACATATCAATAGTCTTGGCACTAAAAGTCAGGATCAAAAGTCAAATTGCATTAGGAAACTCTGCTGTTAGAGATCTCTTTAAAGAGCTGAAGAGAAAGAATGTCTGTCTAGAGACCAAGATGTGCCTGGCCCAGGACATGATATTCACAATTACTATGTAGCATAGAGATGGACAATGACCAAGGATGAGAGAAGAAAATGAATGCCTTTGAGTTGTGGTGCTGGAAAGGAGTATTGAATATACTATGGACTGCCAAGAGAACGAAC
>NW_006399903.1:185031-189508 GCF_000299155.1 Elephantulus edwardii | reverse complement strand
GCAATTGGCACAGGACAGAGCAGAGTTTAGGGCTGTTGTACATAGGGTCGCTCGATGGCACATAACAACAACAACAACAGCCGTGAGGAACCAGTCTTCAGAAAAGTTTAACATGCTTGAAAGGGTCAAAGGACTGGGCAGGAAAAGAAGACATTGGATGAGATGGACTGACACAATAACTGGTATAGTGAGGGTTGGAGTGTCAGAGACAGTGAGATGTGCTGAGAAAAGAACTGTTCAGAGCTATTGTTCATAGGGTCACTGTGAGTCATATTTGACTCAATAACACATAATAAGAACAACAATATTGCACTGGGAAAGTCCACTGTCAGGGACCTCTCTTAATTGAGCAGCACTGATGTCAGTTTTTCAATAAGTCTTAGAGAAAATTTCTACATGAATACAATTAAATGTTCAATAATTCCCATTCTTCTCGATATATTAATAATTTCTTAGAATCCATACAATAGGATATGTTTGCATGGCAAATAAAACCTAAGTTAATACCTTTCCGATGTTTCCTTCTTTTAGCCAAGATGCATCTGACATCAGCAATTTTATCCCTTATTCCCAGGTCTCTTCTGAATCCAGCTAGAATGTCTGCAGCTTCCTGCCAATATACTGATAATGTTTTATAAAACAAGCAATATTAAGCAATGTTTTACTTTAATGTGATATTAATTTCTACATTCTATTGAATCAACTTCTTTTGAATGGCAATCAGTTGAATCTCTTTGAGAAAGCAATATTTATCTGAAGGCCATGATTTACACAGTTGTAGAAGCTGATAAATCTCAGTTTCCAGGTTCACTCATCATGAGAGATGCATGTAACTCGTGTACCACTGGAATCTGATAGATGAAAAGGCAGCAAAACTCAATTTGGAGACTCACTAACCCAATATAAGCAGTTAACACAGCATGCTGCTGCCTTTGGAGGTTGCTGAATACTATACAAAGGTATTTGACTGTGTAGATAACAACAAACTGGGGCTGACTCTGAGAAGAATGAGAACCCCAGAATATTTGATTGTGCTTATGCAAAATATAGACCTGGAATAGGAGGCATTCATCAGAACAGAGCAAGAAAACACTGCATGGTTCAAAATTGGGAAGGGTATACACCAGGGATGTATCCTGTCTCCATACATTTTCAACCTGTATGCAGAACAGATCATCCCACAGGCTGGGCTCCATGAGGAGAAATGTGGCCTCCGGATTGGAGGTAGATTCATCAACAATCTGCGTTATGCAGATGACACACCCCTGCTTGTTGAAACTGAGGGGAACCTGAAGCACTTGCCACATAAATCTAAGACTAAAACCATCAATATGGATTGAAAGTCAGCATCAAGTAAACAAAGATTCTCGTCACTGGGCAGACTGGAAGCATCATGATAGATAGTGAAGAGATTGAGATTGTTAGCAGCTTTAGTTTGTTTGGCTATGCAATCAACACTCCTGGTACCGACAGCTAGGAAATTAAAAGACGAATTGAATTGGAAAAGTCTACTATCAGAAACCTCCCCAAAAACTGAAATGCAAAAATGTCAGTGTGGAGACTAAGGTGCACCTGATCCAGGCCATGATCTTTGCAATTATTTGCTATGCATAAGAAAGCTGGACAATGACAAGGGATGATAAAAGGTGAATTGATGCCTTTGAGCTGTGGTGCTGGAGAAGAGTACTGAATATACCATGAACTGTTAGGAGAACAAACACATTTGTTCTAGAGAGGGTGAGACCAGGCTGTTCCTTGTAGACAAAGATTCTGAAGCTTCATTTGATATAATTTGGACATGTTGCAAGGATGGAGCAGTCTTTGGAGAGGAATGTCATGATTGGTAGAGTGGAGGGACAGCACAGGAGAGGAAGACCCTCTATAAGATGGATTGATTCAGTGACTGGGGTAATGACGGTACGTGTGTCAGAGACAATAAATTTGGTACAGAATAGAGGAGGGTTTAGGCTCTTTTTATCTGTGTGTGTGTGTGTGTGTGTGTGTGTGTGTGTGTGTGTGTATAATATACGTGTGTATATATATCTGTATTTCATTGACTTTGCAAAAGTGTTTGACTGTGTGGATTATAAAAAAACTGTGGCTGATTCTGAGAAGAATGGGAATCCCAGAACACTTGATCTTTCTAATGCAGGACCTACACTTCGACCAAGAGGCAGTCATCAGAACAGAGCAAGGAAACACTGTACGGTCCAAAATTGAGAAGGGTGTACGCCAGGGATGTGTCCTGTCTCCATACCTTTACAACCTGTATGCAGAACAGATTATCCGAGAGGCTGGGCTCTATGAGGAGAAATGCAGCATCAGGATTGGTGGAAGATCTATCAACAATCTGCATTATGCAGATGACACAACCCTGATTGCTGAAACTGAAGAGGACCTGAAGCACTAGCTGCTGAAGGTCAGGAACTGCATCCTTCAATATGGATTGAGGGGCAATGTCAAGAAGACAAAGATTCTCACCACTGGACCACTTGGCAGCATCATGATGGATGGTGAAGAGATTGAGATTGTTCACAGCTTTAGTTTGCTTGGCTCTATAGTCAACACTCTTGGCACCAGTAGCCAGGAAATTAAAAGACATGTTGAGATGGGAAAGTCTGCTGTTAGGGACCTTTCCAAAGTTCTGAAAAGCAGTAGTGTCTCTCTAGAGACTAAGGTGCATCTGATACAGGCCATGGTCTTTGCAATCACTTGTTATGCAGCAGAGAGTTGGACAGTGACTGGGGAGGATAGAAGGAGAATTGATGCCTTTGAGCTGTGGTGCTGGAGAAGAGTATTGAGGGTATGGACTGCTAGGAAAACAAACAGATTCATCCTAGAGAGGGTTAAACCAGGCAGCTCCTTGGAGGCAAGGATTCTGAGACTTCATCTAACAAACTTTGGACATGTTGTATGGAGGGACCAGTCCTTGGTGAGGGACATCATGCTTCATAGGGTGGAGGGAAAGCGCAGAAGGGGAAGGCTCTATAAAGTGCTTTGATTCAGTGATTGGGGTAATCGGGATGGGTATATCGGAGACTGTGCGATTTGCACAGGACAGAACAGAGTTTAGGGCCATTGTACATAGGGTTGCTAAGAGTGGCAAGTTAGTCGACAGCACAAAACAACAACAACATATATAGTCATTATAAGTAGCAAGCAACTTAATGACACATAACCAGAACAACAACAATATGAAAGACATATTACTGGTTCAAGTCCAGAGAACCAGAGGACATTCACCAGAAGCAGGATGTAAATAAAGCAAATACAATCATGCTTTTATATGGCAATGTACATCTGAGTCCAGCCACATGCTTGATGAAACTTCCTTTCACCTCTTTAGCTGCTTGTAGCCAAACTAATCAAGTGAATGCTTATATTTTCTTAGCTCCAATGTAGGCAATGTCTACATTATAACTTCCAAACTGAAGAATGTTGGTAGGCAACTAAGAACACAGTCTTAACTATCATAGAAGAATAACTTTAAAATACATGGAAAAATATTGGATAAAGGACTAATTACGCACTAGCCAAATGAATAAATAATGTAAAAAGTCGTGAATGTTGTTGCTCTTAGGTGTTGAATTAAGTAGAGTTCTTTTAAATCCTATAAATAATAGATCTGAATCTTTCTTATCCCGTGTCATCCTCATCATCTCTGAAACAGTTGAATCCATTGCTGTAATCACTATGTCAGTATGTCTTATTGAGAGTCATCTGCTCTTTTCCTGAACCTCCATTCTCCAAGTATATTGTCCCTTTCCAATGAATAGTCTCTCCTAGCCACATCTGATCATTAAGAAAATAAAAATTCTTACAACTAGACCTTTAGGAAACACTGTGTTAGATGAAGAAAGAAAAATTCTAACTGTCAGTGACTTCATTTTACTTGAGTCCTGTTGTTCTACCATACAGGAGACCAGGAGATGTATTGTAATGGGAAAGTTTGCAGTTGGAGACTTCTCCACATTTTTGAACAGCAATGATATCAGTTTGAGGAATATGGTGTACTTTATTCAGGCCATGGTCTTTTTAATCCCTTTCAATGTATCTGATGGTTCCTGGGCTATACAGTTGTAAGCAGACACTAGTGAATGGAACATGGAATGTGAGAACCATGAATATAGGAAAATTAGATATTGTTAAGAAAGAAATGGAACACATAAATATTGACATACTAGGCATTGGAGAGATAATACGGACTGCCATGGGGCATTTTTAGTCGGTTGATCATATGATACATTACTCTGGAGATGAAAAGGTGAGGAAAAGTGGATTTGCTTTCATAGTTAAAAAAGTAATTTCTAGATACGTCTTGAGGTACAACATTGTGAGTTAAAAAATAATATTCATACACTTACAAGGACGTCCAGTGAATACCACTATCATTCAGATATATGCACCAACAACCAGAGCCAAAGAAGAAGAAAGAGATGATTTCTACCAACTTTTACAGTCGGAGATCGATCGAACA
>NW_006399903.1:177260-183601 GCF_000299155.1 Elephantulus edwardii | reverse complement strand
ATTCTAATACAAAACCTATACTTGGACGAAGAGGCAGTAGTCAGAACAGAGCAAGGAAAGAGTGCATGGTTCAAAATTGGGAAAGGCATACGCCAGGGATGTGTCCTGTCTCCATACCTTTTCAACCTGTATGCAGAACAGATTATCTTACAGGCTGTGCTCTATGAGGAGAAGTGTGGCTTCAGGATTGGTAGAAGATCTATCAACAATTTGCGTTATGCAGATTACATAACCCTGCTTGCTGAAACTGAGGACGACCTGAAATGCTTGTTGCAGATGCTCAAGGTCTGCAGCCTTCAATATGGATTGAAGCTCAATGTCAAGGTCTGCAGCCTTCAATACGGATTGAAGCTCAATGTCAAGCAGACTAAAATCTCACCACTGGACCAATTGGCCGCATCAGGATGGATAGTGAAGAGATTGAGATTATTAATAGCTTTAGTCTGCTTGGCTCCATGGTCAACAATCTTGCCACCAGTAGCCAGGAAATAAAAAAATGCATTGCAATAGGAAAGTCTGCTGTTAGAAACCTCTCCAGGGTAATGAAGAGCAATGGCATCGCTCTGGAGACTAAGGTGCATCTGATACAGGCTATGGTATTTGCAATCACTTGTTATGCATCAGAGAGTTGGACAATGACTAGGGAGGATAGAAGGAGAATTATTGCCTTTGAGCTGTGGTGCCAGAGAAGAGTATTTAATGTACCATGGACTGCCAAGATAAGAAACAGATTCAGCCTGGAGAAGGTTAAACCAGGCCGCTCCTTGGAGGCAAGGATTCTGGGGCTTTGCCTGACATACTTTGGACATGTTGTAAGGAGAGACAGGTCCTTGCAGAGGGACATAATGCTTGGGCGGGTGGAGGGACAGCGCAGGAGAGGAAGACCCTCTATGAGGTGGATTGATTCAGTGACTGGTGTAATCGGGATGGGTGTGTCAAATGCAGTACGACTGACACAGGATAGAGCAGGGTTTGGGGCTGTTGTACATAGGGTCACTATGAGTTGCAAGGTACTCAACGGCACATAACAACACAACAACAACATGTATCTGAAAACTGGGCAATGAATTAGGATGATAGAAGAAGAGCTGATGCCTTTGAATTGTGGTCCTAAAGAAGACTACTGAATATACTGTGGACTTCCAAAAATAAACAAACAAACAAATAAACAAACAAAAAACCAACCAGATAGGTCTTGGTGCAGACAGAGTGTTAGTTGGAGACAAAAATGACAAAGTGTTGTCTTACATAATTTGGGTACTTGGGTATGTTGCTAGAAGAGATTAATTCCTGCATAGGCACACCAAGTTTGGAAATTTGGAGGGTCAGCAAAGGAGAGGAAGACCCTCAAACATGGATTAACACAGTGACTGAAGTAATAGGCTTGAGTATGTCAGAGATGGTGAGGATATTGTTGAATAGAATAGTATTCAAATCTGTTTTTCACAAGACTGTTTTAGGCTGTACTTGACTCGACAGCACTTAACAACCAAGAGCATACCCAAAATATGTGAGATGAATCTTTGTCATATTTGCCTAGGAACATTCTGGCTGCACTTTGCCTAAGATATATATCAATTTGTTCTTTGACAGTCTGTGGCATATTTAGTACTCTTCTGCAACAAAACTAGCAACATGAAGTTATTGGGAAATATTTACAAAACAATTTCTGGGGAGAAAGCAAAAGTAAAAATAAAGGGAGCTTTAAACAAAGAAAATGGAGAGAGTATAAATGGTCTGATCTTTATGGTGTCGAAGAAAGCAGAGAATGGGACAGAGATTTACCAAACGCACGAAAGGATACTTTGAGCATATTAATTATTCTCTTTCAATATTTCTGAATTTAACTAGTAAGGTAACCATTCAAAGAACTGTCCCTTAGTGATTAGTGACTATTGTACATTAGGTTAAATAGTTTGTTTGTACTAGTGCATATGATGCTCTACTTATGCTGAAATTCAGGGAAAACACTTAAGACCATTAGCTTTAAACAACAACAACAACAAAAACATGTACTTAAAATACTCCAGCAATTTCAGTGCAGGTTACAAGAGATTTCATCCAATTAAGTTAGAACTAAATTGGTTTCTCTTTACTCAATTTCTTTTGGAATAAAGCAATGGGAATTTTATGATGTTGTTTATATATCCTCTCTTTCACGCAAGCTGCTATACATCAAGATACTCCTGCTCCTCTTTGAAAAATACAAGACATTTCTTGGGTCAATTATCTCCTTCTTGCTCTCATCGCTCAAGCAAAATTAAGAAGATTACAAGATAAGAAAGATATTAATTTAAATTATTTTCACATATCTGTTATACGTGACCATTTGAATAAAAAAAGGGAATTTTGTTTCATTTTGGTTTTGTATACCTTGCTTTTCTCATGTGGCATTTGTCGTTCATTTTATTGTTGCCCAAATCTTCAAGATGTTGAAGAATTATCTCATAAGAGCCCAATCCACACTTAAGTTTTACTGCCACCAGGTGTTTCTGATCCAGGTGTTTTGCTAACTGTCTAATTACTGATTTTGGAATTGATTTGGCCCAGATGCATAGACATTCTAATTTAGAAAAAAAGCACCCAAACTCAATCTGATTTATGTAGAAATCATCCAGAAAACTCAAAGATGACAAAGACTATTAAATCACGACTACGAAATAGCATAATTTGATAGTTATTTTTAAGTTAATTTTATTACTGTGTGTAATATAATTTATATTTGTTGTTGTTATTGTTATGTGCCGTCGAGTCACCTATGATCTATAGCATATGATATATACATATATATATATCATATATACATATGATCTGCATGTACTGCAGCTCTGTATCCTGCCCTGTCTTAAGCCAGTCTCACTAATTTTGACACACCAACCCCCATTGCCTCAGTCACTGTAATTCCATCTCATTTGGGATCTTCCTGTGCTGTCCCTACACTCTTCTACGCATGATGTTCTTTTTTAAGGACTGGTCTTTCTTGGCCACATTGACAAAGTTATGTGAGATGGAGTTTCAAAATCCTAGCCTCCAAGGAGAATCTTGGTTTCACCCTCTTCAAGACAGACGTATCAGTTTTGTTGGAAGTCCATGGTGCATTCAAGACTCTTCCCCAGCACCACTGCTCAAAGGCATCAATTCCTCTTCTGTCATTATTAGTCATTGTCCACCTCTCTGATGCATAAGTAATTATGAAGACCATTACCTTGATTAGGTGCACCTTAGTCTCTAGATTGGCATTGTTGCTTTCAAGTACTCTGAAGAAGTCCATGACAGCAGATTTTCCCAATGCAATTCATCTTTTGATTTCCCGACTGCTGGTGTTAAGAGTGTTGATTGTGGATCTGAGCAACCTGTAATTATTAACAGCCTCAATCTCTTCTCCATCTATCATGGTTCTGTCAATTGGCCCAGTGGTGAGAATCTTTGTCTTGTTGACATTGAGCTTCAATCCATAATGAAGATTACAGCCCTTGACCTCCTACAGCAACTGTTTCAGATCCTCTTGAGTTTCAACAAGCAAGTACATGTCATCTGCATAACGTAAGTCGTTGGTGAGTCTTCCTCCAATCCTCGTAATTTTTATCAAAACAAAAATATTCTAAGGCAAGGCAGCTCTATGAAGAATATTTAACTGTGTCATGAAATGTAAATATATCTCTAATCTGCATTTCATTTTACTTCTTTTATGCTAAACTTGAGGTATTTTCATTTAAAGTTTCTTTTATCTTCAACTTGAAAAGAATATCTATGGAGTAAAACTGCATTTAAAATGAGGTAATATTAGTCAATTCTTTGTATAAAGGACCGAAAAAGGAGAACTGTTGACCAACCATTGTTCTATTCTAACAAAAGAGAGGATATTTGATTTTTCGCTCTTGCCTGAACAATTCCTATTGTATTGTGTGTCTTCAGACTTTCACAGAGAATTTTTAAATGATAAAACATTGAATTTAAGCAAATTCGTATTTCTTTCAACCACTAAAAATTCAGTAGAAGTGATGCAAAGAAAAAGAAAATCAAATATATGTATCATATTGTACATACAGGAGGATAATAAAAGTAAATATTTGCTTGAGGTTAATTAGGCTAAATAATTATCTTTTTCATATTCCTTTGCATTTAGAAGTCTGCTCCATACAATGTCTCATTACAGAAACCTTAAATTCTAATCTTCTCTTTGGACTTTAGGGCTCCAGTGAGGAAAACGAGATGTCTTCAGAACACTCATGAAATTAATGTCTTTGTAGAAAAACACAAAAAAACTCAAATGTGTACAAGAACAATACAATGAGCTCTTTGCTATGAGATAACTAACCTTATTACCCAGATATGTCCACTGCCAATTAGTAGATGCTCATTGATAATAATCCTATTTCCAAATATGAGATTTTTTTTTGTATATAACAAAAAGACTCTCTGAATACAATGATCTGTTACCATTTCTATTACAATACTCAGGGAGTGAAAACAAAAGGACAAAAAGGTGTGGAATCAGTGGATCTTTCTTGAGTGTTAAAGAAACCAAGTTTGAGTTGACTTAATATTACTATAAGGCAGAGGGCTTATGTGGAGTGTTGACATAATGATTACTTTGACACAGTGTCCTTTCAGATCAACATATGCATTTTTTCTTTTTATATTTTGTATTGATTTGCATACAAAATTTGTATACACTGTATTTCCTTCATATACATTATGTTTCACCCATTCCTTCATTCACTTTGTGTTTCACATGATCATTCCTATCCACTGTGTTTTATAAAATTAATCACCGTTGATCTGTGCCCACTATTACCTAATCTTTCGTAATTCCTTCACAACTTTATTCTATCCACCAAACACTGCTACCCCATGATTTCCCCCTTCTCTACCCTTAAACCTCCCCAATTCCTTTCCCTTCCCTCATTGGACTTTAACACACATGTTACTAGTTATACCTCTATTAAAACTCTAATGAAGTATTTGTTCTATGACACTGAATAAGTTCCTTTGCATAATACTTGCAAGTCAATCCCATGTTATAAAGTAGTTTTTGAAATAATTGCTCCTGAATGCTACATAGTAATTCACCATGTGAATGTATCACAATTTCTCAATTTATTGATTTGTTGATGGGTATTTGAAATGTGTCTATTTTCATATGCACATTGGAGTTCAAATCTGTTTGTGTTGTAGTTCTCCCTTCCTTGGAGTATTTATTCCTAGCTATCGGATAGCTGGGTCATATAAAAATTCTATATTTAGTTTTTTGAGACTAAGCCAAACTGTCTTCCAGAATGGTTGTACCATTTTACAATCACACCAATAGTGTATGTTGTTGTTGTTGTTATGTGCCATCGAGTCACTTACAACTCATAGTGATCCTATGTACAAGAGCCCTAAACCCTCTTTTATCCTGTGCAAACCACTGTTTCCAACACACCCAATCTCACTACCTCAATCACTGAATCGATTCATCTAGTCGAGGGTCTTCCTCTCCTGTGCTGTCCCTCCATTCTCCCGAACATGATGTCCCTCTCCAAGGACCGGTCGCTCCTTGCAACATGCCCAAAGTATGCCAGATGAGGCTTCAAAATCCTTGCCTCCAAGGAGCAGCCTGCTTCACCCTCTCCAGGTCAAACCTGCTTGTTCTCCTAGAAGTCCATGTTATATTCAGTACTCTTCTCCAACACCACAGCTCAAAGGCATCAATTGTCTTTCTATCAACCCTAGTCACTGCCCAGCTCTCCAAAGCATAGCACACAATTGCAAAGCGTATAACCTAGATCATGAGCACCTTTGTCTCCATCCTGACATCATTGTTCTTCAGTACTCTGTAGAGGTCCCTGACAGATGACTTTCCCAATGCAGTTCGTCTTTCAACATTTCCTTATGTGTCTTTTTCCATCTAAATGTCTTCTTCTGTGAAAAGTCTTTCCATGTCTTTTCCCCATTTTGTAATTATGTTATTAGTTTTTTTTCTTTTGGGGACACTGTAGGATCTTGCAGACTTTCATTATGAGACCCTTGTCAGAGACATCACTGTCAAATAATGTGTCCCAGTTGTATGTTGATGAGATGCCATAAATAAATTCAGAATTATTCAAACATATCAATATTGCTATAAAATTGACATCAGTTGCCTTCAGCCTACAAAATTAGTTACTTTGCCTTATAGTTGTTGTTGTTGTTAAGTTCTGTAGAGTTGTAAATGACTCATAGCAACCCTATGAATGAAAGACCTGAACACTATTTATAACCTTTGCTTCTCCAGGCACATAGGGTTTCTGGAGGCAAGCCGTTTTGGAAGTGGATGCCACTTCTGCTTTCAAGGTTGTATTAATCAGGGAGCTCCACCA
>NW_006399903.1:174510-176730 GCF_000299155.1 Elephantulus edwardii | reverse complement strand
CAGTAATAAAGTGCCTTGGATATTTAAATCCATCTGTCTTATTGAAAATTGACTACGGATAGAACCCCTTGAGTTCACTAACAGGTTTTCTTTTCCCTCTATTGGAAAAGAAAATATTTTGGTGCACACAGGAATTTAATTTTTAGAAGATCCCATTCATCAATATTATTTGGTCTCATTTTGTCTCTTATGATCTTTATGGTTGGGCTTTACCCCTTAATCTCCAATCCACTGCATTTATTTTTGTGCATAGTGGAGGTGTAGGTCCCGCTTCATCTTTCTTCAGAAAAAAGCCCAATTTTGACTCTGCCATTTGCTGAAAAAGTTTTGATAGGCTTTGTTTGTTTGTCAAATACCAGTTGACCATAGGTAAATGAGTTAATTTCTGAGTTCTTGATTCTGTTCCATGGATCTATGTGTCTTCCATTGTATCAGTTCCATGATGTTTTGGTTATTTACAGCTGTATAGTAATTTTTGAGATTAGAGAGTTATATACCTTCTGTAAGGTACCTGGGATCTAGTGGACATTCCATTCTAACCACAACTTATGCAAAACGTTTCAGTCAGCCTGGTGTCATATAGCTACAGCCAATCAGAAGAGAGCATGACCACTGGCCACATCGTTCTCAACCATCAGCTATGACACAATCCACCTAACGGAACTGAGCAGCTCCATATTTGGGAACTAACAGAAGGTGTCCAAGCTGACCACCCTACCAACCCTTGCCTATAAAATTTTGCCCTTAACTTTCTTACTTGTGACTTTCTTGCCCCACACAGCCTTACTCTGGCCTGGGACAATAAATGTCCCATGAGAGCTACTATTAAACTCTTCTGTTTTACTTTTCTTGGGTTTCCTTGCATTTTTTACCTTATATCATGGTGCTGAAAATCCGGGCAGAGTGTGTGCCTCTGAGTCACTCCTCCACCATGAACCGGGCCCTCTATTGACCTTGCTGTTTCTCCTAGCCATCTGTGGTAAGTGTTCTGTGACCCTTTCCCTGTCTCTCTTGCCTATTCCATTCTCTAGGAGACCTGCCTGTAGTTGCATGCACCAGGGCTTCCTGTGCCTTGCTAGATCAGGTCTAGCCCCTGAGCTCTGGGCATGAGGGGATACCCCAGGTCTCGAGTAGCTGCCCTCATCCTGCTTTGTGTGGACCGATCATTGGGATGCCAGCCTTCCTCTAATCTTTTCCCCAGGACAGGACCCTAATGGGATTACAATCTTCTAAATTTAACCCCAAGACACCACTTGGGTGCTTGCTATTTAATTGGCCTGACATTCAGGACTGCTGAAACATATGGAAGAAGCCTCTTAATTTCTTCTGCTCTGCTTTGTTGGCCGCAATATCAATTAGATGATGGGCTTAGTTGTCCCTCAGACAATAATTTAGGCTATACTTTACTTACAGCATTGGAAAACAAAGATTCAGAGATTCCCTATGTTCAGACTTTCTGGTTCCTTCACTCTTGCATGCAACTTTGTTTGACCTGTTCCACTGCCCAAATTCTTCTAGCTCAAAAAAACCCTCCTTCTATGCCCTCCACTGAACCTCTCTCAGCTCCCTCTTCTTCCATCTACTCTTTTTTATTAGCCCCCCCACCTTAAACCTCCCCTGTTCCTTCTGCCCTCCTTCCTCACCCACTGCCACCTCCTTATCCCCAACCAGAATTTACATCCTTAGCAGTGCTACCCTCTCCATCTCCCATTAGTTCTCATACTCACTTTCATGACTCCCCGCTTCTTACTAGTTCCAGAACTTCAACCTCAGCATCAGCCTCCCTTTGCCTGTTTCAAGTGTGGCCTGGATGGCCATGGGGCCAGAATGTGCCCACGGCCACAGCTGTCAACCAAGCTGTAACCAGCATGCAAGAAACCAGGCCACTGGCAAAGTAACTACCCAACCGTGCCTCAGTTACCCGTTGTACATAGTCACAATGAGCTACTGTACACCTATAAGGTACTCCCACCTCTGCAACTCCTGGGTCTCACGGAAGAGGATGGATAATGGTCAGCCTCTGGGACCCTTTCACCCTTACCAAGCGCATCATATCGACTGAAGTAGCAGATAAGTGTAGATTTTTTTTCTAAAGATGGGGTTGCCTTCATAGTAAAAAAAGTAATTTCTAGATCCATCTTGAAGTACTACATCGTGAGTGATAGGATTATATCCATATGCTTACAAGGAAGTCCAGTGAATACCACTATCATTCAGATA
>NW_006399903.1:172319-173821 GCF_000299155.1 Elephantulus edwardii | reverse complement strand
TGAACAGAAGATTCCAAAAGGCAGCATGGAATGACAAAGCAAAATATTACAATGAAATGTGCAAGGAGCTAGAGTCAGAAAATTTAAAAGGGACCAACTCGCTCAGGATTTCTTAAGCTCAAGGAACTGAAGAACAAATTGAAACCTTGACTTGCTATAATCAAGGATGCTTTAGGCAGAATATTAAATGATCAAGGAAGTATTAAATGAAGATGGGAAGAATATACTGAGTCACTGTATTAAAAGGAACTGGCAGACACAGGATAATTTAATGAAATAACATACGTGCAAGAGCCTACGGTGAGGAAGGAAAAAGTTCAAGCTGCTTTGAAGGAAATAGCAAAAAATAAGGCCTCAGGAATAGATGGTATATTAATTGACATATTTCAGCTAACGAATGCTGCCCTGGATGTGCTCACCAAAGTGTGCCAAGAAATGTGGAGAACAAACACTTGACCAACTGCGTGGATGAGATCTATATTTGTTTGCATTCTAAAGAAGGGTGACCCAGCAGAGTGTGGAAACTATAGAACAATATCATTGATTTCACATGCAAACAAGATTCTACTGAAGATTATCCAAAAATGACTGGAAGAGCACATCGGCAGAGAACTGCCAGAAGTCCAGGCTGGGTTTAGAAGCTGTTGTTGTACTAGGGATATTGTAGCTGATGTTAGATGGGTCTTAGCTTAAAGTAGGGAATACCAGAAGAATGTCTATCTGTGTTTCATTGATTATGCAAAGCCATTTGACTGTGTGGATCATAACAAACTGTGGATGATTCTGATAAGAATGGGAATTCCAGAACATTTAATCGTGGAAATGTGAAACCTATACTTGGACCAAGAGGCAGAACTCAGAACAGAGCAGGGTAACACTGCATGGTTCAAAATTGGGAAGGGTGTATGCCAGGGATGTGTCCTATTTCCAATCCTTTTCAACCCGTATGGAGAGCACATTATCCGGGAGGCTGGGCTCTATGAGGAGAATTGTGGCATCAGGATTGGTGGAAGATCTATCAACAATCTGTGTTACGTAGATGACACAACCATGCTTGCTGAAACTGAGGAGGACCTCATGCACTTGCTGCGAAGGGTCAAGGACTGCAGCCTTCATTATGGACTGAGGCTCATTGTCAAGAAGACAAAGATTCTCACCACTGGACCAAGTGGTAGCATCAGGATGAATTGCGAAGAGACTGAGATTGTTCACAGCTTCCGTTTGCTCGGCTCCACGGTCAACACTCTTGGCACCAGCAGTCAGGAAATCAAAAAACATATTGCGTTGGGAAAGTCTGCTGTTAGAGACCTCTCTAAAGTACTCAAGAACAATGGTGTTTCTCTGGAGACTAAGGTCCGCCTGATACAGGCCTTTGCAATCACTTTGCCTGATACATGGTCTTTGCAATCACTTGTTATGTATCAGAGAGTTGGACAATGACTAGGGAGGATAGAAGGAGAATTGATGCCTTTGAGCTGTGGTGCTGGAGAAGAGTATTGAAT
>NW_006399903.1:161228-171534 GCF_000299155.1 Elephantulus edwardii | reverse complement strand
GGAATCCCAAAATCTCTGTAGATGTTCATTGAAATGAAAAAGAAACAACCTAAATTTAAAAAAAAAATTTGCTTGTAACTTCCTCACTTGCAACTTTCCTTCCCCACACTGCCTTTCTCTGGCCTGGGACAGTAAATTTCACCAGAGACCTGCCAATAAACTTCTCTGTTTCACTTTACCTGGTTTTCCACAACCTTTTAACTTACACCTTTCACAAATATATGCATTTTACATTTAAGAGAAAGCATCCAATATCTTGAAGATGTTTCCCCAAAATTTCAAATCAACTATAAAAAGCTGGGATTCAAATTCTTGTAATTTTATTATAAATTTACTATTTTTTCCATTGACTATTCTTAGACATTGTCTCCATAAAATAATACATATTTTTATGAATGATTCTAATTTCCAACATAAATCCTGGCAAAGTAAAATGATCTTTCTGTCTAGAAAGCTAAAAATGGGACGTAGAGCTACAGAGCTTTAAGTGTCTCTCTGAAAGGGCCAGAGGTAGTAAGAATAGCACTGCCCCTAAAGGCCCCACAGAAAGCAGATAAAGACCCCATAGCCCTGCCCCATGGTGCATCTAGACCCCACCAACAGCAAGAGGTTTGTTTATTTGTTGTTGATTCACACACTTTACTCACAGGTGTAGTACTGAGAATGACTTGTATTAGGGAAATAAGTTGGAGAGTAGGAAATGCTAAGAATATCAGACAATGCAAATTCAGAAATTCCAAGGCACAATATCTCAATTAGTTCAGGCTCCATTTGCAGTTCAGCACAACAAATTTAAAAAGCCTCTGTTTTCCTAAATCATCTAGCAAGGTTTACCTCAGAGCAGTTATAAGTTATCTTCTCCTTAAAACATCTGGCAAGAACAGCGTATCTTTTTACTATGGCTTTTATTTCACAGTTCCTTTGGTTACACCTTGCCACAGTTTCTCCACAGTAATATCACAGTCTCTCTCTACCACCCACCAAGATTTGACCACCAGAGTGTTGCTCTCAACAGTCTTGCTCAAGTGTCTCTCATGTCTTGCTTTCAAGTGTGGGAAGTACTTTCTTTACTTCGCCAATACTTATATTTTATTCAACTTTAAAAAAATTATAAATGCAGAAAAATATTGGATCATACAAATAAGAGAGTGAAAAAAAAATAGTTAAGTAGGAGAAAAGAGATGAGCACGGCAATGATGACTGACTGAGTGACACATGTGGCTGTCAAATAACCTTCAATACCCACATCCAGCTCCACACATATTTTTATGGGGGAAGTCAAGTTCTATTACAATGTGAAAATGATACAATGTTGTTTGCTGAACATGAGCAGTGCTTAAAGCACTTGTTGCAGAAGACCAAGAACATAGCTTTCAATACAGATTACATCTCAATGTCAAGAAAACAAAAATTCTTACCACTATACCAATATGCAACATTATGATAGATGGAGTAAAGATTGAAACATCCAACAACCACATCTTTTTTGGATCCACTCTCAATGAAAAGGATGATAGAAGACAAACTGCTGACTTTGAGCTGTGGTGTTAGAAAGAGCACTGAACATCCCATGGACTGCCAACAAAACCAAATAAGTCTTAGAAAGGGTGCATCCAGAGTGCTCTTTTGGAGGCAAAAATTATGAGGCTTCACATCACGTACTTTGGGCATGTTGTTAGAAGGTACTGTTCCTTGGAGAGGGATATAGTCTTTAGAAAGGTCAGGGCAGAAAAAGACAACCCTTGACATCGTGGATTGACACAGTGACTGTGCAATAGGCTCTAATTTGTCAGGAAGTGTGAGGATGGCACAGAATAGAACAGGGTTCAAATCTGTTGTTCATAGAATCACTCTGGGTCATACTCGACATCAACTAACAACAACAGCCACCAGGTCACCAAGGAGAATGACATTTTGCAGTGGAGTAGCTGGCTGACCACCACCTTCTCTAAATTTGAACGTGCTGGTAGTTCTGATTTCTAGTTTTTTCCATGTTGCCTTCAACGGAACCAGCTGATTGGCAATCAGGACAGTTGCCTGGCTTCACTCCCTGGTTTTGTGACTGGCCGAAAGGTCCCAGGATAAAGTTGCACTTGTTGCAGTTATACTTGAGCAGGTTCATCTGAGGCAGGACACTTACACACCTGTCACCACTCCAGTTGTGCAGATCCATTGATTCAGGTAAAGCTGTCTCAGAGACTGCAGTTTTGTTGCCAAGAGCAGATGAGAGACAAGGACCAGGATGTGGCTGGCAGTGTGCTTGTACTTAGGGTACATAAACAACACCGCCTCTAGGACAGTTTTGTCAAAACTGCTGCAACTCTGCTGATGCCTCTGGTAGGAAGTAGGGCAGCACATACTCTTTGGCTGCCAGTTCCTCATAGTTCACCACTAGGATCTCATAGTTTTTTTGCACATGTCAGTGATGTTGACCATGCTCATGTTAGTCTGCAGGAAGTCTTGAATTGGTGTATCTCTACATAGGTGCCTGCAATACTCACTCACTTATGCACAGTGTGGCCCTTCAGGTCCTCCAGATTCATCCTTGTTATCACTGTCATACAGCAGCTCATGATGCGTGAGGCCCAGGCCATGGCCTGCTTCTTGGTCCTGCTTCCTCATGGCCCATTTTGCTACCTCTTTCTGACTTCTAGTCAACTTCTCTACATTCTCATCATCCAGAGCCGAACTCTCAATCTCAGAGCTATCCAGCTCTAGGATGACACAGTATTCTTTTTCCATGCCATACCCAATGAGCTCTTCTCCATCTTCTTCCTCTTTCTCTAGGGGTTCTTCAGTGCCAAGTAGCCCTTCAGAATAATCTTTGATGGGAGGAAGATCTTCACCAGAGCTGGAAGTGATGGTGTCAGTGTGCTGGGAGCTTTGAGCAGGACTGGAGGTCAAGGGGTCAGTGCCTCTTCAAGGCCTGGCAAGGCTGAATGCCACAACAAAGGATTTGGATTATTCTGCCATCTCTAAACTGCTTTCCTTTCTGCCACAGCGACCACAGCTCTGAATTGTGCCAAAAGACTCTCTCTTATCCTAGTCCCAGAGCTGTTGATGATTTGATTTGCAAGACAATGTGTCTGTAAGTAGTATAATCAGACACAAAAGAGGGATAAGGTAAAGGGTAAAAAATCCAACTTTAGGCTACATCACACTTTTCATATATTCAAACCCTAGCAAAACACAAGATAGAAATAACCTTCTTAATGATCATATTATATACTCATACTTTATACTGTAGAAGTGGGAATTTTTACTTTTTTTCATTTTAGTTGTTACTATTTTTTTCTACTCAAGCCATTGTAAGAGATTTAACAAATATTTGTGCAATATGCTAACTAAATAAAAATGGGCATAAGTTTTAAGAAAATTAGGAATATAGTAGGCAATGCAAAGAATTATTTAAAAGAAATATATAATTAGGTATTTTACATATAACAGCATTCCAGAATAAAAGATGCATTGCAAAGTGGACTGGATGAAGGGTAAGGGAAAGGGAATAAGAAATTATGAAACAATGAATGAATATTAAAAAAAGAAAAGAAAAATAACTAGAGAGAGGGATGGATTTAAATATACAACAATGAATGAATTAGTGAAAACCCTCCTTTTCTGTTCATTAAAAACACAGTAAAAATTTTAAAAATGAAAAAAAATGTACTATGATATGTTATTTGGAAGCAGGAGTGTTATCCTCTTCTAAATAACATGCCTCTGGAAACTCTATGAACTTTGATAAATGCCTATAGTTGTAGAGGGGCTTCAAGCCTTTTGTTCATAGGGTTGCTATGAGTCGTGCTTGACTCAAAGGCAATCAACAACAACAATGATGATTTATCCTAGATTTAAGATTTTTCTCTGAAAGATTTTCCACATATAGAAATATGTTATTGCTAAGTGCTGTCAAGTCAACTACAATTTGTAGTGATGGTATGAGCAAACTTCTGAATCCTTCCCTATCCTGAGACAATCTCACCATTTCTGAAACACCTGCTATCATTGTCACAGTCACTGTGTCAATCCATCTCAATCAGAGTCTTCCTCTCCTGCATGGATCCTCTACCCTTCAAGTATGATGTCCTTCTCCAAGGACGGGTCCCTCCTGGTAACATATAAGCTTCAAAAAATGTAAAAAGGAAATGTAATTCTTCAGTTTAAATATCAAGTGGCAAACTCTATACAGACAACATCCCTTTGTCAATAAGTGAGTGCATTGTAAGTATCTTTTTGATATATCATATGAATATAAAATTAATTAATTAATTTAAAATGTAAATATTGTGTTAAAACAAGACTAGTGCTTCAAAAAGAATCTCTGGTTTTCAGGAAACTGTCAGCTAGTTGATGTCTGTCACTGCACCAAACTTACCAATAGTTTCACCAAAGAAAAGATCTGGCTGTGTAATTCTGTAAAGAACACTGTGGAGCAATTATCCTCTGTCCAATAGATTCAATGTGAGCTAGAACCCACATACAACAAAAACAGCAAGCACAGTCCTTAAATTACAATTTTACTTATTATGAAATCCCTCATAAGCACTAAGGTTTTTCAGTGTGTTCTTTATATTGTTCAAAATAATTTATTTTTATTTAAAATCTGCTTTCCCCTTCTCCTTTTTTATATTACTTTGTCAAATGTCTGAACAACAGAACCCGTTCCATATGTCTGCTCTTGTAGTCATAGAAACATGCTACATTATTCATCTTGTTGTAACAGCACTCTTTTGCCTTTTCTCTCCATAACAGCAAGACAAGTAAATAAGCATCTTCAGTTTATCATAAACAGACTTCTTTACTTTGCATATTCTTACACTGGCTTATAAATGTTTTCTTAGAAAAAATAAGTGTGAATTGAATAAAATATATTAGATTATTAAAATTACAGAAAGCAGTTTTATTTTTGTTACAAAAAGATGACAATTGCAGTGTTTCAGACACGTTCTTTTTTCTCATTGAGATATTCTATAACATAAAAATAAATACTAAATTGAGAAGTGTTAAGACTGGCAAAGTATTCAGAAATCAAATTCCATATGTTCATTTTATTTTAATCAATGCCTTGTGGCCTTGATACAATTGACATCTGTGGTGTATGTGTAGTCTAGAATATCTGTAAAATATCTGGATTATTATTGAAAAGAAAATACTTATCAAATAGAAATGCTATCCCTGGTGATTATGAATGATGAATAATAAACATATGAGAATCATAATTTATTTAATTCTTCTATGACACACCCTGAATGAAATGGAGTGACACAGTAACTGAGGCAACAGGGGTTGGTGTACCAGAGTTAGTGAGACTGGCTTAGGACAGGGCAGGGTTCAGAACTGCTGTACATTGGGTTGCTATTGTTCATAGGTGACTCAATGGCACATAACAACAAGAACATGACACATCTACTAAGTCACTGTGCCACTGGGGCTCTTTTTGTCTCCTATTTCTGCTGTGGTGGTATTGTGTTGTTGTTACGTGCTGTCTAGTCAATTACAACTTACAGAAACCCTGTACATAATAGCTCTGAGCTCTGTACTATCTTGAGCCAATCTCACTGGCTGGACATACCTAACCACATTGCTCCAGTTACTATGCTAATCCATCTCATTCAGGGTCTTCTTTTTCTGTGCTGATTCTCCACTCTTCCAAGTATTGTGTCTTTCTGCAAGGATAGATCCCTCCTGGCAAAATGTGAGATGAAGCTTCAGAATCCACACCTCCAAGGAGCAACTTCGCTTCACTTTTTGCAGGACAGATAATATTTTTTCTCTTGGCAGTCCATGGTATGTTCAAACCTTTTATTCAGCACCACAATTCAAAGACAACGATTCTTCTGTCATCCTTAGTCATTGTCTAGCTCTCTGACGCATAGCAAGTAACTACAGAGACCATAACCTGGATCAAGTAAGTGTGCCTTAGTCTCTAGATTGACATTGTTGCTCTTTAGTACATTGTAGAAGTTTCTGACAGTAGATGCCATAAAGTCCTACTGGTAGAAATCCTATTTACCTCAAGATGAAACCTTGCCTTAAACAACAACAATGACAACAACAACAAAACCCCCAGCCACAATGTATGGGAATGATTATATGAAACATGATGTAAATAGAGGAATGTGTGAAAAACAATGTATATGAATTGTGTATAAAATTGAAAGTAACTTTTAAAAATTCATAAAAACGAAACCTTGCTTGATCCAGTGCTATCCACACAAACTTTGCTATTTGTACATTCATGTTTGTAGTCACTGTGTAAATTGATCTTATTAAAGGCATATCTTCTTCTTCTTCTCTTACACTTTATTTTCCAAGCATGATTCCTTTCTCCTTGAAATGATTTCTCCTGATCTTATACACAACACATGTGAATTAAATTATCACAATTTTCGTTTCCAAGGAGCACCCTGAACACAATATTTAAAACATAAGCATTTGTTCTTCAAGAATAAGAAGTATATTCAAAACTCTTCAGCAATTCAGAGCTCTCATTTATTGTTTAAATAATATTCTTTATTTATTACCTAACTTGAATAAGGGAGTTGAGAATGCCTTGGCTTGTACCAAGTACACTATAGCCTTCAAACTAGCATCCTTAATCTTTAATACTTTAAAGAAGGCCTTGTTAGACATTTATCTAATGTCACACATCTTCCGATATCTTGACTTCCGCTTCTATATCTGATAATTGTGGATTCAACTAAGGCAAAATTCTTGATGCCCTGAATCTTTACTTCATCTATCTCAAAGTTTGTTATACTTTACTTTGTCTTCTCAAGCTGCTCTTTGAAACCATTTCCCCCTCTCTTTTATAATTTTTTATTCTTTTGCTTTTGGCCTTTTCAAGTTTTGGTGTAATTTTCAAAGTCTCTTCTAACATTTTTTTTCTTAATTCCTTGTTTTTGTAATAACCTTTGCTTTTTTCATGGTTGATACCATCTTACAACTCATCTGGTTTTCAGTGCCTCAGATTTATTCTTGAGATTGTTTTTAAATCAAGGTGAGCTAGGCTTTAGTTCATATTTTGTTTTCTGTGGGCTCATGTTAATTTCCTATAGCTTCAATTTTAACTTGCAAATTGTCAGTTCCATGCTCATCACCTGGACTTACTTGGACAGTTGATGAAATGTTTCTCATATAATTCTTTCTATGCTGTTGTAATGTGCCTTCAAGACACCTGTGAATCACAACGACTCTGTATAGCAGCTCTGAAGTTTGCCCTGTCCTGAGCCAGTCTTACTAATTCTGAAACACCAACTCCAATTGTCCCAGTTACTGTATAAATCCATCTAATTTGGATGTTCCTCTCCTGTGCGGTCCCTCTATCCTTTTGAGCAAGATCTCCTCCTCTAAGCACCAGTCTCTCCTGGTCATATGGGAGATGGAGCTTCAAAATCCAAGCCTCCAAGGAGAAACTTGGTTTCACCCTCTCCAAAACAGACCTATTTGTTCTCTTGGCAGTCCATGGTATGTTCAAGACTCTTCACTACCACCACAACTCAAAGGCATCAATTCTTCTGTCATCCTTAGTTATTGTCCAGCTCTCTGAAGCATAACAAGTAATTGTGAAGGACATATCCTGGATTAGGTACACCTTAATGTCTAGACTGACATTATTGCTTCTAAATACTCTGGAGAGGTCTCTGACAGCAGATTTTCTCAGTGTGATTCTTCTTTCGATTTATTGACTGCTAGTGCCAAGAATACTGATTGTGGAGCTGAGGATTTCATAACTGTTAATATTCTCAGTCTATTCTCCATCTATTATAATACTTCTAATTGGCCTAGTGGTAAGAATCTCTGTCTTCTTGATGTTGAACTTCAATCTATATTGAAGTCCTTGACTTTTTGCAGCAAGCACTACAGGTCCTCCTCAATTTCAGCAAGCAGGATAGCGTCATCCACGTAACATAGATTGTTACTGAGTCTTCTTTCAATCCTGATGCCATGTTCCTCCTCATAAAGCCTAGTCTCTTTAATTATATATTCTGTATATAGATTGAAAAGGTATGCATCTCTGATGTACTCCTTTCCTAATTCATAAATGTATTAAATCTTATTTCTGTGCAGTTCACCAGTGTAGGTCCATGTGTATAGCAACAGTTTGTGGTTTAAAAAAAGTATTTACAGTGAATAAATCATTGATTGTACAAAATTAATTTGATCTCCAACCTCGTTTTTGTCTCCCAGTCCAAGTTTCCAAATGCTAGTTCTTTGTTTCCAATCATACAATTTCAGTCACAAATTATTATAAATGAACCATGATTTCATGTTTGATTAATTTCCAAATGAAATGGTGATAAATCCTAAATTTCTCCCTCTTTGGTTTTAATGTTGGTGTGTATATTTAAATAATAGTCGAATTAACAGGTCTTTTTTATCAGCATATGTATAACATTCTGTCTCTGACAGCGTTGTCCTTCAGGCTGAATCTCAAATTGGAATTTTTTAGTGTGATTGAAATGCCTTCTTCCTCAAATTTAAATCCCTGCAAAACAAACCACATGACAAAATATGAAAAGATGTAGATTTTTAAAGTAAGAAGGAAATAATTCTCTCAGATTTCTTCACTGGAAGAACTGAAAAAAACAAATTTAAGATTCAAATTGTAACACTCAAAATATTACAGGCAAAATCATGAATGATGCAGGAAATATCAAAAGAAAATGGACAAAATATGCAAAGTCACTGTACCAAAAAATACCTGGTGGATAAGAGACCGTTTCAGGAAGCAGTGTATAGTCAAGAACCATTGGTAATGAAGAAACAATTTCAAGCTGTATTAAAAGCATTGGCAAAACGTAAGACCCAGGAACTGACAGAATATGAATTGACATGTTTCGGCAAAAGAGATCCAGTCTTGTACATGTTCATCAGTCTATGCCAAAAAAATTTGGAAGATGATTCAACAGAATATGGAAATTATAGAACATTATCACTAATAGTAAGTGCAAGTAAAATCTTGCTGAAGATTACTTAAAATTGTTGAAACAGTACAATAGGGAACTTCCAGAAATCAAAGCTGGATTCACAAGAGGTCTGATTACTGGTGGTGAAATTTTGCTGAAAGCAAAGAATACCAGAAAAAAATATGTTTTTATTGAGTACAAAAAGACATTTCACTGTGTGGATCATAGCAAACTAGGACTAGCATTGAGAAAAATGGGAAAACAAGAATACTTAACTGTGTTCATGTGAAAACTACACATGGACCAAGAAGCTGTTGTCTAAATAAAGTAGAGAAATACTGTATTTGCTGTTGTTAGATGCTGTTGAGTCGATTATGACACATTGTTTCCTGATGAAAAGTGTATTTGAACTCCATCCTCCCTGTGTCATCTTCACATTCCCTGACAAACTATAGTCCATTCCTGCAGTTACCATGTCAAGTCATCTGGTTGAGGATCTTTTACTCCTTCGCTGACTCTCTACTCTTCCAAGCATCATGTCCCTCTCCAAGTAATCAATACCCTTCTAGCAACAGTCCAGCCATACTTAAAGCATCATTACCTTTTCTTCAAAGAGCACTCTGGCTTCACCCTCTCCATGACATATTTGGTTTTTTGGCAATCCAGTTCTCTTGACTCTTCCCCGAGACCACAGCTAAAAGTCATAATTTTTTCTTCTGTCATCCTTAATCATTGTCCAGCTCTCATATGCATAGCAAGTGATCAGAAAGACCAGGTCTGAATCAGACACACTTTAATCCTCAACTAACATTCTCACTCCTGGATAATTTGGAGACGTCTTTAACTGTAGACTTTTTCAGTGCAATACATTTCCTGATTTTCTGATTGCTGGAACTAGGGGTGATAATTATGGATTCAAGTAAGATGAAGCTGTTGACAGTTTCAATTCCTTCTCCAGCCACTATGATGCTGTTTATAGGTCCAGTGGTAAGAATCTTCATTTTGTTGACATTGAGGTGCATTCCATATTGAAGGCTGCATTCCTTGATCTTTTGCAACAAGTAATTGAAGTCCTCCTCACTTTCATCAGACAAGGTTGTGCCATCTGATAACACAGATTATAGATGAGTGTCACTCTGATTCTGATGCCACATTACTCTTCATAGAGTCAAGCTTCTTGATTAATTTGCTCTGCGTATAGATTGAATAGGTATGAAGAAAGAATGTAACCTTAACACACTCCCTTCTTAATTTTAAACCATACAGTGTTTGTGTTGGAAGCAGGAGTGATATCCACTTCCTAACTAGCATGCCTCTGGAAGCTCTATGAACTTGGATAAATGATGAAAGTTATACAAAGGCTTCAGGCCTTTTGTTCATAGGGTCGCTATGAGTCA
>NW_006399903.1:143948-159198 GCF_000299155.1 Elephantulus edwardii | reverse complement strand
CCCTTTTTAATCTCCAATTCCAGCTCTGTGTGCATTCCATTACAGAACTTTTCTCTATCCACTCAAGCTGCCCTTTGAAATCTTCTGCCTGCTCTTTTATTTGACATGTTATCCATTTGTTTTGATATCTCAATGCTCTAGTAAAATATTCAGTCTCTTCTGACATCCATTCTGTTGTTTGTTGTTTTGTCCCCCCCCTTCTTCTTGCCTTTATAATGACATTTGCTCTCTTCCTGGATAATATCCTTGATAGCATCCCACAACTCATTTGGTCTTCAATCACTGGTGTTTAAAACCATAAACCTATTCCTAAAATGATCTTGAAGTTCAGATGGAGTAGATTGAAAATCATATCTTCGTTCTTTGGATTCACTTTAATTTTCTTCTGCATCAGTTTGAACTTGCATATGAATAATTGAAGATCTGACCCACTGACCACCCTTTGGATTGCCAATACTGAGCTTTTCAAACGATTTCTTCAGTAGATGTTTTTGTTGTTAGGTACTATCAAGTCAAGTATGACTCATAGCGAGCCTAGGAACAAAAGATCCTTTTCTCTTCTGCACATTCTTGTTCTTACTGATATACAAGAACACATTGCAGTTTGCTGACCCTCCATCCTTTTCCCAGCATCAGGTCCCTCTCCAAGGAATATGCCTCCTAGCAACATGTCCAAAGTGTGTGAGGCAAAGCCTCATCATTCTTGCCTCCACAGAGCATTCTGGATGCAGCATTTCCAGGACATATCTGTTTATTCTCTTGCCTATCCATATGATGTTCAGTGCTTTCCCCAACACAGCTCAAAGGCATCAATTATTTTATCTGTCATCATTCATTGCCCAGCTCTCAGAAGTATAGCAAGTAATTAGAAAGACTATGGCTGAATCAGATGTACTTTAGTCCACACACTGTCATCATTACTTCTCAATAATTTAAAGAGATATCCAACGGTAGATTTCCTCAGTGTAACGTGTCTTCTTATTTCCTGAATGCTAGTGTCAATAATATTAATTGTGGATCCAAGTAAGATGAAGCTGTTGACAGTATCAATCGCCTCTCCATTCATAATGATGCTGTCTATCGGTCCCTTGGTAAGAATTTTTGTCTTCTTGACATTTAAGATGCAATCCATACTGAAGGCTGCATTTCTTGATTAAGTTTTCTTTAGTTTCAACAACCAAGGTTGTGCCATCTGAATAATGCAGGTTACTGATGAGTTTCCCTCCAATACTCATACCACACTCCTCTTCATAGAGGAAAGCTTCTTGGAAAATTTGCTCAGCATACAGATTGAATTGATATGGAGATAAAATATAACCCTGACACAATTCCTTGTTACTTCGTCAGACATAGTCAGTCTAATTCCTATGCAGGTGAGATCCATATGTAAAATCGTTGTTTGTGTCTTTTTTTTTAAATTTAAATTGGTTTGCTTAAAAATTTCATATACACTGTGTTTCACACTATTCTTCATTCACATTGTGTTTCATGCAATCATTTTCATGTATTATGTCTTTTTTAAAAAGGTATTTTTTTAAACACTGGAAATAGAAAATAAAATCATTCCAGCTTGATTTATGTCACAAAGCCAGTATTTTCCAACTATTTTCCTTTCTTCATTCTTTCCAAGTTTTGCATTCTAGTCATCAGTTATCATTAAAGCATCTTGATTGCACATACGGTCAATTTCAGAATGCAAATTGTGTTGGAAATTCTCAATCTTCTTCTTGTTCACTCAAGATGTAGGGGTGTATATTTGACTGATAGTCATGCTGCTGGGACTTCCTTGTGTGCTTATGGACAATATCTTACCATTCACAACACTGTATTTCAAGACGGAACTTGAAATTGACCTTTTTACTATGAATATCACACCATTCTCCTTCTGTTTTTAATTCCCACAGTAGCATACTATATGATTGTCTGATTCAATGTTGTCAAAGCTGGTCCATCTCATCTCCCTAATGTCTCATGTGTTGATGTTCATGTGTTCCATTTCATTTTTTAATAATTTCCAGTTTTCAAATATTCAAGCTATGTACATTCTTTGTTCCATCTATTAAACCATGTCAGTCACTGTTTTTCCTCATTTCAACTAACTTCCATTTTGGGCTCAACCACTACACTACTATACTATTCGTCTTCCTCTTTTTGTTCATAGGGATTCCAAAGGCCTCTTATTTAAGAAGCAGATGGCCAATTCTATTTCCCAGTTTGTCTTAATCTGGGAGCTTTACTAAGACCTATCCACACAAATAATCCTTATAGCATTTGGCACACCAGTGGCACAGATTTTAGTGTCACAGTAACCCACAAGTTATTTCAGTACAGCAAATTGTCAGATAAGTGCTGTACCAATTAGAACAATGTTCCATCAAACATAACACACTGCCAATTTAATTTGTATCTCTAATATTAAATCAGTCTTCACACCTATCAGCTCAATTAAATTAAAACAACCCAATCAGCTTTATAATTGATAGTTCATTAAATCAAGATTACTTACCTTTTTAAATCCAATTGCTTCAGACCAGAAATTCCAGGCAAGAGACCCTCAAGCAGGACTCAATCAACTTTTAAATATAAAAGCCAGCCCACTGAGACCTGATTGGTTTAAACAGGAAGTTTCCATCCCATAGCTGATTGTTAATGTAATCAAAGTGACCAATCACCTTAATTAGATCAAAACAATACAATCAGTTTATACCTTACTGTTAATTCAATCAAGACAACTTACCTTCCAGAATCTAACTGGTTCAGGGAAGAAGCTCCAGATAAGTCATGGTTTAAAATCAAGAAAGTGTGTGTCAGAATTGTACTTTTTCTTCATATCTATTTGATTTGTACGTTGAGCAAATAATTTTACAAATGGGATTAAATGAAGAATAATGTGGCTTGTGGCAAGAGGAGTGGAGGAAGACTCAACAGCAGCTTGTGTTATGAAGATGAAAAAATCTTCTTTTCTAAAAGTAAAGTGGACTTAAAACATTGGCTGCAGAAGATTAAAAATGAAAACCATCAAAAGAGATTACATCTCAACTCAAAATCCACACCACTAGACCCATGGGTAATGTTGTAATAGGTGGATAAATGTTTGAATTTGTCAATCATTTAATTGGACTTTAATACACAACGTTCTTGGTACCAATAAGCAAACAATTAAACACTTATTAAGAAAATCTGCTCTGAAGGACCTCTGCATAGTGCTAAAGAACAAGGATGTCAATATAAAAATAAAGCCCAAACCAAGTCATGACCTTTTCAATTTCTGTGAATCTGAAAGTAAGAAAATTGGTAAAAATAGCAAAAGATGGATAAATACTTTTGAGTTGAGAAAATTACTGATTATTGTATGAACAACAACAAAAATAGAGTCTCTCTGGGAAGAAGTGCAGTCAGGTGGCTCCTTAGAGGCAAGGACGGTGAAATTCCATCTCATATACTTTGCATATGTTGTCAAGAGAAGCCAGTCTTTGGGAAAAGAGATCACACTGGAGATGATGAAGGGTCAGAGAAAGAGAGAAAGATCCTCAAGCAGATGGATTGAGAAAATGTTTGTAACAATAGGCTCAAACATGATGGAGATTGTGAAGAAGGTACAGGATAGAGTAAGTTTCATAACTGTTGTACATAGGTTTACCATGAGTTTTAGTTGACTTCATACCAACATAATATAAATTTTTAGTTGATATAATAACAGCATTATGTTGTGTGTTGGTCCAGTTTTAAGGATTTTTTTTAATTGACCTTGATTTGATGTCCATACTGAAAGTTACAGCCATTGATACTCTTTATGAGTTCTACAAGTCAAATTCATTTTCACCAAGAAATTTATTTGTTGAGCCTACCTACAAGCTAATGCCACATTTCATTTAGTCAAGCTTCTTGGATTAGTCGTTTAATTCACAAATATATTGATGGTTTTTGTGTGCTATTGAGCTGGAATTGACCCACAGCTGAGCCTCCAGTTTTCAGTGGCAGCTAGTTGTATGGGAGAATATTGGCAATCTTTCTCCCAGGGAAGTAAGCAGCTGGAGGAGTTGAACTGGAAACCTTTGGGATTGTAGTGCAGCCCCTTACTACTAAGTCACCAGAGCTCCCTACAAATTTATACATTATAGATATAATGAAAAGAGACAATCTTTACACATGTCTTTACTTATCTTAAACTGTGAATTATTTCCTTGAATTTTTAGGTGGAAATAATTGTCATTTTTATAATATTTCAGAAATTTATGAAACTATGAACTGGAAATTTAGCAATGTCTAAAATATTTTCTTTTATTTCATATAGTTTAAGAATAATTGTGTCAAAATTTTAAAAATAACCCTTCTTTTTATTCACCAGTTAAATTGCAATTTAGCACATATATTCCTATCTATAGAAGGAGAATTGACGCCTGTGAGCTGTGGTGCTGGAGAAGAGTACTGAATGTACCATGGACTCCCAAGAAAATAAACAGATTCATCCTAGAGAGGGTTAAACCAGGCTTCTCCCTGGAGGCAAGGATTCTGGGGCTTTGCCTGACATACTCTGGACATGTTGTAAGGAGAGACAGGTCTTTAGAGAGGGACATCATGCTGGGTATAGTAGAGGGACAGCGCAGGAGGGGAAGACCCTCTATGAGGTGGATTGATTCAGTGACTGGGGTAATCGGGATGGGTGTGTCAGAGGCAATGAGATTGGCACAAGATAGAGGACGGTTTAGGGCTGTTGTGCATAGGGTCGCTATGAGTCGCAAACGACTTGACGGCACATAACAACAACAACATTCCTACCTAGGGACTGAAATTTTCCAAGATAAATGACGTTAAATAGTGATCTAAACCTTGAAGTCAGTTTTTGTTACCAGATTCCTGTTGGATTATGGAAACTCCAAAGTCAAAATTATATTTCTTGTGTTAGAAATTTAAGTTTCCCAAATCATGATGAAATGTTAAAAAAATATATATATATATAAAGTGCTCTTGGTTTTTTTGTCTCTGTAACTCAAAACAAAACAACTAAACATTGAAGAACCTTTTTTTAAGTTGTCTTTTTTTAAATTTTATTATTTTCTGTGCATGTATGTCAAATCAGATCTGACTGGTGCAAGAGGAGATTGTCCCTCCTTCTCCAGCAGAGCATTTGGTGGATTTGAACTGCACACCTATGGGACAGCAGTGCAGTTTCTTGCCAGTAGGCCACTAGAGTTCCCTTAAAAATTGAATAACTTTGTAGCTTTTGTAGAGCTTGTTTATTTTGTTTTTACTGAGATAGATAAATCATACTTCTAATCATAATTCTTAAATGTTAACTGAAGTTTATGTCTCATCTCGGTTTATTAAATGACTTCTTGTTGTTAAGTGGTGACTATTCGAGTATGACTTGAAGCCACCCTATGAGCAAAAGGTCTGAATCTTGTTCTATCCTGTGCAATCCTCATAATTCCTGACACACAAAAGCCCATTGTGGCAGCCACCACATCAATCCACCTGTCATTCACAGACCCTACATCTTTCCTTTCTTCTCCAAAGAATAGTTCCTCCTAATAATATGCCCAAAGTATGTGAGGCAAAGCAGGACTTGAAGTAACATGTATTACGAAGATGATACTACCTTGCTGCCAAATCTGAGGAGGACTTAAAACATTTGTTGTGGAAAGGTAAGGACTGTAGTCTTCAAAATAGATTGAGGACAAAGATTCTCACCACGGGACCCATTGGTAGCATCCGGTTGGAAGGCGAATCACTGAAGGACACGGTGTAACACAAATATTCTCACCACGGGACCCATTGGAAGTACTATGACAGATAAAAGAAGAAAGTGAGGTTGTCAACAATTTCAGTGCTCCGCTCCACAATCAACACTCTTGGCACCAGCAGTCAATAAATCAAAAGACAAACTGAGTTGGGAAAGTCAGCTGTCAGGGACCTTTCCAAAGTGCTAAAGAGCACTGATGTTAGTCTAGAGACTAAGGTGCACCTGATCCAAGGCTTTTTTTCCTTCCAATTACTTGCTTTGCATCAGAGAACTGAACAATGATTGAGATGACAGAAAAAGAATTGATGCCTTTGAGTTATGGAGCTGGAGATGAGTATTAAACATACCTTGAATTCCCAAGAGAACAAACAGGTTTTCCCTGGAGAGGGTTAAAACAAGTTGCTCCTTGGAGGCAATAATTTTAAAGCTCTGACTAACATTCTTTCAGTATGTTGTCGAGGGACTAGTTCTTGAAGTAAGACATGCTTGGAAAGGTGGGAAGGCAGCACAGGAGAGGAAGACCCAAGATGAGATGAATTAACACAGTAACTGGAATAATGGGGATAGGTGTGTTGGAGTCAGTGATATTGGCTCAAAACAGAGCAGGGTTCATATCTCTTGTCTCTTTGAATCACAGGCAAAACAATGGACCCTAATAACAAGGCTACTAAAACCGCTATGACTTGTGTCTGGCACACCTTACTCTCAAAGTTACAAGTTTGCCTTTTTTTTTTTAATACTTTCAAAAGATCTTTTCAGCATTTTCTCCGCAATTTTTATCGTTTGATTTTCTGACTACTTCTTCTAAAAGTATTGACTCTGCGTCCAAGTACGACAAAATCCCTGTAATTTTCCATCTTTTCTTTATAATGGTGTTGTTTTATTGTCTGATGAGGAGGAATGTTGTTCTCTTTATAACGATGTAGAATACATGAAGTAGGGTAATTTACTACACAGTTGATGTTGTTCAAGAATGTCTATGACAGCTGAAGAATGACTTCCAGAGTCACCCACTTTGAATAATATTGCATGAGTTCCTTGTTTTTCAATGCAGCATAGTATTCCATTGTGTGAATACACCACAGCTTCTCTATCCATTCATCTGCTGATGGGCACTTAGGTTGTTTCCAACTCCTTGCTAATGTGAGCAAAGCTGCAATAAACATGGGTGTGCATATATCTGCTTGAATGTCAGTTATGGTCACTTTGGGGTATATTCCCAGTAGTGGAATTGTTGGGTCAAATGGTATTTCTATTTGCAACTTACTGAGAAAGCGCCATCCTGCCTTCCACAGTGGTTGCACCATTTTACACTCCCACCAACAGTGAATAAGGGTTCCAGTTTCTTCACAACCTCGCCAGCATTCTGTCTGGGGTGAGATGATATCTCATAGTTGTTTTGATTCGCATCTCTTAGAGCTAGGGATTTTGAACATTTCTTCATGTGCTTGTTAGTCATCTGAATGTCTTTTTTGGTGAAGTGCCTGTTCATACCCTGTGCCCATTTTTCTATTGTATTATTTACCTTTATCTTGTTGTGGTGCTCACGTATTTTATAAATTCTGGATATAAGTCCCTTATCTGATATGTTATTACCAAATACTTTTTCTCAGTCAGTGGCCTCCCTTTTTACCCTGTTGGAGAAGTTTTTGGATGTGCATAGGGTTTTGATTCTTAGATGATTGCATTCATCTACTTTATCTTCTCCTGGTTGAAGGTTTTTTAGGATACTTGGAGGACTGTTTATGTTGTGGATTAGGACTTCTAGCATTGTTCCAAGCTTTTCTTTAATGAAGTTTATAGTTCTTGGTTTTCATCCTAGATCCATGATCCACCTTGAGTTGGTTTTTGTATATGGAGTGTGGTGTGGATCTTGCTTGAGTCTTCTGCAGTTATTTTTCCAATTTTGCCAAGACCATTTGTTAAAAAGACTGTCATTTCCCCACTTGACTGATTTCATCTCCTAATCAAAAATCAGTTGACCATCGATAGATGGGCTGATCTCCGGGTTCTTGATTCTATTCCATTGATCCATGTGTCTGTCATTGTACCAGTACCATGCTGTCTTTACCACCACAAATACTGCATGGTGCCACAGTTGTAAAACAGGACTGACCTTGGGGTTGGTGAGAGACTGAGAAAGATGGGTTCAGTAATGTATACTGCATTGAAACAGATGGTAGAGAAAACTGTTTAAAAGGGATATATGGTTAGGTAAGAGTATTGAGAATACCATGGACTGCTAGGAAAACAAACAGATTTGTCCTGGAAAGGGTTAAAGCGGGTGGCTCCTTGGAGGCAAGGATTCTGAGGCTCCATCTAACATACTTTGGACATGTTGTGAGGAGAGACCGGTCCTTAGAGAGGGACATCATGCTTGGGAGGGTGGAGGGACAGTGCAGGAGAGGAAGGCCCTCTATGAGGTGGATTGATTCAGTGACTGGGATAATTGGGATGGGAGTGTCAGAGACAGTGCGATTGGCACAGGACAGAGTGGAGTTTAGGGCTGTTGTACATAGGGTCGCTATGAGTCGCAGGCAACTCGACAGCACATAACAACAACAACAACATTATTGTCATGACAGGAGTCCGGAGCCAAGGCTGCATAGCGGAGTGGACCTGGGGGGAGGTATTGTAAAACAATGAAAGACTTTTTCTTTTACTTTTCCCAGAGGGTAGTGTACTAGGGAGAAGGCTGGGAGGGGAGAAAAGTGTAACAATGAATGAATGGAAATCCAAAGTCTCTGTAAGTTTTTACTGAAAGTAATAATAAATTAAATTTAAAATCAAGAATGACTGACCATCCCCATTCTGTGCACAGAATTGTTCCTGAGCTTGATCCATTGTTACGACCACTGCATCAGTTCATCTCTTGTCCATTGACTCTCTCCATTGTCCTCGTCCAGGCATTGAGCCTAAAAACCCTCTAGCTGCACTTATTCCGAGAAAGATTTATTTATTCTTTTGATACTTGATTTTTTTGTTATCATATGTTCTCTAGTCAACTAGAAATCATAGTGACCTTATGAACAATTGCTCTGAACCCTGTCCTTTCTCGAGCCACTATCACTGTCTCTGACACACCTGCCCCCATTGTCACAGTCACTGTGGCAATGTAACACCGCCATGGTCTTCCTTTCCTGTGCTGACTCTTCCCATGATGTCCTTATCCAAGGACTAATCCCTTTTGGAAGCATGTGTGATGGAGCTCCAAAATCTTTGTCTCCAAGGAGCAACCTTCTTTCATCTTTCCAGGACTTGCTTTAGCAATTCTTCTTTGGTCATTTTTAATCATTTTCCAGCTCTCAGATACATAGAAATTAATTGATGCCACATCTTGGATAAGGCATGCTTTAGTCTTTAGACTGACATCATCATTCCTTAGCACTCTGAAGATGTCCCTGACAGCAAACTTTACCAAAGCAACTGATATTTTGATTTACTGACTTCTGCTATCAAGAGATTGTGGATCTGAGTAAGATGAAATTGTTAACAACCTCAATGTCTTCTCATCTGTCATGATGCTGCTAATTGACTCACTGGTGAGAATCTTTGGTTTCTTGATATTGAGATGCAACCCATGTTAAATACTGCTGTCCTTGACCTCCTGCAGTGAACAATTCCGTTTCTCCTAAGTTTCGGAAAGCAAGGCCGTTGATTATTCTTCCTCCAATACTCATGGCATATTCTTCTTTCTCCTCAGTTTCTACAAGCAAAGCTGTTGATGATACTTCCTCCAACCCTCATGGCACATTCTTCATTATATAGAGTTTGGCCTCCTGAATGATCTGTTCAACATACGTATTGACAAGGTATGATGACAAGACACATCCCTGACACCCATTCCTTTCTTGATTTAAACCATGCAGTATTTTCTTGCTCTGTTCGTTAGACTATTTCCTCACTTGAGTAGAGTGTTTTACAAGTAAGTGTTCTGTGATTTCCATTCTTCTCAATGTTAGTCACAGATAGTTGTGATCCACACAAATGCCTTTGCAAAGTCAATAAAGTACAATGCAAGATATCAGATTAGATCCTCCATAATGTACTGGCAGTGGTCCCAACGGTGGGTACAGCACAGCACAGCACAGTGTCCATTGTGAGGCAGCATGGGGTCAGGCAGATTTCCATTCTATTGTGCAAACAGTCACCTAGTAAGCTGCAGCAAACCCAACGGGACCTAACAACCACAGCAACACTGGCAACATTGTAAATATTTGCTTTGAATTTTCATACCCTGGGGCCAGAAATGGCATAAATGGCTTGGGCTCACCTGGCTGTCCTGGATCCAAATTGTGCTGTTTACCTGAGGGCACATAGTTTGAACAAACCAGTTACTCTGCTGGAGAAGCAATCTCCAATTACCTGCCTCTGAAAACCCTGTGGTGTGTCAGCGGTTGCCAATTCTTTCTTGAAGGTACTCAGCTATAACAACTTAATATTAAAATTACTGTTAATTCTCTCCAGCGGGAGAAAGATAGAAAGCCTCCTCTGTTGCTATGTACAGCTTTGGAAATGCAGTGTAGGAGTTGCAACTCACCTGACAAACACTGAATAAATATGCTTACTCCTTCCAAAGAAGACAATGCAGTGGCGTTTTTCAGCACATGTCGAAGTATATCTTGTTATTTCTCAGGAGGTGACAGTTCTTTGGAAAAAATACTAGGAAAGGTAGAGGGATCAGTGGAAGAGAGGAAGACCCTTAAAAGGAAATATTGAAACAGTGACTACAACAATGGGTTTGAGGCTAGAGATCATGCGCATGGCACAGTACAGCGTAAGGTTCAAGCTTGTGTCTGACAGGGTTGCAATAAGTCATAGAAATCTTGAATGTACGTAATAACAGAAAATTTCAGGTACAGTGCCCACAATGTGCTTCAAAATTCTTCCCTAATGAAAAGAGAATGAATCACTCCCTCTAGATACAGGAGCAAACAAGGGTCTTAGAGAAAATTGCTGTTGTTTTTGTTGTTTTTCTGTCAAACATTCTTCTAGGTGCTATAGCACTGGTCTGTCCGTTGCTGTACAGAGGCATTTCGTGGTTGCTCTGATGCTGAAGACTGCGACACTGATGTGCCAAATGTGGTAATGGTTACCTATGGTGGACGGTGTTTGCTGGAGCTTCCCGATTAAAACAAGCCTGGAAGCAGAAGTGGCATCCACTTCGGAAATGGCTTGCCTGTGGAAACTCTACGAACAGTGCTCAGGCGTTTTGTTCATAAGGTCACTATGAGTCATCTACGACTCAATGGCACCTAACAACGACAACAACAACCACCACCATGAAGTCAGTCTTGGGTCATCGTGACCTTCAAGAATGGAGTGAATGCAGTCAACTCCTGTGTTATCTGCGTGGACAGTTATAGACCAGATCACTGATTCATAAGTTGATCAGAACATTCATTGGATTATTATTTGGAAATACTTTACCAGGCCTTTTAGTTCAGTCTTTTCTCAGGACTGGGAACAAATACAGATCCCTTCGAGTCAGTTGACCAGGCTGCTCTCCTCCAAATATCCTGCCATAGACTGATGAGCACATCCAGGGTTGCATCTGTCATTTGAAACATGTCAGTTGGTATCCCATCAATTCCTGGGGCCTTATTTTCTCCTCAGTGTCTTCATAGCAGCTTGAACTTCTTCTTTCCTTCTTTACAGGCTCTTGATCATGCGGTATTTCCTGAACTATATTTCAAGGTCAGCCAGGTTTGTTTGTACATTGATTCTGTATATTCTTCTCGTCTTCTTTTGATGTCATTGAATCATTCACAATTTTCCCCATAACCTCTTTCAATATTGCAACTTGAACTTCTGTAGCAAGTGGTTCAGTCTTCTTCAGTATCAGCAACTAAGGTCTTGTCATCTGCATAACATAGATTGTTGATAAGTCTTCTTCTAATCTTTTTGTCACATTTCTCCTCATAAAACCCTGCTTCCAGAGTGATCTATTCTGCATACAAATTGAAAGAGATAGGATGGAACCCAGATGCACTCCTTTCCTGATTTTGAAACATGCAGCGTTTCTGTGCTCTACTCTGAGGACTGCTTCCTGATCCAAGTATAGGCTTTGCATAAATACAATCAATTGTTCTTGGATATAGTATTTTTAAATTAATAGATTCCTTACTAGATAAATGATCTATGATTGAAAACTATTAGGAATTAGTTACACTATTGTTATTTGATTCTTAGGTTTGTTGAGCAATCGTTAAGCATTATCTTTCCAAAATATTCTATCTTGCTCAAACACCTTTAACATCTAAAATAAGTGACACACAAACTGCTAAAATGTTTTCAAATGGATGGTCCAAAATTCACACATGTACCTTTTAGGATGTTTAAACATTTACTAGACACCTACAGAAATGACTTAGAATTTAAAATTTATAATTGCAATTTGCCTGAAGAAATAATGATTAGACAGAGCAATGCAAATTTACCTTATCTAACATTTTCTTTCCAATCAAGCTAAAACTTTGAATAAAAAAATATACCATGTTGTTTTGTATGAAATATCCTTTACTTTGCCCCAAGTTTCCCACAAAACCCCAAAACCAATACACAATACGATGACAGGAATATAATGTTGCTTCACAATACTGGAATGAAATCATTATTAGAAGTGATTTTCATGAAAACTACTGGGTGAAATAAGCATATACTGGATATATTTTAGTGTTTTCCAAAAGAAATATTAAATTAGCTCTCAGTTGTACAAAACCTACCCTTTTAATTGAAAGTAGACAGCATAAAGCCATTTATAAAAGCATTTTTTTTTAAAAAAAGCAATTCCAAATTATGTTTACTGCATTGAAGTCTATGGGGGAGAGAACAGTTTAAAAGTATTATATTTTAGGGCATTAAGTTTATTATAAGAGTACGGAATGAGGGTTGCAGAGTGGATTATATTTGGGGGGTGTTCGGGGGGGATTGTGTACCCATGAAGTTTCTCTTTTGCTTTTCAAGGAGAGGAGCAAACGGGATGGGGTGGGGTGGAGGTGGGGTGGGCGGGGAGAAAAGTGCAACAATGAATGAATAGAATTCCAAAATCTCTGTAGATGTTCATTGAAATGAAAAATAAATAAATAATTTTTAAACAAGCAATTCCATATTAACCTGTTATTTAATTTTACTTTTATTTTCCTCTACTCACTATATCATAGGAATTATTTTGAAAAGTATACCCTCATTTGACTATAGTAAGTAGTAGTGTATATTTTAGGAGGATGTCTCTAGTAGTTAATCCATAGAAAACTTGCTTTCCTTTAAATAAAATATGCACCAGACTTAGTTAAGTCTGAACTCTATCCACTAGCATGGTATCAATCTCCTTTCACAGAAAACAGAGAATGCCCATAATTATCTCGTTAGAATGTACTTGTGCGCACTGATTGAGAGTAGTAAATTGATATTCAGAACACTGTGACCTTAAAACTTGTGATACTATACCAAACTATTAGCTCTCATTACCTAGTTTTCCTTTTTTTGGTGATAATATACTTAATGATGACATAGTCACACCAGGGGGTAAAAACAGCATATCTGAAGATTGTCACTAACTGGAAACAATTGTAGCAATATTAACATATTATTATAAAGGATTCAACAGACAATAATAACTATATTTAAATGTAAATTGCATTTTAAAATACGATAAATACAAATAATACAGCAAAAGAGAGCTTTTTTCAGCTCTGTAGTAATATAAGGAAGCTCTGATGACCTAGTGAGTAAGAATTTGCAGTTCCAACCTAAAAGAGGACGTGTGTGTCAACCAGTTGCTCCTTGGGAGAAAATTAATCAGTCTCTCCCTACATAATTTACAAGCCTGAAAAACCTTCCAGAGGTTCAGAGATGAGTTGGTTCTGACTAAACGGACATGCACAGCAATGTGTAATTCATTGCTATCAAGTTGGAACTAATTAATATCTGACCCTTCAGTAGACTTTCTTTGATCACTTTCACCAAGCAAGGTTGTGCCATCTTGATAATGCAGGTTATTGATCTTCATCTGATTCTGATGCCACACTCCTTTCAGAGTTTGGGAATAATTAGCTCAGTCAAAACATTGAATAGGTATGGAGAGAGAATGCAACCCTAACACACCCTTTTTCTTATTATTTATCCCCTTTGGGCTTCCCCCTTGTCTTTTTTAAAAATTATTATTGGGTTGCTTACAAAGTTTGTATACATTGTGTTTCACATTGTTCTTCAATCACATTGTGTTTTATACAATCATTCTTATGCATTTTGTTTTATAAAAGTAATCCTCATTAGACTATGCCCATAATTACCCTGTCTTTTCACTCATATACTTCCCATTTCTTCTCCTGCCCCCACCCCAACAAACTGGGCAAACCTAGTGTTTTGCCCCTACCCACCCTTACCTCTCCATCCCACCGCTTCTTCCCTTGAGTTTTCATACATGTTTTAGTAGTTATCCATCTGTTTTTACAATAATTCTCTTAAGTAGTATTTATCCTTATGAAACTGAGTTCACTCAGTATAATGCTCTCCAGCCTATCCCAAGTTATATAGTATTTCTAAAAATAATTTCTCCTGAATGCTACATAGTATTTCATTTTCCATCTTCATTTTAAACCATATAGTGTTCCTTGCTCTGTTCACATAACAACATCCTGATCTAGGTATACATTTCGCATAAACACAAATAAGTGCTATGGAATTTCCAGTCCTCTCAATGTTATCCACAATTTGGTATGATCCACACAGTCAAATGTCTTTGCATAGTCAATAAAGCACAAATGGACATTCTTCTGGTATTCTCTACGTTCAACCACAATCCAACTGACATCAGCATTGATATCTTTGGTGCCACAGAATCTTCAGAAGCCTACTTGAACTTCTGCTAGTTCCCTATCCATGTACTCTTTTAGCCATTTTTGAATGATCATTTGCTTGCATGTGATATTAATGATATGCCTGATAATTTCTACTCATATACATTGTATTTGCTTCATGTACATTGTTTCATACAGTCATTCATGTATTCATATTGTGCTTTATAAAATTAATGACTATTCACAAACACAAAAAGCATTCAAAATCATTGGCAATCAAAGAGTTGTAAATCAAAACACCAATGACACAACCAAGATTGGATAACATCAATTAATGGAACTTCTGAAGATTAACTTCTAGTGCGAATAAAAAACATTTTCTAATAGGAAGAAAAGAAAACCTAATGACTGAGAAAAATATTTGGCAATATCATCTCACTCAAGTGTCTCATAAGAAAAATCACTGACAATAAGAGAAAGGCAAATCAAAACCACAATAAGATACCATTGAACCTCTGTAGCAGTGTTGTTTTTGTTATGTGCCGTCGAGTCACTTGTGACTCATAGGGATCTTATGTACAATAGCCCTAAACTCTTCTCTGTCCTCTGCCAATCACACTGTCTCTGACACACCCAACCCAATTACCCCAGTCACTGAATCAATCCACCTCATAGAGGGCCTTCCCCTCCTGCGCTGTCCCTCCAC
>NW_006399903.1:141409-142757 GCF_000299155.1 Elephantulus edwardii | reverse complement strand
TGAAGGCTGCAGCCCTTGACCCTCTGCAATAAGTGCATGAGGTCCTCCTCAGTACACCCAGCTATTCTCTCTGTAGCACCCAGCTATTTCACTAGGAATATATCCAGAGGAAAAAGGAACTGAGACACAAACAAAGATTTGTATACCAGTGTTCACAGCAGCTTTATTAACAATAGTAAAAACATGGAAATAGCACAAATGCCCATCAACTAATGACTAGAGTAAGAAATTGTGATATATTCACACAGTAGAACATTATACAAGACTCAGGAACAATAATATTGAAAAATACTGTATAAAAAGGGAGAAGTTAGAGATTATTATTCTGAATGAAATAATTTAGGCACATAAGGACAAATACTGAGTAAAATCATTATTGTAAAAGCATAAGGGCAACCAGTTCAATGAGTATAGAAATCTAAAGAGGTAAGGAAATTGGGGTAGGAGAACTGAGGGGTGGTGGTGGTTATGCTAATCAAGGGGTCACAAACTTTGGTATGTGGTGTGAGGGAGTGAAGAAATTAGGAAGGATCCATTAAGAATCTGAAAAGATAAGGTAATAAGCTAACCAAAGGTTATTAATTTTATATGACATAATCTATGGAAATGCTCATAAGAAACACAGTGTACATTAAAAGAAAACTAAAAAATAAAACAATTTAAGAAAGATAGCAAAATAAAAATCACCCTACTGATTGTAAGATTATAAAACATAAACAACAAAAACTATGTGACAGCATCTCATCCCAGCAGTAATAGCAAGGTTTAATAGGACAGAAAACAGTAAATATTGTGGAGGCTGTGTGGGGAGAGATTGGCATCCTTACACACTTTATGCTGGGATTTTAAAACTGGATTTTCATTTTTTAAAAACGTTTTAAATTGTGGTTTGTTGGAAGAACATACTGCTTTGGTTTTGAGGGTTTGGGTTTTGGTCTTGGGGTTTTTGTTATTTGTATTTGTGGGGTGTTTTTTTTATCCCAAACAATCAGTAATGTTCCAAAACATTAATTCCAATACAAACAGTTACAAAACAAATATTGGAGATAGTGGCACTAGAGATATTATTGCCAATATCAGTTGGATCTTGGCAAAAAGCAGAGAATACCAGAGGGATGTCTAACTGTGTTTCACTGACTATGCAAACGCATTGTGTAGATTACAATAAATTGTGCCTAAGTCTGAGAAGAGTGGGAATCCCAGAACACTTGATTGCGCTCATGTGAATCCTATACTTGGACCAGGAAGCAGTCATCAGAATAGAGCAGGCAAACACTACATAGTTCAAAATCAGGAAAGGTGTGAATCAGAGATGCATTGTTTCCATGTATTTTCAATCTATATGCAG
>NW_006399903.1:139769-141079 GCF_000299155.1 Elephantulus edwardii | reverse complement strand
ATAATTACAGCTTGCTCAGCTGCTCAGTCAGGAACAGGAAATAAAAAGATAATTTGCACTGGGAAAAATCTGCTGTCAGGGACCTCTCCAGAGCACTGAGAGGCAACGGGGTCAGTCTAGAGACTTAGATGCAGTTGATTAGGCCATGGTCTTCACAATTACTTGCTATGCATCAGAAAGCTGGACAATGACTAAGTATGAAAGAAGAATTGATGCCTTTGAACTGTGGTGCTGGAAAATAATCTTGAACAAACCATGCACCACGAAGAAAAATAACAGTTTTGTCTTGGAAAGCTGAAACCAAGTTAGTATTTTGAGGCTCCATCTCACATATTTTGAGTATGTGGCCAGGTGGGACTGATCCTTGCAGAAGGGCATGATGCTCAGAATTGGGGGGGGGGGATGGTACAGGAAAGGAAGATCCCAGATGAGATGGATTGTTACAGTAACTGGGGCAGTGGCTATTGGTGTATCAGAATCAATGAGTGGCTCAAGAAAGCGTAGGCTTGAAATCTGCGCATATAGGGTCACTATGGGTTGCAGTCGACTCAACATCACATAACAAGAACAATCTTATATAACCTTTGAATACTCGTTTCTTTTTGTATTTCTCATTTTTTATGCTTTTTAATTTTTATTTTTACTTTGAATGAAAATTTACAAATCAAAATGGTTTTTTCAGTCAATCAAGCAAATAGTTTTTATAGTTTTAATTACAAATGCTTAGTATATAATTACAATGTTTGAGTAACTTTTTAATATAACCTGATTTTCTTTTCATTTAGCTTGCTTATCTATTTATTAATTTTAATTTCAGTCGCTCTCTCTTCCTACTGTTGGTAATGATCCAAGGATAATTCTTTCTAGAAATATTTCCTTTGCCTTATATAATAGAAGTTATCATCAATAGAACTATCAAGAAGCCAAAACAAAGGAAAACATGCAGATAAAAGAACTGAACAGCATATTTGAATGGGTGGTTTGAGGAGACAAAGAAAATTACTATAATGAAATGTTCAGAAAGATGGAATTGCAGAATAAAAAGGAAAGAATTCATTCTGCATTTCTCAAGCTGTTGTTGTTGTTGTTATGTGCCATCAAGTCTTTTGCGGCTCATAGGGACCCTATGCACAACAGCCCTAAACCCTGCTCTATCCTGCGCCAACTGCACTGCCTCTAACACACCCATTGCAATTTCCCCAGTCACCCAATCAATCCATCTCATTAGAGGGTCTTCCCCTCCTGCGCTGTCCCTCCACCCTCCCAAGCATGATGTCTCTCTCCAAGGACCCGTCCCTCCGGGCAACATG
>NW_006399903.1:136228-138632 GCF_000299155.1 Elephantulus edwardii | reverse complement strand
TTGGCCAAGTGGTTGTTCTCCAGATTTCTTGGCACAAATTGGTTAGCACATCCAGGGCAACATCTGTTATCTGAAATACTTCAATAGGTAAACCATCTATTCCTGGGGCCTTATTTTTTGCTATTTCCTTCAAAGCAACTTGAAGTTCTTCCTTCATCACCAAAGGCTCTTGCTTATATGTTATTTCATTAAATTCTTCTGTATCTGCCAATTCCTTTCTATACAATGACTCAGTATATTCCTTCCATCTTCTTTTTATACTTCCTGGATGATTTAATATTCTGCCCGAAGCATCCTTGATTATAGCAACTCTAGATTGTAGCAACTCTAGAGTATAGCAACTCAAGCTGAGTGAACTGAAAACAAATTTAAGCCTTTGTTGTGGTTCTAGAGAAGAGTATTGAACATACCTTGGACTGCCAAGAAAACAAATAGGTCTGTCTTGGAGAGGGTGAAACCAAGTCTGTCCTTGGAGGCTAGAATTTTGAAGCTCTGCATCTTTTCTCATGGTTAGGAGAGACCAGTCCTTGGAGAAGAACATCATGCTCAGAAGTGTGGACGGACAGCACAGGAGAGGGACCCCGCAGATGGTATGGATTGATAAAGTAACTGGGGCAATGGAGGTTGATGTATTGGAATTAGTGAGACTGGCTTAGGACAGGGAAAGGTTCAGAGCTGCTATACATATGGTCGCTATACATCGCAGGTGACTCAATGGCACATAACAGCAATAGTATACTATGACAAGTTTGGAAGTAGGAGTGGCATCCATTTCCTAAATAACATGCCTCCAGAAATGCTATGAACTTTGACAAATATCGATAGTTGTAGAGGGCCTTCCAGCTTTTTGTTCATAGGGTTGCTATGAGTCATACTCAACTCTTAGGAAATCAACAACAATAGCTATACAGAAAGTTATTATGTGGAAATATATTGAATGACCCAGAAATAATCAAAGGAAGAAGGAGGGAATGCAGAACTCACTAACACTGAAATATTTCCAGAAGTACCATATGAGCAGAAGCCAATACCCAATGAAGGAGGAGATGAAAACTGTATTGAAGGAATTGACAAAAAAAGCACCTAAGAATTGACACGCTACCAACTGACTTGTTCAAATTAATAGATGGAGGACAATTGTCTGACCAATGGATTGGAAGAGAGGTCCATATTAGTTTCCATTATCAAGAAATGTGATCCAGAAGAATGTGGAAATGATAAAATAATATCTTTAATATCACATGCAAGCAAAATACTGCAGGAGATCTTTCAATAAGAGAAAGAAAAGTAGATAGACAGGGAATTGCTAAAAGTCCAAGTTGGATTTAGAAAAGGCTGTGGCACCCTAACTATTATTACTGATGTCAGATAGATACTGGCTGAAAGTAGAGAATATCAGAAGAATGTCTGCTTGTGCTTTATTGACTGTTCGAAGGTATTTGACTGTGTGGATTATAACAAATTATGGGTAAGGTTGAGAAAAATGGGTATCCCAGAGGACATAATTATGCTCATGTGAAACCAAATCTAGACCAGGAGCTGGTTAGTTTGATGTTAGTTTGAGAACTATGATAGCCTGATTCGCACCATGATCTTTCTAACCACTTACTATGCATCTGACTGCTGGGGAATTAATTAGAATGACAGAAAAAGAATTGATGCCTCTGAACTGTGATGTTGGAGAAGAGTGTTGAACATTGCGTGGACGGTCCAAAGAATAAATAGTTATGTTTTGGAGAAGGTGCAGCCAGAGTGCTTTTTGGAGGCAAAGATAATTATGCTTTGTCTCATCCTTCAGGCATGTTGCTATGAGGGCAAATTCATTGATAGGAACATGATACTAGAAAGGTCTTAGATATTAGAAGAGTGGCAAAAAAAAGATATTAGAAGGTTGGCAAAAGGAGACTCTTGAGTATGTGGATTGATACATTGCCGCAGCAGGCTTTATTGTGACAGGAAGAATGAGAACGGCACAGGATGGGGCAGGGTTCAGATCTGTTGTTCATAGGATTGCTATGGGTAGTGTTCTAATTGATGGCACCGAAAAACAACAATATAATAGTGATAACATAGCATAATAGACTTACGGTGAAATTTTGGTTCCTGTGGATTTAAGTTTCTTCAGCTTCAGCTTGAACTTGCACATGACTGGTTGGTGGTTTCTTCCATAATCAGCACCAGACCTAGTTTTCACAGCTGATGTCGAGCTTCTCCAGTGGTTCTTTCCACAGATGTAATCAATTTGATTCCTATGTACACCATCAGGTGAAATCCATGTGTACAGCCTGTGTGTGTGTTTCTTATAAAAGATACTTGTAATGAACAAGTTGAATGTGTAGAATTCTATCATTCTATCTTCAGCTTCATTTCTATCACCAAGTCTGTGTTTTCCAACTACTGATCC
>NW_006399903.1:128574-135543 GCF_000299155.1 Elephantulus edwardii | reverse complement strand
TCTGACATACTTTGGGCGTGTTGCAAGGAGGGACCGAACCTTGGAGAGAGACATCATGCTTGGAAGGGTGGAGGGATGGGTAAAGAGAGGGAGACCATCAATGAGATGGATTCATATAGTGACTAGGATAATGAGAGTAGGTGTGTCAGAGAACATAAAGTTGGCACAGCATAGAGAAGATTTCAGGGCTGTTGTGTTGCTAAGAGTCACAAGCAATTCATCGGCCTCTAGGAATAACAACAATACCATAATTGTCCTTTTTGTGCCTGATTTATATTCTTTGACTTTGTTTTTGTCTAGTTGATTAAAACACATCTCAAGGTGTACCACATTTGGAGCTCATGGAGAATGTTTAATGTGTAGATTCATGTCTTTCGGTAGACTTGGGGAAATTTCAGTTACTATTTATTCTTCTCCACTCCCTGATGGTCTGTTCTTTCTCTCTTCCCCTTTCGGGACTCATATAATTTTTATGTTGGTCTGCATCATGGTGTGTATGATCCTTTAGATTCTTTTATCTTTCATATATTAGTTTTCTTTTTGATCTTTGAAATATCCATGTTCTCATAAGACAGTTTTTGGGGTTTTTTCCCAATCAATCTGTGTGGTTTTGTTTTGGTTTTTTTATACCTTTCTTCTTCCTGATCAAATCTGCCAAACACTTCCAATGGATTTTTTTTGGTCATTATTTAATTTTCCCTTTCATTTACTTAATTTCTATATTTTAAAAACTTTTTAATGGAAATACGGGGGGGGGGCAAGAACCCAGAACAAAATTATAGCCAGACACTAAACTCTTGGAAGTAAAAATGAAGAGGCTAGGCTTTATTTTGTGAACTTGTAGTGTATTTAATATTAGCGACCACTCCCCAGGAAAGAAAGGAATTACTATTTATGAAATAGAGGGTCAGAGAAAAAGAAAGAGACATCAATGATATGTACTAACATTCAAGATCCTGAAGTGTTGCATTCTATTTTACATAGGATTGGTGTAAGTTGGAACTAACTCAATAGTACTGTAAAAGAAACAAGGCCAACATTGAGATGGCATATCTGACCTCTACTAATTCCTAAAGTGGGCACTGCACCCGTCATGCACCCAGTACAAAACCAATTTCCATGAGGTCAGACATGCTCCCACACTTCTAAACCTTTTCCAATCAATATCAATATTATTGCTCTACTGTGTTTGAAATCCATTGCAAAAGCTTGCAGAGCACACAGAACAACTCACTGTTATGATGTTTACTGTAGAAGTTAGAAACGTACACTTTCAATTGGCAACAGGATATGATTTTTCAGTCAGGACAGTATCTGAAGCATACTCTCAGGTCCTTTTGCCTTCAGCCTTATGAATTTAGGTCAGCGTTACAAAGCTCTTAGCCCTGCCACTTACGGTATCTCTGCCTCAGTACTCCACTAAACTTGGCTGAAGGCTCCTAGCTTTGGTTTTGCGGGATCCCAAAGTCAGCTCTGTCTCATGTCAGATCTCTGGTTCTCTGATGTAGCTGCTGCTGTTTTGCTACAGTTCTGGCTCGTGTAAGAACCTCTAGCCCTGAAAAGTGTGCACTGCATTCTCAGCTTCTTAGCTGATTGGGAGATTCTCAAAATTTGCAAATGAATCTGCTCAATTTAATTGGAGATTAGTCAATTCCTTTGTGGATAAGCTAACACATTCGTCCACATATCCTTGCCCATCAACATGGAAAAGTCAAAGTCAATGGCTGGAAAGACAATTTGAACAAAAATATATAGTAAAATGTATATTTCTAAAAAGAATCATAATATCAAGACTAATCATGGTAAAATCTTTACTGTATGGTTCACAACAAATTGTGGCTAGTCTTGAGAAGAATAGGAATCCCAGAACCCTTAATTGTGCTCATGTGAAACCTCTAATTGGACCAGGAAGCAGTAATCAGAACAGAGCAGGAAATGCTGCATGGTTCAGGATCAAGAAAAATGTGTACCAGGGATACAATCTATCTCTACACCTTTTCAGTCTATATGCAGAAAAGAGCACTCAGAAAGCTGGGCTTTATGAGGAGTAATGTGGCATCAGGAATGGGCAAAGGCTTATCATCTACCTGTGTTATTCAGATGACACAATCTTGCTTGCTGAAACTGAAGAGGACATAAGGCATCTGCTACAGAAGGTCAAGGTCAGTAGTCTGCAGTATGGATTAAACATCAACATCAAGAAAACTAAGATTGTCACTGCTGGGCCTATTGGCAACTCCATGATGGACAGAGAAGAGATTGAGATTGTTGATTACTGCAGCTTGCTTGGTTCCACAATCAACACTGCAGGCAGCAGGAGTCAAGAAATCAAAAGACAAATTGCATTGGGAAAGTTGGCTGTCAGGGACCTCTCTAGAATACTGAAGAGCAACGATACCAATCTGAAGACTAAAGTGCACCTGATACAGGCCATGGTCTTTGCAATTACTTGCTATGCATCAGGGATATGGACAATAACTAAGGATGACAGGAGTAATGCCTTTGAATTGTGGTGCTGAAGAAGAATGTTAGAGTGTTGAACACACCACAGTCTGTCAGGAGAACAAACAGATCTTCCCTGGAGAGGGTGAAATCAATTTTCTCTTTGTAGGCAAGGATTTTGAGGCTCTGTCTCATATAATTTGGGCACGTGACCAGGAGAGACCAGTCCTTGGAGAAGGTCATCATGTTTGGAAGGGTGGAAGGACAGTGCAGGAAAGGAACACCTAGGATGAGATATTGACTAATTGGAGCAATGGAATTAGGTCTGTTGGAGACGATAAGATTGGACAAGGATAGGGCAGATTTCCAAGCTAATGTATATAGGGTCGCTGAGTTGCAGATGACTCGACGGCACATCACAACAACAATGATTACTTTATCAGTCCTACGTTAGTATAATGAACATGTACCCGTTTTCTTTACATACAAAATAATAAAAATTATATTGTTTGAAATACTACTTTCTTTTCAATGTACTTCTTTCCTGTATTTTCTACATTATAAAAGAGTTATAAAATGAGGATATTTGCATTAGATCATTTAGAGAATTAATGAAATAAATCTCTCTTTATTATTCACATAAATGCACTACAAAAATGACTTTTTAATTAAAGAAAAGTAGAGTTTCAGTTATGCAAATTAAACCTATTATTCTGTAAGCAAATAAATGTTTTAGCATTTCTAACTCAGAGAGACACTTGTTAGATGTTTATTTTCCAGATTCCTATAGAAAATTATTTCATGTCCTTTTCCTTCATTTTATCAGGTGTTGAATTATAAAAGTTTAGTTTAATGCTTTATAAAAACACTTCTAATTAAGATTTGCCTGTGTGATATTAAGAATATACTTTGCAAAGAGGATTAATATTGATCATTAATGTAAGAGGTTTCTTCACTTTCAATAAAAGACATCATGTAGAAATACTGTTCTATTTGTATAAACACTAACTTGAAAATCCAATAGCCTTAATAAGCTAAAAATAATAGGCTAAACACATTTTAGATATGAACTTGAGTTTCTATCTATTATCTCTTTTGAACTCTTTGGATATTTAGAAGGATTTTGTTATTGATTATAATGTAGTTTTTCGTTTATTATGTGTTTTTCACTGATACAAGCCTTAGCATTGTATATAAATTTGTGTTGTAATAGTCCAAAAATTACAGTGAAAGAGTTATTTTTGAAGTGACTGATTTAAGTTACATAAAATTCAAGAGAAGTCATGTTTCTAACCATGAAATTGCCAAAATATGCTTCATTCAGGGTTACATTGCTTTGCATTGCATGATTTTAGCAATTTGAGAGCCAGATTTCACCACCATAGCATGTTCTTTTAATCTATACAAAAATCAATATTTGGAAAAAAAGGTACTTCTTCAAACTTCCTCCTTTATGTATATTGTTATCAAGGAATTATGATGTAGGTAGGAGTATGCAGAACCCAAATATCTTAGTATTTTTTAAAAATGAGAAAAAAATTAACCTTTAAAAATTACCGTGTGCTTAACCCAGCTAGTTGAAAGCTGTGCTAGTTTGATCAACTTGCAAAAATTCTGTAAATCTGTATTTTTACTCAAAATATGTAAACAGAGCAGTGCATATTTAATAGAAATTTGTGCACTTAAATTACTTAGTGCAGGTTAGTCATCGCCATTGTTGTTGTTCTGTGTTGCGATGTAGGAACTGACCCATAGCTGACACACTAACAGGTTTTCAGAGGCAGGTTATCACACAGGAGGAGACTGACCATCCTCCTGTGAAGCAGCTGGTGGCCTCGAACCGCATGCTTTCAGGACTGCAGCCCTGCTTCTTGTCACTAGGCCATCAGAGTAATATGTGCCATGCCTAAGTAATGATTTTCTAATCACCTGATGTGCAGGAGAAAGCTGGACAGTGAATAAGGAAGGCTAGAGCTCCCAAAAGAAAAACTGAGACATTTGAATGATGTTATTAGCAAAGGATATTAAACCTACCATTTTTAGTTTTGGCAAAAGATATTAAACATACCACTTTTGGTTTTACATACCAGTTTGTTTCTAAGGAAATATAGCAAGAATGTTCCTTGCAAGTAAAGAAGATGGGACCCAAAACAACAACAAAAAAGTAAAACCGTGAACAACATGAACAGACAAAATAGCTGTGCAAATGGTCTCACACATAGCATAAATTGTGAGTATGATACAGGACAAGACAGTTCTAAGTTTGTCTTACCGGGAGTCTTCGTGAGTCAAAGTAGAGTGTTCTTAGGTAACATCTGGGTGACTTCAACTCACAGAGACACTATACACAACAGATCTAAATCCTGGCTTACCCTGCACCTTCATATGATCCCTGCTATGGCCAAGCCCACTGTTGCAATCACTATGTCAACCTATTTACTGAGGATCTTCCCTTCTCTCTGACCATCCAGCTTTCCCAGCATGCTGTATTTTTCCAAGAATTGGTCTCTGCTGACAACATGCCCTAAGTATCTGAGACTACATTTTACTATTATTGTCTTTAAGGAGCATGTTGACTATTGCACTTTCTTCAAGACAGATTGATTTGCAGGATCTATCATTTGTACCAAGAAAGTACTTGTTTACAATCAACAATTTTATTTTTAGTATCTATTGTCCATGTAGGATTGTGCTGGAAAACTCAGAAGACACATAGGGATAGAAGTATGCAATGTATTCTCTTAAAAAGAAATCTTTTAACTAAATTAGCAGAGGCTATCATGTTGTCTACAAGTCATAACAACTCTTTGAACAATAGATTTAAATGTTGCCTTGATCCTGAACCATTTTTAATTTAATGAGTTAACTAAATGTCATCCCTTATGGTCTCTGTCCTGTTCAAGAACATTATGATGGTCATTGTGTTAATTTGTCTTGTTGAGAATCTTTCTCTCTTCTGCTATTTACCATTCCCAGTGTAACGTCTCTCTGCAACAAATAGTTCCTTCTGAAAATATGACCAAAATAAGTGTGATAAAGTTTCATTCTCCCTGCCTCCAAGTAGTACTCAGTTTGTACTTCTTTCAAAAGAAATGTGATTGTTCGTTTGGCATTCCAGGGCACATTCAATACATTTACTAACAAGAGAACAAACATGTCTGTCTCAGAGAAAGTGAAACCAAGTTTCTCCTTGGAGGCTAGAATTTTGAAGCTCTGGCTCACATACATTGGGCATGTGACAAGAAGGGACTAGCCTTTGGAGAAAGAAATAGTACTCAGAAGGTTAGAGGGATAAGATGGATAGATTTATTAACTGGGGCAATTGGGGTAGGTGTGTTGGAGTCAGTGAAGGTGGTTCAGGACAGGGCAGACTTCAGAACTACTGTACATCGAGTCACTGTGAGTTGCAGGCAACTCGACAGCACAACACAACAACATCATAAATACCATGAGTCAGCGAATGCTATTACCAATAGGTAATACAAAATGTGAATGCATGTACTTTCAAGGTTTGAAAAAAAAAGACAGAAAATTATATTAAATCATATTGCATTGATAATTGAGAAGACAGAGTACTACCATAGAGAACTATAATAGAGCACCATTATCCCTAATTATGATTCATACTACTTAAATTTTGAAATCAAACCAGTATTTACATTTGTGTTTGTTTTTGTTGTTTGCCTTTGAGTCAAGCACGACTCATAGCAACCCTATGGACAAAAGGGCTGAAGCTCCTCTAAACTATCCACATTTATCAAAGTGCGTAAAGTTTCCGGAGGCAAGTTTCATAGGGAGTGGACATTTTTGTTTTCTCCTCTTTTTATCTCCCTATCATCTGAAGGAATACAGAAAGTATGTTTTTATTGTATCTTGGAGTGATATCCAATATGTTTAATTTATGAATTTTATATTGCTCTTGTTTTCTTTCTTTTTTAAATTGAGATTTTAGTGAAAGTTTATAAAGAACTTGGATTTCCATTCATTCACTGTTGCACATTTTCCTCACTGCCCACCCCACCCCCCGTTCACTTTTCTCTTTGTCCACTTTGCTATGCAGCTCTTATTCTGGACTGTTGACATGCAAATAATACCTAATCAGAAAGATATTTTTAAATAGTTATTTCCGTCCTCTGTTTCAATGTGTTGTTGTTGTTGTTATGTGCCATCGAGTCGCTTGTGACTCACAGCGACCTTATGTACAAGAGCTCTACATACTATTCTATCCTGTGCCAAACTAGCCATCTCAAACGCACTTATTCCCACCGCTTCAGTCAGAATCAATCCATCTCATCAAAGGTCTTCCTCTCCTTCGCCACACCTCCATTCTGCCAAACATGATTTCCCTCTCCAAGGACATCCTTGCAACATGCCCAAAATATGTCAGACGAAGCTTCAGAATCCTTGACTCCAGGGAACATTCTGGCTTGACCCTCTCCAGGACAAACCTGTTTGTTCTCCTAGTAGTCCATGGTATATTCAACACTCTTCTCTAGCACCACAGCTCAAAGGCATCAATTCTCTTTC
>NW_006399903.1:120045-127524 GCF_000299155.1 Elephantulus edwardii | reverse complement strand
ATGTCAGTTGGTATGCTGTCAACTCCTGGAGTCTTGTTTTTTGCCAATTCCTTCAGAGCAGTTTAAACTTCCACTTTCATGAAATTCTTCTGTGTCAGCCAATTCCTTCTGATACAATGACTCTGTGTATTTCCTTCCATCTTCTCTTGATACTTCCTGGGCTGCCTTTTGAAATTTTCTGTTTAGCTCTTTGAGTTCTTGGTTTCTTCCTTTAACATTGGCTTCTCAGTGTTCTAATGCAATATTCAGAGTGTCATCTGACATCCACCTTGGTCTTTTCTTCTTTTTCAGCCTTTGTAATGATCTTTTGCATTCTTCATGGACGATTTTCTTGATATCCTCCTAGAGCTCATTTAGTCTACACTTATTGGTGCTCAAGGCCTCAAACCTACTCCTGAGATGGTTTTGAAATTTGAGTGGGACAGACTTAAGATCAAATTTTGGTTCCCGTGGACTTAATTTTCCTCAACTTCAGCTTGAACTTGCATATGAGTAGTTGGTGGTCTGTCCCATAATCAGCATCAGGCCTGGTTTTCACTGCTGATATTGAGCTTCTCCACCGAGTCTTTCCACAAATGTAATCTATTTGATTCCTATGCATGTCATCAGGTGAGATCCATGTGTATAGCCTGCGTTTATGTTTCTTTTAAAAGGTATTTGCAATGAATAAATCATTGAATGTGCGGAACTCTCTCATTCTATCTCTAGCCTCATTTCTCTCACCGGTACCATATTTTCCAGCTACTGAACCTTCTTCTCTGTTCCCAACTTTTATGTTCCAGTCACTCATTATTATCAATGCATCTTGATTGCATGTTTGATCAACTTCTGACTGCAAAAGTTGGTAGTAATCTTCTATTTACTCCTCTTTGTTGGTTTCATAATTTAAAAAGTCAGTTTCAATGTAGTGTACATTATTTAACTTGTTTTACATCTTACTCTTACATGTATTTAAAATAAACAGAGGCAAAAACAATTAAAATGACAAAATCACTGTCATCAACTATATCTTAACTCATAACACTGTAAGACAGAGGAGATCTTCACTCTTGGAAGCTGTTGGTCGATTTGAACCACAAACTTTATGGTTGTCAGGCTATTACTTAACTCACTACACAAAATCCATCTTGAAAAGTGTCATCGAATCAAGGATGTCTCATAGCAACAGTAAACAACAGATCTGTCCCCACAAATTCTACCATGCTCAAGAACGTTGCAATTATGGTGCTAATCTACCTCTTCAGGGTTGACCTCTCTTTCACTGACTCTCTACTGTTCCCAACATGATTTTTTTTTTTATGGAATGGGTCCTCCTGAGAAAATCACAAAACATATAAAACAAGTTTACTATCCTTATCCCTAAGGAGTCCAAATATAACATATCCTCCAAAACAGCTTGGTTTCTTCTTTTGGCTGTCTGTGGTATATTCAATACTCTTTGCCTCACTATGATTCAAAAGCATTAATTCCTCTTTGCTCTTGCTTATTCACTACCCAGATTTCAGATGTATATGAATCAAGTGAAACACCAGAGCTTGTATCAGCTGAACCTTAGTATTTGAAATGACAACCTTGGTCTTTAGTTCTTTACAGAAGCCCTTGACAGTAGATTCCCCCAGTGTAACACATGTTTCTTTTTTCTTGACTTCTGTTACTATGGGTTTTGGTTGTTCATCCAGGTTTTAAAAATATCAACAAGTATGTTCTCTGTTCATCATGATGTTACCTTTGATCTTCATCAGTAAGTGCTTCGAGTCCTTTTTAGTTTCTCTAAGCAATGTGTCTTCTGCAAACCAGCTATTGATATTGTTAGGTGCCATGAAGTCTACTTTAACAAATAGAAACTTTAAGAAAAGTAGATCTGTGCTTTGCCCTATCCTGCACAACCCTCATTGTCTCTGATATGCCCTAACCCACTGTTACCTTCACTTTGCCAGTTCATCTTGTCTGAGGATCTCCCTCACTATCTCTGAACATCCACTTTTCCCAAGGACTGATCCCTCTTGATAACATAACCAAAATACGTGAGACAAAGCTTGCCTCTCAGGAGCACTCTAGTTGCAATTCCTCCAAGGCAGACTTGTTTGAATTTTTGGCTGTCTATAGAATATTTAGTATTCTTCTCCAACATCACAATTTAAAGATATTGATTCTTCTTCTGTCATCCTTAATTGTTATTCAACTTTCAGGCATAAGATTATGCATGAGACATAACTGAAGAGATCATGACTTGGGTCAAGCACACTTCAGTCTTTAAACTGCCATTCTTGTTCATTAGCACTTTGAAGAGATGCTTGACAGCAAGCTTTCTTGCCTGCTATTACCATGAGTATTGATCGTGGAGCCAAGTAAAAGAAATTTGTTGAAAATGCATTCTTTTCTTTACCTGTCATTATACTGTCTATTGATCCAGCTGCTGAGGACGTTCCCCCCCACCACCACCATAGTGTTGACATGTAATTTAGTTGAAGTCTGTAGTCTTTGATCTTCTGCAGCAAGTGATTCAAATTCTCTTCACTTTCCCCAAGCAAATAGTATCATCTACACAACACAGTTTGTTGAATCTTTCTCCTGTTCTGATGCCACATTATTTTTTACAGAGTCCAGTTTCTCGAATTAAAGTTACTGAGCATAAATTTCAATAGTTAAGGAGAAATGATACAGCTCTGAAATATGCTTTCCTTTCCTGGTTGCAAACCTTGCAGTTCAAACAACAAATTGGTTGAGTTTCCTTTGTACAAACTTGTTTGTTCTTTTGGTATTCCGTGGGGTATTCTGTGATCTTCTGTAACACAAGTCAAAGTTAGTGACAGTTCTTCTGTCTTCCTCATTAATGGTCACATTAATGACATCACATGTTTGCCAGAAACTCAAGCTGGGTACAGAAGAGCCCATGATTCGCAGGATACCATTGCTAATGTTAGGTGAATCTCGACTTAAAATAGAGAATACCAGAAAGATATTTTTCTGTGTCTTATTAACTGTGAAAAGGTATTTGACTGTGTGGATCATAACTAGTTGTGGGTATCATTGAAAAGAATGGGAAATCTTAGAATACTTAACTTTGTTCATGTGAAACCTATACACAGACCAAGAAGCTGTTGTCTTGAAAAGAAGCAGAGAGCACTACAAGATAAATTAGGAAAGCTTGAAGTGGAGTTTTAGTCTTTTTCCATAACTGTCCTTTTTATATGATGAGCAAATATTTTGAGAAGCTGGACTACATGAAGCAAAAGTGTAACACTAGGATTGGAGGAATACTTATCAACACCATGTGTTACACAGATAATATAAGCTTCACAAAGGGAAGAAGACTTGAAGCGTTTACTGAAAAAGACTGGAATCTTCAACTTAAATTACATCTCAATATCAAGGGAACAAAAGTTCTTACCGCTAGTAGACATCACGATAGATGAGAAGAGATTAACCGTGTCAAGGAACTTCTTTTGCTTGTATCCACATTCAGCACCTTTGGAAGCAGCAGTCAAGAAATCAAATATGAGTTGTGTTGGGAAAACTCGCTGTCAAGGATTTCTTCAAAACCCTAAAGAGCACCTATGCTTATTTAAAAGGCTTGTCCATGTCCTAGTATTTTCATTTAATTCTTATGCATCTGAAAGTTGAACAATAAATAAGGATTATGGAGGAATAACTGATGCTTTTGGATTGGCGTTTTGGAGAAGAACACCGAATTGTCCACAGACTGTCAAAAGATCAATAATGTTTAGAGAGAGTGCAACCAATGTACCCTTAGAGGTAAGAATAGTAAAAGTTCTATTCACAGGCTTTGGGCATGTTATAATGAGAGGCCAATCATTGGGAAAAGATATTATGCTAAGAAATAGAGGGTATGAGAAGTAGAGAAAGGTCTTCAACCAGATCGACTGGCACAGTAACTATAACCATGGGGTAAACATGTTAGAGAAGATGTGAATGAAGCAGGGTAGCTGGTCTCACAGTATCACTATCAGCTGTAGTCAACTTTATAGCACCTAAAAAAAACCACATAGACTTGTGATAAAAAGACAAGATATGTTGGTGGAATTCTGCTATCAACGTTTCTTCATGAGGAAAACTATCTGTTCTTGCTTTAATTGTTCTCTACCTCCCTTTTTCTGGCACACATCAATAGTCTGGTTTCCATGTATCTTTGTTCAATTTTTAAATATTTAACTATTGTATATAGGGTCGTTATGAGTCGCAAGTGACTTGACGGCACATAACAACAACATATAGGGTCATTATGAGTCATAGATATCTCTTTGGAGACTAAGGTGCGTCTGATACAGGCCATGGTCTTCGCAATCACCTGTTATGCATCAGAAAGTTGGACAATGACCAAGGGGGATAGAAGGAGAATTGATGCCTTTGAGCTGTGGTGCTGGAGAAGAGTATTGAGAATACCAGGGACTGCTAGGAAAACAAACAGATTTGTCCTGGAAAGGATTAAACCGGGTGGCTCCTTGGAGGCAAGGATTCTGAGGCTCCGTCTAACATACTTTGGACATGTTGTGAGGAGAGACCGGTCCTTAGAGAGGGACATCATGCTTGGGAGTGTGGAGGGACAGTGCAGGAGAGGAAGGCCCTCTATGAGGTGGATTGATTCAGTGACTGGGGTAATTGGGATGGGGGTGTCTGAGACAGTGCGATTGGCACAGGACAGAGCGGAGTTTAGGGCTGTTGTACATAGGGTCGCTATGAGTCACAGGCGACTCGACGGCACATAACAACAAACAACATGAGTCATAGGAGACTTGAAAGCACATAACAAAAACAATAAATTTAATATCTTAAATTTATATCTTATACAACAGATGGTACCATGCTGCAAAGAGTACATCTTGAGCCATTTGAATCTACTAGCTACCCCAAAGGGAGCTCTGGTAGCCTGGGGGCAAGGAGCTGTCTGCAACAATCTACAGGGACACAATCTGGATCCACCAGTTGCTCCACCAGAGAAGGATAGGCAAACCCCTCCCAATTGACTTACTGCCTCTGAAAGCCTGTTGGTGGTCAGCTCTGAGTCAGTTCTGACTCACTGGCACACAGCAACAAGAAGCTATACCAAGGGAGAATGCTGGGTAATCGCCTCTCATTGAGATTTATGGGCCTATCAGAAATGCAGTGTATGGTTACCATGAATCAGAACCAAGCTGACAATAGTGAGTGAGTAAGTGACAGCATATGTTCTCCTGGTCCCATTTTCTAAGACTGAGGTAGGCAGGTTGTGGCACTCTAGCCCACCCTGTTTTGTTTCTTTCTTAAAGATTACTATAGTCTTTTATTTGTTTTCATGTCCACGATTGTCTTTGTTAGAAATATGATGCTTACGTATTATGATTTCAATAAGGCCTGTTGACCCAAGGTCTTTAACAAAAAATTTGTCACCTCTCATCAAGGGACTTCTAAATCAATCTGCTAAAAAACAGATCCTCTTATCTTTAATAAGACTTAAGGGCCAGATGTTATCGTAATTATTTTTCCACCAATCATGCCTTCCCTATGGGGAAGTATTATCAGTTCCTGAAAGTAGCATCTGTCCTCTAAGTGCTCCTTCTGTATCTTACGGGATAGGACAAAACATAAAACTGTGTTTTAAAAACCAAGTACTTTCTTCAGGCTATCCTCAGAGGGTGACAGAAACATAAGCAAAATCATCCTCATTATGTTGAAAGTCATAATATTTCGAATCTCAAATGCAATATAAATAAAACAAATATGGAATGAATGTCTTTTCCTCTCAACTGTGAATTACTAATGCGAATAATAAGCTGAAAAAGTATCTTCCTCATGTCTAACTCTACTTCTTTATAGGAGTTTAATCACTAGGAGTAGATTTTTGTCATCTGTTTTGAGTGTCATGGATTAATTGAACTACAATTGGAACAAGGTATATTTCTACCTTTGAAGCCATTGCTGGCTCTTACTTCATGCTTAGAGGAATTTAATCAACTATTGTGTACATTAAAATATAAAATAAATAAAGCAAATTTTATCTATTCACAGGCACTTTTTCTTTTTTTTATTTGTTTCAAGTAATTGTTAGCATAAATTAAACTATTACATAATAGAGCAATATAATAAACATGGATACCAATCCATGGATACCAATATAAAATATCATGTGTGGCTCACTTTTGAAAACAATTATTTGATAAAGCAAATTCACTTTCTTTTAAAAATTAGATAGCATTTTAGGAAATGTTGTTGTTGTTGTTGTTGTTGTTGTTAAGTGCCGTCGAGTCGCAGGCGACTCATAGTGACCCTATGAAGGAGAGTCCTCGATGCTTGGGTGTCTTTCATCCTCTCTCCAGGTTCGTAGGGTTTCTGGATATTGCAGAAGTGAGTGCCTCTCCTGCTTCCAAGCTTGTTTTAATCATGGAGCTCCACCCCACTCTGTCGACGTTGGGTAACCAACTATTAATACATTTGACACATCAGTGTCACAGTGTTCAGCTTCACAGCAACCAAAAGCAAACACTGTATGGCAAATTGTACACCAGGGCTATAAGACCTATATGTTATTTATGCATAAAGAGATGTAGTATAAGATAAAAATATATGTCATTCATATGTTTAGCATATATTTAAAATTTGGTTTTGTTCACTAGATATTATAGCTAATGTTAGATGGATCTTGCCAGAAAGCAGAGTAACAGAGGAATGTCTATGTGTGCTTCATTGACTATGCAGAGGGTTTTGACTATGTGGATCATAGCAAGCTGTTGTTGAATATGAGAAGAATGGTAATCCCAGAACATTTGGTTGTGCTTATGCGAAACAATGTATAAGAGTTCCAATCTCATCACATCCTCTCCAACAGTTATTACTTGCTGCCCTGTTAAACTTTGTCATTGTTACTGGAGTGAAATGGTATCTCATTGTGGTTTTGATTTGTATCTCTTTTATTGCCAAGGATTTGGAGCATTTCCTCATGTATCTGTAGGTCATTCAAATATCTTCCTCTGTGAAAATTCTATCCATGTCTTTTGCCCATTTTGTAACTGGGTTATCAGTGGATTATCATGGATAGGAAGACACAATATCATGAAAATTACAATCCTATCAAAAGCAATCTACATGTTCAATGCAATCCTAATCCACATACCAAATTTCTTTTTCAAGGAGATTGAAAAAAATTGTAAAATTTATCTGGAGAGTCAAAAGACCCTGAATAAGGAAACCACTTCTGAGAAACAAAAATGAGGTTGGAGACAAAGCACTCCGTGACCTCAAAACCTACTATACAGCAGGGGTAACCAAAACAGAATGGTACTTCTACAAGGACAGGCACACAGACCAATGGAACAGAACTGAGAACCCATAAAATATATCATACTTATAACTCTGGTTAAGAACAGTTAAGGAAAAAAAATGGAAACATTTTATAACACAAAGTATTATTTTCATCAACATTAGTGTTTAAAATCTTCTCCAAGAAACATGTTAATTTTTGATGTTGTTGTTGTTGTTGTTGTT
>NW_006399903.1:111569-119105 GCF_000299155.1 Elephantulus edwardii | reverse complement strand
GTTTCGCATTAGAACGATCAAGTGTTCTGGGATTCCCATTCTTCTCAGAGTCAGCCATAGTTTGTTATGATCTACACAGTCAAATGGCTTTGCATTTCTTTTTGATATATTGCTTAATTCAAATTTATCTTTTCTATATAATTACAGTTTTAGCAGAGTGGATGCAGGCACATACTGACAACTTATTTTCAGGAAGAATTCTATTTTAGTACATTGATGAATAAAGCCTGTCAAATTTGTAATGACATTATATTTTTAATAAAGTTTGATTTGATAACATTTAAGGAGTATTGAAGTTCATAGTATTTTTCTAAAATTATATACAATTTTTACTCTGTGCTTTTTGATAGATGGGTTGTTCTTTCAAATATATTCTAAGTCATCATTTAAAAGTTATACCAACAAATGAATTTTCAAAGATTTACAGTCTTCAGGGTTACGGATTTGAAAACCAGGTTAAAATTGATGGATTATTTTTCTCTTTTAAATATTTCTTTGGCTGTTACACAAAAAATTCTTTAAAAATATGGGATATTTCATTAATGTGAATGTTATATCGTGCAAGGGTGATGCTATTCAACCAAGTAGAGTTCCAATTTTAGAATACGTGCTGCTGAAGCCAGCACAAAATTGATAGTTTCATTTTATTTTTTAAAATGCAAAAACGTTGGTCAACTATTAACCAGGAGGTGATAGATTCATACACACTTATACAGAGTTTCCTTGAAAGAAAGCCTTAGAGATGGACTTCTGAAAGGTCACAGCCTTAAAAACTCTATGGTACAGCTCTGCTCTACATATAGGAAATCTTTAAAGTTGGAATAAATATACAGTAACATCATGAACAATAATACATTACATGTAATAAAACTTAATTAAAAACCATTCGTTTAAAAAAGGATGGTTCAACATAAGAAAAACAATCAATTCATCACATTAACAAAGTGAATAACAAGAACCATATGATCCTAGCAATTGGTGCCGATAACATAAGATCCAATACCCTTTTTGATTAAGACCCTCAGCAAAATTAGAATAGATGGGATTTTCCTCAACATAGTGAAAAGTATATATGCAAAACCAAGAGCCAATATCATACTCAATGGAGAAACACTAAAAACATTTTCTTTGCCAACAGGGACTAGACAAGGATGTCCACTGTCACCATTGTGTTGGAAGTACTTGCTAGGGCAATATGATAAGAGAAAGAAATAAAAGGCATCCAGATGAGCAAAGACAAGGTTAAACTGTCTCTATATGCTAAGAAAACAAGTAAGTCTGTCTTGAAGATGGTAAAACCAAGTTTCTTTTTGCAGGCTGTGATTTTGAAACTCCATCTCATATTTTTTGGCACGTGGCCAGGATGTTCCTGTCCCTGGAGAAAAATATCATGCTCAGAATTGTGAAGGGACAGCGCAGGAGACGATGTCCCTGGATGACATGGATTGATACAGTAACTGAGGCAGTGGGGGCAGGTGTGTTGGAATAAGTGAGACTGGCTCAGGACAGAGCAGGCTTCTCAGAGCTATTGTGCATAGTGGTGCTGTGAGTCACAGGCAACTTGATGGCACATAACAACAAGAACACATGTAGATGATATGATAGTGTACATAGAAAACCCAGAGGCCTCAACAACAACAACAAAACCCAAAACTGTTAGAGCTAGTGGACCAATTGAGTATGGTGGCATGATATAAGATTAATATCCAAAACTCAATGGGATTCCTCTACAATAACAAAGAGAACTCAGAGAAGGGAGGCCAGAAAGCAATGTGATTTACAATAGCCAACCACAGATTGAGTTACGTGGGAATGATTCTAACTAGAGACATAAAAGACCTGTACAACAGAAACTGAAGTAAATTTCTGTGAGACACAATAAAAGATCAATAAATGGAAAAATGTTCCCTGTTCATTGATAGAAAGACTCAATATTGTGAAAATGGCAATCTTACCAAAATCAAGCTACATGTTCAACACAATCTTAATGTTGTTTGTTGTTGTTGTTAAGTGTGTTTGAGTCGTAGATGACTCAGTGACCACATGAATAAAAGTCCTCAACACTTGCATGCCTTTCATCCTTTCTCCAGGTTCATAGAATTTCCAGAGGCAAGCTGTTTATGGAAGTGGATGCCACTCCTGCTTCCAAGCTTGTTTTAATTGGGGAGCTCAACCAAACACTGTCCACCATGGTTAACCATTATCGCATTTGACACACCAGTGTCACAGTGTTTATCATCACAGCAACCACAAGTTACTTCTGTATGGCAAGTGGACACACCAGGGCTGTACAACCTAGAAGAATGTTTGTCCAAACACAATTAAAAACAGGCCTGAGGACCGCAGATTAGAGTCAGTCCCCTTTGGCTTGGTAGTATCACTTTCTGTCCACTAGGCCAATCTCAATCTCAATACAGATAACAAATTCATGTTTCAAGGAGATCAAAAGGGAAATTGTCACACTTATTTGAAGAGAAAAGAGACCCTGAATAAGCAAAATACTTCTGAAAAACAAAAAATGAAGTGGGAGGCATAGCATTCCTTGACTTCAAAACCTACTACACATATATTTGTCCAAATATTACTAGATCAGTACATTGACAGAAACTCCCAGATGTGTAAGCTGGGTTAGAAGAGGCTGAGGCACTAAGGACATTACAACCAATGTTACATGAATCTTAGCTAATAGCAGAGAGTACAAGAGGAATGTCTATCTGTGTTTCATTGATTCTGTATAGACTCTTGACCATATGTTGTGGATCACAACAAATTTTGGGTAACCTTGAGAAGAATGGAACTCTCAAAGCAATTGATCGTGCTTATATGAAACCTACATTTGGACCAGAAAGCAGTTGTTAGAACAGAGGAAAGAAACACTGCAAGGTTCAACATTACAGAAGAAGTATATCAGGGATGCATACTATGTTCATTCCTTTTCAAATTTATATGACCAACACATTATTTTGGAAGCTGGACATTATGAGGGGGTATGTGGCATCAGGATTAGAGGAAGATTTGTCAACAACATTGTTAAACAGATGACATATTTGCCAAAACTGAGGAAAACTTCCAGTATTTGATGCAGAAAATCAAAGACTACAGTCTTCAATATGGATTGAAGCTCAACATCAAGAAAATAAAGATTCTCACCATTCGATTAATTAGTAGAACCATAGCAGATGGAGAAGAAATTGAGATTATTAATAAGTACAGCTTATTTTATTCCATAATCAATACACTTCAACCAGCAATCAGGAGAAGAAAAGACAAATTACATTAGGAAACTGCTGACAGAAACCTCTTCAGGGTGCTGAAGAGCAACAGTGTCAGTCTAGAGACTAAGGTGCACCTGACACAGGCCATGGTCTTTGCAATTAGTTGCTATGCATCAGAGAGCTGGAAAGTGACTAAGGATGATAGAAGAATAATTGATGCCTTTGAGTTGTGTTTTGGAAAAAAGCATAAAACAGATGAACTGCCAAGAGAACAAACAGGTCTGTCCTGGAGTGGGTGAAAGCTTGTATGCAAGGATTTTGATATTCTGGTTCACATACTTTGGGCACATGTCCAGGAAGGCCTAGTCCTTGAAGAAGGACATTATTCTTGGAAAGGTGGAGAGACATTGCAGAAGAACAAGACCTTGGATGAAATGGGTTAACACAGTAACTGGGGTTATGGAGGCAGGTGTGTCACATATAGTGAAATTGACTCAGGATTGGGCAGGGTTCAGAATTACTGTGAATAGAGTTGCTAGGATTCACAGGTAACACAACAGCACATAATAACAAACACAATGGATTTAAGGACATTTCCTGTTATTCTCAACTTCTGTCTCTTGTCGTTAATGTTATTTGTCATTGAACTGTCTATGACTCATAGTGACCTTATGAACAACAGATCAGAATCTTGCACTATCTCGTTCCATCTCCACGATCTCTTCCATGCTGGAGTCCTTCGTTACAGTCATTGTGTCAATACATCTCTTTCTCAGTATTTTTACAAGGACCTGCCCTTTCTGATAGCATACCTCAAGGATCTGAGATAAATTTTCATCGTCCTTGCCTGGTTGCACATCCTCAAAGACAGATTGGTTTGTACTCTTGACAGTTTGTAGGATACTCAATACTATTTTTGCCAGCCATAATTCAAGGGAATAACTTATATTTTAGGGAGTTCCTTACCCATCATCCAACTACTAGCAACATAAGAAACAATGGAAAATACCAGGACTTGAAGCAGGTAAACCTCAGTCTTTAAATTTACATATTTGCTCTTTAGTGATTTGGAGAGGTCCTTGACAATATATTGTCTAAGCGTAATATGTTTTTTTTGCTTTTTTTGAATGATGCTTTCATAATATAATTTTGTCAATCCAAGTAAATTTATATAGTTGACAACTTCAATCTTTTCTCCATCTATCTTATGTTGTGAGTTTTGTTGTACATAGGGTTTTCAGAGGCCTGATATTTTGGAAGTGGATGGCCAATCCTTCTTCCTAGTGTGTCTTAACCTGAATGTTTTATCCAACAGATAAGTATTTTACAGAAAAAGTGAAAATATTGATCGTGCTAATGCAAAACTTATACTTGAACCAAGAGTCAGTCCTCAGAACGGAGCAAGGAAACACTGCATGGTTCAAAACTGGGAAGGGCATATGCCAGGGATGTGTCCTGTCTCCATACATTTTCAACCTGTGACAGAACAGATCATCTGGGAGGCTGGGCTCTATGAGGAGAAATGCGGCATCAGGATTGGTGGAAGATCTATCAATCTGAGTTATGCAGATGACACAACCCTGCTCGCTGAAACTGAGAAGGACCTGAAGCGCTTGCTGCTGAGGGTCAAGGACTGCAGCCTTAAATACGGATTGAGGCTCAATGTCAAGAAGACAGAGATTCTCACCACTGGACCAATTGGAATCATCAGGATGGATGGTGAAGATTGAGATTGTTCACAGCTTTAGTCTGCTTGTTCTCAACTTTAATCTGCTTGGCTCCACAATCAACACTCTTGGTGCCAGCAGCCAGGAAATTAAAAGACGTATTGAGATGAGAAAGTCTGCTGTTAGGAATCTCTCCAAAGTACTGAAGAGCAACGGTGTATCTCTGAAGACTAAGGTGCGTCTGGTACAGGCCATGGTCTTTGCAATCACTCGTTATGTGTCAGAAAGCTGGACAATGACCAGGGAGGATAGAAGGAAAATTGATGCTTTTGAGCTTTGGTGTTGGAGAAGAGTATTGAGGGTAGACTGTTAAGAAAAAAAAAAACAGATTCATCCTGGAGAGGATTAAACTTTGGAGGCAAGGATTCTGAGGCTGTGTCTGACAAACTTTGGTCATGTTGTAAGGAGAGACCGGTCCTTGGGAGAAGGACATCATGTTTGGGAGGGTGGAAGGCAGGTGCCAGAGGGGAAGGCCCTCTGGGAGGTGCATTGATTCAGTGACTAGGGCAATCAGGATGAGTGTGTCGGAGACAATGAGATTGGCACAGGACAGAGCAGAGTTTAGAGCTGTTGTATATAGGGTCACTATGAGTTGCAAGCGACTCGACGGCACATAGCAACAATAACAACAATCTTATGTTGTGTGTGTACTGATGAATATACAGGTGAAGATTTTGTTTTCTTTATGTTGGTATTCCATTTGGTGGGCTGTAATCTTTAAACTTCTTCAGTAATTGCTTCAAATCATCTGTACTTTTGGCAAGCAAGATTGTTTCATCTACACAGTGTATGTGGTTGATGAGTCTTCTCCCAGTCTAAAATATCACGTTTAGTCAAGCAGAACAGATCCTCATATTATTTTTTTCGACATTAAGATTGAAGAGGTATGGAGAAAGATAAAATCCTTATACCCACATTTTCTGATATTAAACTATGTTGTGTTCCTTTGTTCTGTTTGGACAACATGTATAGATTTCTAATGTATGTGAAAAAATGGAATACTCCTTTTCTATTAAAACACTCAGCAATATATGAATAGAGCTCTCAGATGCATAGCAAGTGATTTTTGAAAGACCATTGCCTGAATCAGACACACTTTACTCCTCAAACTGACATCATTTTTCCTCAATAATTTAAAGAGGTCCCAATTGCAAACTTTCCTGGTGTAATATGTTTCCTGATTTTCTGCTTGCTGATAACAAGGATGTTAAGTATGGATCCAAGTAAGATGAAGTTGCTGACAGTTCCAATATTTTCCCTTTCTATGATGATGTTGTTTATTGGTCCCCTGCTAAAAATATTTCTTTTTTCACTTTAAAATGCAAATTATATCAAAGGCTGTATTCCTTAATCATCTGCAGCAAGTACTTCATGTCCTCCTCACTTTCAGTAAACGTGAGTGTGTCTTCTGCATAATGCAAGCTATTTTAAGTCTCCTTCTGATCCTGATGTGATAATCCTTTTCATAGTGTCTTCAATCTCTTCTCCATCTGTCAGGATAGTGAGAATCTTTGTCTTGATGCTGAGCTTCTGTCCACATTAAAGACTATACAGTCCTTGAAATGCTTCCGGGCCTCCTCAGTTTCATTATGCAAGGTTGCATGATCTACTTAATGTAGGTTGTTGCTGAGCCTTCCTCCAATCTTGATGCCACTCTCATCTTCATAAAGTCCAGCCTCTGAATGATCTGTTCTGCATCCATACTGAGAACATATGGAAACAGGACATATCCTTAATGGACTCCTTTCCTAAATTTGAATCATGCATTGTATCCTTGCCCAGTGCAGACAACTCTTTTCTGGTCCAATGAGAGGTTTCACATGAGCACAATTAAGAAGTGTTTTACATATTTTATTTTCCTCAAGGTTAGCCAAAATATGTTGTGATCTACGCAGTCAAATGCCTTTGTGTAAGCATTGAAACACATACAGACATTCTTCTGGCATTCTCTGCTTTCAGTCAAGACCCATCTGACATTGTCGAAAATGTCTCTAGTGCCACGGCCTCTACTAAATCTAGCGTGCTTTTCTGGTGGTTCTCTTTTAATGTACTGTTCCAGTCATTTTAAAATAATCTTCTGTAGTATTTTTGGATGCCTTTTATTTGCTTCTCCTGTCTAATTGTCCTATGTAGAAATCACAGTATAATATTGAATATGAGTATGATAGTGGTCTTCCTTGTCTGCCCTCTTTTACAAGAGGAATAGCTTTAGTCTCTCTCCATTGAGAATTATGTTGGCTTTGATTTTCTGTACATGCTTTAAATTATGTTGATGAAACTCATCTCTTGTTTTGTTGAGTATTTTCATTAGGAAGAGGTGTGGGACTGTGGGGTGACAGACTGCTGGCTTTTTGTGTTGTTGTTGTTGTTGCTGTTGTTGTTATGTGCCATCAAGTCACTTGCGACTCATAGCGACCCTATGTACAACAGCCCTAAACTCTGCTCTGTCCTGTGCCAATCGCACCGTCTCCGACACACCCATCCTGATTAACCCAATCACTGAATCAATCGACCTCATGGGGGTCTTCCCCTTCTGTGCTGTCCCTCCACACTACCAAGCATGATGTCCCTCTCCAAGGACGTGTCCCTCCTTG
>NW_006399903.1:107317-110024 GCF_000299155.1 Elephantulus edwardii | reverse complement strand
GTCACCTTTCTTTGGGATAGGAACAAATATAAATCTCTTCCAGTCAGTTGGCCAAGTATAGGTTTTGCATTAGTAAAATTAAGTAATTCATGCCCTTTATTTTATTAATATTATCATTTATATTATCGGTTTCCTTTCATTAAACAGTCTTTGCATGCTTATAATGAATCCATCTTGATTATGATTAATTTTTTATATACTGTTGGATTCTATGTATTAGGACTTTGTTAGGAAATTTTTCATCTATGTTCATTATAGATATTGATCTATACTTTTTTGGCAATGTCTTTTTCTGGTTTTATTAGCAGGGTTATGCTAGCATCATAGAATAATTGTGTGTTCATTCTTTATATTTTTAACTAATTTAAATAATAGTAACATTAGTTTCTTTATGAACATTTGGCAGAATAATCAGTGAAGCCTTCTGGTTAAGGGCTTTATTTGTGGAGGAGATCAATACTTGCTCAATTTCTTCTTTCGTGATGAGTGTCTTCAAGTCTTCTACTTCTGTCTGTGCCAATTGGGGTAAGGTGTAGATTTTAGAAATTTGTATATTTCACTACTTTTTCAAATTTATTCCAGTAAAGCTTTTTATACCATTCCACTATAATTTTTATTTTGGCTAGTTCTGTTGTGACATAACTTTCTTCATTATTTTGTTTGTTTTCCAAATTATTTGTATCATTTCTTTGACCAACTTTGGCAGTGGTTAGACTATCTTGCTTTTTTGTCAAAACTAACTCATGACTTTGCTGATGATTTTAACAGTATTTCTGTCTGTATCCCATTTATTTCCGTCTTTATTATCATTTGCTTTCTTCTAGAAGTTGAGGTGCGTGCTTCTGTTTTCTTTCTCTGTATCAGGGATATCTGGCTTAGTTATTGTTGTGGACCAATAAGCTAGAATTGACCCGTAGTTGATCCCATGGGTGTTTTTCAGAGACAATAAAGTGCACAGGAGCATCAGTAGTCGGTTTTAATTCTTTCTTTTTTCTTTAAATGTGGTTGCTTATTGCTATGAATTGACATCTAAGAACTACCTTTGTTGTATCCCTGAGGTTTCAATGTGTTTTCATTCTCATTTGTTTGAAGAAACTTTTAGGCTTACCTTTTTTTTTCTTTTTTCTATAACTCAATTTGGAAGCAGGAGTAGCATTCACTTCCTAAAACACATGCTTCTGGAAACCTTATGAACTTGGAGAAACAATGAGAGGTTTAGAAAGGCTTAGGGTCACTACGACATGCTCAACTTGACAGCAATAAACGGCAACAACAACATAAGTCAATAGTGATCAAGCTAGGTCTTATTTAGTTTCTGTTTCAGTGTTTGTTTTTTAAATTTTTATTCTTTATGTTTTTAACTTCAATTTCTAGTTTTATGCCATTGTTGTGTGAGGAAGAAGATAATTTATATTATTTTGAATTGTTTTAATTCATTGGGGCTTGCTTTGTGCCCTAGTATGCGATCAATTCTAGAGAATGTACTTTGAGCACTTGATAAGAATGTTAATACAATCGTGATTGAGTGGGATTCTGTTAACATGTCTTTGAAGCCTTGTTGGCTGATCATATCGTTTAGTTCCTCTGTGTCTTTGTTGCATTTTTTTTTCTAGTGTACAAGTCTTGCAGTAGAAGTGGTTTGTTGAAGTCTCTTACTATTGTTATGGTACTGTCTATTTCTTCAATTCTGTTAATGTTTGTTTTATGTATTTTGCAGGTCTATCATTTGGTATGCAGATACAATTAAGGTTTATCTTTTCTTGATCTATTGTGCCTTTATTTAGTATCTTATCTCTTATGCTAGTTTTTGTATGAATTCTATTTAATTTTTTAGAGATGTCATTTGCTATATACTTTTCCCTCGTTGATTTTTTTTTTAGTCTACCCTTTTCCTCTTTTTATTAGATATTTCACCTTTAGGCAGTCTATTTTTAAAAATGCAGTTTACTACTCTTTTTTCTCTCAGAATTTATGTGTTTAAGCATTCACGTTCTGTGTGATTATGAGATTATGAGTTGGCTAGTTTTCATTGTTGCGGTTTTACTAAGGTTTGTTGTGTCGCTGCTTACTTTGATTTGTCCACTTTCCATTGCTATCCCTGCAGTGCTAACTTCCACTTGCATTTTTTATAGAGTGGGCTTTATTTTCACCAATTCTTTAAGTTTCTACATCTCTGTAAATGGTTAAATTTGTCCTTCATATTTGTTGGACAATTTTGGAAGATACAGGATTCTTGATTGGCAAATATTTTCTTTCAGCATTTTGCATATGCCATTTCATTGTCCCTACTGCAAAGTGAAAGTGTAACCTAATTTGCTCTCTTTTCTAAGTGGCTCTGTGTTACTGAGATGATTTACACATTCTATCCTTGTTTTATTTTGGAGAATTTGACTATGTCTTAATTTTTTTTTTTAATTTGCGATTTAATCTATTTGAAGTTTGCTGAGCTTCTTGAGTGTATTATTTTTTGCTTTTTAAATCATACCTGGAAAATTTTCTTCTTGTACATGTTCTATAGATTTTTTCAGTGCTTTCCCCCACTTCTGTTCTAGAATTCCAGTTGCATGTATGTTTTTTAGTTTTATGTGATCCACATGATTTGTAGGCTTTCTTCATTTTCCCTCTATTTTCTCTCTGCTTTTTCTTCTATGTAATTCTCACTGAGAATCTTGTCTTCTTTTTTTATTATTAAGTTTTATTAGTTTTA
>NW_006399903.1:104953-106885 GCF_000299155.1 Elephantulus edwardii | reverse complement strand
CCTAGAAGATACAAATTTAACTAACAAGTTAAAAGTGCATGAGTAAAAAATTGAAAAGCAATAATATCTTGTCTTCTATGTTACTGACTCTGTTCTCTCTTATTCTGATCTTTTGTCCCTCCTATATGTTGAAAACTGCATCTGGCATCTTGTTGATTGTCGTTGTTTTGTAATAATTACTTTTTATAGTTTAGACCTCTTTGTTTGTAGCTTCTTTCTTCCATCATTTGTAATTTCTTTGGTACCAATTCCTGGAATTCTGCACTGGTCTGTTTCTTCAGCTTTCCTGTCTCTGGACTATTCCCCGGGCCTATGATCTGATAAACTTTTTAGAAGCAGTCTTCTGTTCTTTTTTTCATAGTATTTAAATCTGACTGTTGCTTCCTTGACATTATATACTTCCTTAGTATGTGTGAGGCAGCTTCTGTTTTGTCTGTGTAGCTAACTTCTTGTTTCTTATCTTTATGACACTGTTAATAGGTGTAGCGGTTGCTGTTGTTGTTAGGAGTCACTGAGCCAAGTATGACTCATAAAACCCTAAGAAGAGCCAACCTGAACCCTGATCTATCCTGTACCTCATCATCTGTGACGAACTAGAGCCCAGAGTTGCACAATTTAAGAATTGCAATGTGGGGTGACAAAGTTTGTAAATTTTAATGAGGTAGTAACTGTTTACGATCTAATTGCCTAGACAGCAAAATCTGTGCAATATATGGTAAGACAAGGCACAGCCTTGGTGCAGGGGTAGTTTTGGCAATTCTGGTCATGCCTGTGCTTTATAGTGAGAACCTGGGCGTTTGTGACTGACACATTTTGCCTTCTAGTCAGTCAATGTCTAGGCTGTTTCATCATCCACGATTATAACTTTTCCTTGTATAAGTACTCTCTTTTTGTTCTGAGAAACTTCTTATTAAGTTTCTCACCCAAGTAAAATATGTTAAGCCCACTCTTTTGCCAGTGACCAGGGTAATTAAAAATGTCTTTTTGTTTCACCTACCTGATTCAAACAGGTTCAGACAGCTGCTCATGTCCCTGCTGAAGCAAAGAGATTTTATTTCCTCTGCTGTTTTTTTCTCCACAGTCTCTCATCTGCTGAGATGAAGGAACACATAGATTGATCTTTGACTGACTGGGAGGGAAACAATCTTCTGGTAATATGTCTTCCCTCCTTGTAGGGATGAGAACCTTCTCAATTGGGCTGTCATGCTTATAAAAAATTTCCCATTTTTATTATTGTTATTTTATCTTGGTAGTGTTTTAACTCCATAAATTTCCAAAGGCCTTCAGGCTTGCTCATAGCTGAGATTTATTTAGAATATATCTTTTTTCCTACCAGGAATATGCAAGTTCCATGGACATACTATGTCACTATTCTCATCAGAAAGCTATTTTCAACTTTTGAAAAAGTGCCAGCCTGCCTTCAACAGTATTTTTACCATCGTATTTTCTCATCAACAGAACATGAGAGTTCCAAACTCTCAGCATTCCTGTCAATATTTGTTGTTTGCTTTCTTGTTGAACTTTGCTATAGATGTTGGAGTAAATGAAACTGGGCAGGGTAGGAAGAAGAGAAAAAAAATAAACAGAAGGTGGGTAAGGAAATAATAATAAAAAATATAGGATTGTTTAGGCATTGTAATAATTTAACAGCATTAATCAATGGTAATTGATGTCTATGAAGGATTGTCTGAAAAAACAGTGATTTGCACACTTACACTAAAATAAAATAAGTCAATACATAATAAAAATTTATTAGTATGGAATGAATACACCATAAGATAATATGTAATGGAGTATCACATATTGTAATAATATGATAATCTTATGGAACAATATAAAAAACTATATAGATAGATCGATAGACAGATACAGATATGTATAACTATATAGATAAATATAACTATATAGATAAAATAAACCTATAAATATATA
>NW_006399903.1:97590-102263 GCF_000299155.1 Elephantulus edwardii | reverse complement strand
AACAACAACAACATGAATCACAAATGACTTGGTGTTACATAACAACAAAAATAAGATGCTTGGATCAGGAAGCAGTCCTCAGTACAGAACAAGGAAACATTGTATGATTCAAAATTAGGAAGGGAGTGTGTTAGAGATGTGTCCTGTTTCCATATCATTTCAGTTTATATGCAGAACAAGTAATTCGTAGGGCTGGGCTTTATGAGGAGGAATTTTGCATCAGGATTGGAAGAAGACTCTTCAACAACCTACGTTATGCAGATGACACAACCTTGCTTGCTGAAACTGAGGAGGACCTGAAGTGCTTGCTGCAGAAGGTCAAGAACTGTAGTCTGCAAGCTCAACATCAAGAAGACGAAGGGTCTCACCACTGGTCTAATTGGCAGTATCGTATTAGATGGAGAAGAGATTGAGGTTGTTAACAATTACAGCTTGCTCTGTTCCACAATCAACACTCTTGAAGCCAGCAGTAAGGAAATCTAACGACAAATTACATTAGGTAAAGCTGCTATCAGGGACCTCTCCAGAGTAATGAAAAGCAATGGATGAAGGATAGGAAGACCCTCAACCAGGTGGATAATTGAGGTTACTGCACAATGGGCTGCTGTGTGCCAGGAAATGTGAGGATGGAGCAGGATAAATAGGGTTCAGATCTTTGTTCATGACGTTGCTTTGAGTCATGTTCCACTTGACAGCTCCTAAAAACAACAACAACATTTTGGCAACGTTAACCTGAAGCAAGAGATTTTCACTTTGGTTGGTAAAGCTTTCTAACTTACATGATTATTAACACAATTTGGCTTATTTATTTTATGATAATGATACATACTGGAAATAATTAAAAATATTCTTTCATTTCTTCATCCTAGCACTTCTATAACTTGTAGTCTGTCTTTTCTTCTGTTGTAATTGACTCAAAATTAACAGGAATATAGTACAAAGATCCAGAAATAATGTGCAAATAAATATCCATGAATAGTATGAATGTGGACATACAAAATATGAATTTAGGACCACTGGACTTTGTAAAATATTAAATGACACAGATACACATTGCTATACTAGGAAATGTTTTCAGCTTTCACTTAGTCAACCAAGAATCATAGCCACACGTGTTAAGAGTAAATCTGAATCTTATCCTATCCTACACCATCCTTGCCAACTTGATTATATTTGAGCCAATTGTTACAGTCTCTTTGTCAATCTATCTTGTTGGGAGTCTTCTTCTCTTTCTCTGACTTTCCACCATTCCTAGAATGATGTCTTTTTTCCCAAGGACCAGCCAGTTCCTCCTGACAACACGTACAAAATATGTGAGACAAAGTTTTGCCATCCTCGCCTTAGAGAAATGCTAAGTATTAGTAGTTGCTGTTGTTATGTATTTTTAAGTCAGAACTGACTCATAGTTGACACTCAAGAGGGTTTTTAGAGGCAATAAATATTATGGGATGAGAATGCCCATTTTCCTTTTTTTTAAATTGTGATTTTAATGAAAGTTTACAGATATATTGGGTTTTCATCCATCGTTGCATACTATACACAAAACAAAACAAAACCCCCTTCAATATGGATCAAAGATCTGGGAGTAAAACCAGAAACTATAAAATTCATCAGAGAAAAGTTAAGAAAAACTCTAGAAGCCCTAATCCATAGCATGAACAGAATTCCAAGTATAATGAAAAACCTATAACCAATAAAGAATTAAATAGATACATGGAGCCTTCTAAACAAAATCCCTGTGTACATCAAAAGCTTTCCCCAACACAGTAAAAAGAAAATGAACAGACTAGGAAAACTATTTTCAGTGATGTGTCTGATAAGGAACACATATTTAAAATTTATAGAATACTCCAGGACATAAGCAAGAAAAAAGTAAACAATCCATTCTTCTTCTGCTCTGAGGCGTTAGTGAACTGAAATGGGTTATTACTGACCTTTTCGAATTGGATGACCATAAAGACTACTATGCTAGCATTGATAAACTAAAGAGAAATGACACCACAATCACCCTTAAAGAGAACATTTCTAGATTTATCTGTCCTATTGGCAGGAAGAGAACTGTATTTGTTTCCATTCCACAGAAAGGTGACCTGACAGAGTGCGAAAATTATCAAATAATATGATTAATATCACATGCAAGCTTGATTCTGCTAAAAATTATCAAAAAATGACTGGTTCTCAACAGAGAACCCTCTTAAAGTGCACACTTGGTTTAGAAGAGGTTGTGGTGCTAGAAATTACAGTTAATTTTAATGTAAATTGGCTGAAAGCAGAGTACCGGAGGAATGTCTCTCTGTTTCATTGACTATACAAAGGCATTTGACTGTGCGGATTACAACAAACTGTGGCTGACTGAGAAAAATGGGAATCTCAGAACTGATTTTAATTATGTGAAACCTCTACTTGGATCACGATAAAGTCAGAATAGAGCAAGGAAACACTTCATGGTTCAAAATTGTGATGCATGTACTCCAGGAATGTGTCATATCTCCTTATCTTTTCAATCTATATGCAGAATAGATTATCAAGGAAGCTGGACTCGGGATCAGAGGAAGACTTTTCAATAATTTCTGTGACACAGATGACTCAACCCTGCTTGCTGAAACTGAGGAGGACCTGAAACACTTGCTCCAGAAGGTCAAAGACTGCAGCCTTCAATATAGATTGAAGCTCAATATCAAGAAAATAAAGATTCTCACCACAGGGACAGTTGGAAGCATCATGACAGATGGTGAAGAGATTGAGATTGTTAAAAGCTTTAGTTTGCCTTGGCCCCACAATTAACACTGTTGGTACCATCAGCCAGGAAATTTAAAGACAAATTACGTTGGGAAAGTCTGCTGTTAGATACTTCACCAAAGTACTGAAGAGCAATGATGTCAGTCTGGAAACTAAGGTACACCTGATCCAGGCCATAGTCTTTGCAAGTATTTGCTATGCATCAGAAAGTTTGACTATGACTAGGGACAAGAGAAGGAGAACTGACGTCTTAGAGCTGTGGTGCTGGAGTATTGAATATACCATGGACTGGTGAAAGAAAGAACATGTTTGATTTGGAGATAGCAAAACCAGGCTGCTCCTTGGAGGCAAGGATTCTGAAGTTTCACATAATTTAGGATTGTTGCAAGGTGAGACCAGTCGTTGGAGAGGCATATTATACATAGGAGAGTGGAGGGACAGTGCAAAAGAGGAAGACCCTCAATGAGATACGTTGATTCAGTGACTAGCATAATGAGGGCAGGTGTGTCAGAGACAATACAATTGGCACTGGATAGAGTAGGGTTTCTAGCTCTTGTACTGTACAACATACAGTCACAATGAGTAGTAGGCAACTCGACAGCATATAACAAAACAACAACGATGTATAATGAAATCAGTAATAGGAAAATATCCCTAATACTTAAGTGTAAACCAATTGTATACCTATTGTCATTGTTGTGTACCATCAAATTAGAACCGACTCATAGATGACCCCACAGTGGGTTTTCAGAAGCAGTTAATTGCACTGAATGAGACTGCTCATCTTCCTTCCATGGGACAACAATTGGATTCCAACCAAACGTCTTTGGGATTTCATCACAGCTTCTTACCACTAGGACACCAGAGATCCCTATTGACCACATTTACTGACTATCAGCAAAATCCATCTACCACATTTTAAAATTTATCAAATATACAAATACTGATAATTTTTAGTGCCTGGAATGCAAAAACTAGTAAAGGGGAAGGATTTTAATTGGAAAACAAACTTACAGTTAGAAATTATACTGGAAATTGCATGATAGAGTTTTTCATGACCAGTGACTTATTCATTAACAACTTATGCAAATAGTATTACCTTGCTTACAGAAAGTGAAAAGATGTGTTTGGTGCAAAAGATCTCCAACCAACAATAAGAATTAGATCTCAACATCAAGAAAAATAAATTCTCACCATTGGACTGAGACAATATAATGAGATATGAAGAAAAAATTAAAATTTCAGCTTACTTGGATCCACATTCCATTCTTTTGGTACTGGCAATTAAGATATTAATAAATATATTACACTGGGAAAGTCTTCAGTCAAGGACCTCTCTAAATTATGGCTGAACTCACTCAGCATTTCTTAAGCTGAAGGAGTTGAAAAACAAATTGAAGCCATGGGTGGCAATACTTAAGGATATTTTTGGGTAGAAGGTTAAATGATCCAAGAACCATTAAAGGAAGACGGAAGGAGTACACAGAGTCACTGTATCGACTGACACAAAAGAATTTGATGAAAAAAATATATGAGCAAGAACTTGTGGTGATGAAGGAAGAAGTTCAAGTTGCTCTGAAAGAATTGGCAAAAAACAGGGCTCCAGGAGTTGGCGGTATACCAATTGACATATTTCAACAGAAAGACATTGCCTTGGATGTGCTCACTAAGTTGTGCCAAGAAATCTGGAGGACAACCAGCTTGCCAACTGACTTAAAAACATCAATATTTGTTCCCATTCCAAAGAATGGTGACCCAAAAGAGTGCGGAAATTATTGAACAATATCAATTATACATGCAAGCAAGATTATGTGGAAAATTATCCAAAAATGATTGGAGCAATATGTCTCCAGAGAACTACCAGATGTGCAGGCTGGATTTAGAAGAGGTCATGGTAGTGGGGATATTATAGCTGTTAGATAGATCTTGGCAGA
>NW_006399903.1:95677-96657 GCF_000299155.1 Elephantulus edwardii | reverse complement strand
CAAGAGAGGAAGACCCTTGATGAGATGGATCAATTCTTGATTGGGGTGGTGGAAGTGAGTGTGTCAGAGACGGTGAGGTTGGCACAGGAAAGAGGAGAGTTTAGAGCTCTTGTATATCAGGTCACTATGAGGCTCAAGTGACTTGACTAACAACAACAACATTTATATCTATGTCTATATCTATACCTACATATACCAATATTTTTATACATAACCTTATATCTATCTATCTATCTATCTATCTATCTATCTATCTATCTATCATCTATCTATATCTATCATCTATCTATCTATCTCTACCTACCTACCTAGCTACCTACCTTACCTACCTATCTGGCTACAGCTATGCCTCTTTCTTTCTGATAAAGTATTGACTCCAATAATGGGCTTGAATATAGCAGAGATTGTGAGGCTGTCAGAGAATAGGGGAAAATGTCAATCTTTTGTTCATAGAGTTGCTGTGACTTAATGTTGACTGAATGACTTCTACCAACAAAATGTAATGCAACACTAAGCTGTTGTGTTGTTGTTAGGTACTGTCAAGTCAAGGATGTTTTGTAGTGACCCTATGAACAAAAGATCTGAACTCTGCTCTGTCCTGTGTAATTCTCATTATTTCCGGACACGCACAAGCCTATTGCAACAGTCACTGCACCATTCCACCCAGTTGAGGATCTTCCTCTCCTTTCCAACCTTTCACACTTTCTAATATCATATCCGCTTTCAAAGAAATAGACCCTCCTAGCAACATGCCCGATGTGCTGTGAAGCTTCATCATTCTTGCCTCCAAAGAGCACTTCAGCTGCAACTGCTCCAAGATATATCTGTTTGTTCTCTTTTTGTCCTTGGGATGTTCAGTTCTCTTCTCCAACACCACAGCTCAAAGACATCAATTCTTTTTTTCATCCTTATTAGTCATCCAGGGAACTATGCTAAGTTGTTGTATATGGTTAAAAATAATTATTAAGAAAAAAGTTTTT
>NW_006399903.1:92580-93991 GCF_000299155.1 Elephantulus edwardii | reverse complement strand
ATTATCAGTAATTTCATTTTACATGGATCTGCAATCAACACACTTGGTACCAACAGTCAAGAACTCGAATGACCTATTGCGTTGAGAAAATTTCCTCTCAAGGTCCTCTCCAAGGTACTAAACAGCAATGGTATCAGTTTGAACACTAAGCAGCTAATCAAAGCTAACATATTTTCAACATTTCCTATGTGTCTGAAATATATACAATGAAAAGGAAGACTTTAACATAGTGGAATATGATCAGCATTACTGATTGCATATATTTTCTTTGTTGAAAAATATTAGAATTTTTTACTACTCTTATGAATTAAGGAAACTCTAAAATATTTGCTTCAGTGTTGTTAGGTGCCATTGAGTCAAGTACGACTCATAAGGACCATATTAATAGCACATTTGAACCTTGTCCTATCCTGTGCCATCCTCACACTTTGTGACACACTAGTGACTGAGTCAGTCACTGTGTCAATCCACCTGGTTGAGGATCGTCTTCTCCTTCACCAACCCTCCACTCTTCCCAGCATCATGTCCTTCAAGGAAAAGCACCTCTAGTTACATGCCTGAACTATGTAATGTGAAACCTCATCATCTTTGCTCCAAAGAGCACTCCATCAGCACACTCTCCAAGACATATTTGTTTGTTCTTCTCTCCATCCATGAGATGTCTAGTGCTCGTCTCCAAGACTACAGCTCAAAGAAATCAATTTTTCTATCATCCCTATTCATTTTCCACCTCTCGGATGCATAGCACATGACTGGAAAGATGTTGAGCTAAATCAGACCACCTTGGTCCTCAAACTGACATAAAATATCAGAGTCAACTAATCAATTATGTAAAAAGTGTAGAAAATTTAAAACCCTTAAATGTTTCACATTAAAATGTTTTATTTTCACATCTAATACACATAAGTTTCTGGCATAAATTGGGTTTTTTTGAAGCAATACAAGAGATAAAGAGTGCACACATGTATCAATAAAAATGGATGGATAAGTGCAATTAAGTAAAATAATTCATGAATTAATATGAGACTTTCTGACTCACTGGATTCAGAACTACTTTATTAAGATATAGGTTTAATAGCATTCCATGTGCATTAGACGTAATCTTTTAAGAATCTTTATATTTAATGCAGTATATAGCTCTTTGGAGGCAAGGATTTTGAAACTTCATCTGACATATTTTAGACATATTGCAAAGAGGTACCAGTCCTTGAAGAGGGACATGGTGCTTGGGAATATGGAGGGACAGGACAAGAGAGGAAGTCCCTTGATGACATGGATTGACTCAGGAACTGGGGTAATGGGGGTAGATGTGTCAGAGACAATAAGGTTGACACAGGATAGAGCAGGGTTCAGAGCTGTTTTACACAGGGTTACTATGAGTTACAAGCAACCCAATGGCACATAACAACAA
>NW_006399903.1:88067-91285 GCF_000299155.1 Elephantulus edwardii | reverse complement strand
ATCACAGCTCAAAGACATCAACTATCCTTCTATCATCCCTAGTCATTGTACCCTCTGATGCATAGAAAGTAATTGAAAAGACTATGGGCTGTACCAAGCACACCTTAGTCTCCAGACTGACATCATTGCTCTTTATTTCTTTGGAGAGGTCTATGACAGCAGACTTTCCCAACGCAATTCGTCTTTTAATTTGCTGGCTGCTGGTACCAAGAGTGTTGATTGTAAAGTCAAACAAACTGAAGCTGTTATCAATCACAATCATTTCAATGTCTATGGTAAAAGTCTTTGTTTTCTTGATTTTGAGCTTTAATCCATAGTTAAGGCTGTGGTCAATGACCTTCTGCAACTTCAGGCCCTCCTCACTTGGCCAATTGACTGGAAAAAATCCATGTTTGTTCCCATCCCAAAGAACAGTGACTCAATAGAGTGCAGATATTATTGAACAGTTTCGTTAATATCACATGCAAGGAAGATTCTGCTGAAAATTATCTGAAAGTGTCAAGAACAGCACATCAACAGAGAACTGCCAGATGTGCAGGCTGTAGTATTAGGGATATTATAACTAATGTTAGATGGATCTTGGCTGAAATCAGCAAACACCAGAGGAATGTCTACCTGTATTTCATTGACTATGTAAAAAACATTTGACTATGGGGATAACAACAAGCTGTGGTTAACTCTGAAAAGAATTTCAATCCCAGAATACTTGATTGTGCTCATGTGAAACATATACTTTGACTAAGAGGCAGTCATCCGAAGAGAGCAAGGGAACTCTGTATGGTTCAAAATTGGGAAAGATGTACACCAAGGATGTGTCCTATCTCCATACCATTGAAGTCTTTAAGCAGAACAGATCATCTGGGAGGCTGCCCTCTATGAGGAATGTGGCAGCAGGATTGGAGGAAGACTCATCAACAACCTGTACTGTGCACACGGCACAACCTTATTTGTGGAAACGGAGGACGGCCTGAGGATTTTGCTGCAGAAGCTCAAGGACTACAGCCTTCAGTATGAATTGAAGCTCAATATCATCTGCGTATATAGTTTTACCTTTTTCTTTACCAATTTGGATGCTTCTTATTTCTTCTTTAAATCTTATTTCGGTGATTTCCAACACAGTACTGAATAGGAGAGGTGATAATAGGCATCCTTGCCTAGTTCCTGTTCTCAAAGGGAGGAAATTCCCCTCTATTCCTATTCTTTGAATATTTTAATCAAGAAAAAGTATTGGATTTTTTTCAAAGGCCTTTTCTGCATCCATTTATAGAACCCAGTGATTCTTATTCTTTGCTTTGTTAATGTGATTAATTATACTGATTGTTTTTCTTGTGTAGAAACATCTTGAATACCTTTTATGAATCACATTTGGTCATGGTGTTGTTTGGGTTTATTTTGTTTTTGTTTTTTATGTACTGTTGGATTCTTTGGGCCAGGATTTTATGGAGGATTTTTGCATCTATCTATATTTATGAGACATATTTTTCTATAATTTTCTATTTTGGTGAAGTCTTTACCTGACTTTGGATTAAGGATATGTTTGTTTCATAGAATGAATCTTGAGAGTTTCATCTTTTTCTATTTTACTTTACATAGAATTAATTAGTGATGGTTCTTATCTGAAGATTTGATAAAATCCATTAACAAAACTGTCTGGTCTTGGGAGTTATTTTTTTTCTTGGAAGTTGTTTTATTACCTATTCAATTACTTCTTTTGTAATAGGTCTATTCAGCTGTTCTATTTCAGTCTGTGTCAATTTGGGTAGACAATGATGATGAAGAAAGGAGTTCAAACTACTCTGAAAGAATTGTCCAAAAACAAGATCCCAGGAATTAGCATACCAGTTGACATATTTTAACAAACAGATGCTTCCCTGGACACACTCACCAGGTTATCCCAGGAAACCTTGAGACAACCATCTGGCCAACTGATTGAAAGAGAGCCATATTTATTCCCCTTCCAATAAAAGTTGACCCAACAGAGTGTGGACCTTTTTAACAATATCATTAATATCATATGCAAGCAAGATACTGCTGAAAATTATCCAAAAATGGCTGGAACATCACATCAACAGAGAACTGACAGATTTGTAGGCTGGGGTTAGAAAAGGCCATGGCACTAGGGACATTATAGCCAATGTTAGATGTATATTTACTGAAAGCAGATAGTACCAGAGGAAAGCTTTTCTGTGTTTCATTGACTTTGCAAAGGTCACAAAAAATTGTACTGTCACAAAAAACTGTGGATGAATTTGAGAAGAATGGGACTCCCAGAACATTTGATTTGATTTGATTGTGTTCATGTGAAACCTATATTTGAACCAGGAGGCAGTCGACAAATCAGAACAAGTAAACACTGCATGTTTCAAAATCAGGAAATGTGTACAGCAGGGATGCATTCTATGTCCATACATTTTAAATCTATATGAGGAACAGATCACCCAGGAGGCTGAGGTGTGTTTTAAAGGAATATGGCGTCAGAATTGGGAGAAGACTAATCAATAACCTATTGTTGTGTTGTTAAGTGTCATTGAGTCATAGACGACTCATAGTGACCCTATGAATGAAAATTCTGATGCAAATGAAACAACCTTACTTGCTGAAACTGAGGATGTACTAAAGCAATTGCAGAAAATTGAGGACTACAGTCTTAAATATAGATTGAAGCTCAACATCAAGAAAACAAATATTCTTACCACTGGCCCAATTGGCAGCATCAAGACAGAAAAAGAAGAGTTTGAGATTAATAGCTTCAGCTTGCTTGACTCCACAATTAACAGTATTGGTACTGTACCAACAGCCAGGAAATCAAAAGACAAATTACATTGGGAATATCTGCTGTCAGAGACCTCCCCAGAATATTGAAGAGCAATACTGTCAGTCTAGAGACTAATGTATGCCTAATCCATGCCATGGTCTTTGCAATTACATGTTTTGCATCAGAGAGTTGAACAATAACTAAGGATGATAGAAGAAAAAGTCACACTTTTTTATTGTGGTGTTAGAGAAGAGTATTGAACATACCATGGCACTGCTAAGAGAACAAACAAGTCCATTCCGGACAAGTTGAAACCAGCCTGCTCATTGCAGGCAAAGATTCTGAAGCTCTGTTTGACATACTTTGGTCATGTGGCCAGGTGGTCAGTCCTTAGAGAGACATATCATGCTTGTAGGGTGGAGGGACAGTGCAAGAGAGAAAGACCCTGTGTGTGATGGATTGA
>NW_006399903.1:86107-87642 GCF_000299155.1 Elephantulus edwardii | reverse complement strand
ACTCACAATTAGGTAAAATATTTTCACTATTACTACTATACTGTTGTGACTAAAATGGGGTACTGTGATGCTGTGTTGTTCAGACTTATGCACATGGTGGTTCAAATACCAGTAGGGTGATTCATAATGGACAGGTTTCCATAGAGCTTGCAGACTAAGACAGACTAGAAAGTATGACTGACACATAACACCGCCACCAACTACACAGACAGTCTCACAATTGCACCATTTAACAAAAGTGACAAAAAGGAAAGAACATAGTTTACATCTGATTCTACATTTAGATATTTCTTTAAAAATGTGTTCAGCAATGTTCAGAAGTGTGTAATAAACATATATCAACAAAAAAGATCTACAAATTTAACATGCTGAACTTCAAAGAGGGAAGTCTGTTATCTAGTGGGTAAGGAATGGTGTTGCAAACCCAAAGGAGGCTGATTCAAACACACCACCTGCTCTGCAGATGAAACATGTACCATCTCCTCTTGTGTGATTTTCAGGTTCTGACTAACTGCTGGAGGGGCAGTTATAACTGACTCGACAACACATAATGGCAACAACAACATACTTCAGTGAGAAGGAGAAAGGTGAAGCATTTAATAACCTTCCCTTCACCTTTCTTTCCTACACAATGTATCACCTGTACCTTTTAATATAATGTGAGGGTTGCAGTATTCTTTTTGTTTCTTTTTTTTCATTTTAAATTTTACAAAAAAAAATAGTGATGGTTTTTCATCAAATATCAACTTTAGACAAATTGTTTAAATAACTTGATAAAATTCAAAATAACCTAAATAAGCAAGAAAACAATTTGAGATTATGTATGAATTGTGCTTCATCCACACTTTAAGTGAAAAATTGCTTTGGTAACATGAGTTCTTCAAACTAAAATTGTAAAGATGCAGTACAGCAACTGAAAAAGAAATAGCAACCAGAGGAACAGGGTCTGTAATGATAGGTCATGATTCAGTAAAACTCTGGCAGCCTAGTGGTACAATTGCAAAAGAATGCTGCTGCTGCTGCTGCTGCTGCTGCTGCTGCTGCTGCTGCTGCTGCTGCTGTTATGTGCTGTCGAGTCGCTTGCCACTCATAGCGACCCTATGTACAATAGCTCTAAACTCTGTTTTGTCCTGTGCCAATCTCATTGTATACAACACACTCATCCTGATTGCCCAGTCACCGAATCAATCCATCTCCCAGAGGGCCTTCCCCTCCTGCGCTGTCCCTCCACTCTACCAAGCATGATGTCCCTCTCCAAGGACCTGTCCCTCCTTACAACATAACGAAAGTATGTCAGACCAAGCCTCAGAATCCTTGCCTCCAAGGAGCAGCCTGGTTTAACCCTCTCCAGCATGAATCTGTTTGTTCTCTTAGCAGTCCATGGCACCTTCAGCACTCTTCTCCAACACCAAAGCTCAAAATCATCAAGTCTCCTTCTATCCTCCTTGGTCATTGTGCAGCTCTCTGATGCATAACAAGTGATTGCAAAGACCATGGCCTGTATCAGATGCACCTTTGTCTCCAGAGACACACCA
>NW_006399903.1:80012-81567 GCF_000299155.1 Elephantulus edwardii | reverse complement strand
AAAAAAAAATACCAGAAGCAGAAGCGGGCCATAAAAATTCTTAGCCTAAAGCAAACCCAAATGTGCCAGTAAAGTCTTATCTGTCCTTGCAAAGTAAAGAATTAACTAGTGTCTATGTGACACAAAAAGAGTAAAGGCAGCAAAGTAGCCAGCCCATCAAAAGCCAACCCACATGACTGATCCCCCAGCCCACCAACCATGCTCCCAATCTCCCTGCCCTGACAGTAGCACCCAGGAAGGCTTTAAAAACAATTGCGCAGGGGAACTTGGGGCTTTTTCCCTCACCCCCTTCCTACTGAGGGAGAAAGCCTCCACATGTGGAATTTTTCTGGAGAATAAACGCTCTTGTATTTACACGCATGTAATTGGATTTCCTTTGAGAAGCATTTCGTGGGCAGAACATAGTCACCGTGTAAACTCACCTGGTTGAGTGTCTTTCTTTTCCTTCATTGTTTTTCCCACTTCCCATGCATGATGTCCCTTTCCAAAGACTAATCTCTCCTAGAAACATGCTCAAGGTATGTGAGCTAAAACTCCACCATCTTTACCTCCAAGAAGTACTCTGGCTGCACCTTCTCCAAGATACATCTGTTCTTTGGGAAGTCCATGAGATACTCAGCACTCTTCGAAACACCAAAGTTCAACATCAGGGAAAATATTTTGAGCAATATATCACAGTATCCTTTCAACATATGTATTCGACATACATTTTGTGCAAATATTCTGAAAGACTGGGCATTATGAAGAAGGTAACCAAATATGAGAAGACAATACAAAATATTTGTAATAAACCTAATGCTATTTCAGGATGTGGGGGAGGCCCATGGTTCAAGCTGGAATTTACCCTGATTGTCACTAAGACAATCATTAAGGATGTACTGGATTCTTGCATTGTAGTTGCTGACCCCTCCCTCCTGAGTCAAGAGGAAGGTTTTCAATAGAAAGAGCTTTGGCTTCATTTGCATTGAATTCTCTTTGTGATTTACTTCCTGAAAATTTCTAATAAAGATACAGGGAAGCCGGAATCAGGGCCCTTCAGTAGAAGAAACTGTTGGCCCTTGTCTTTAATTCTCTGTCCTCGTTGTCTGTATCATTATTAATAATTATAAATATATTTTACCCTAATGAGCAAAAATTGGGGGGGATAAAAAACTTGTGTTATGTATTTGGAAAACAAACAAACAAAAGCCTCTTGAAAGTGAAAGAAGCTTGAAGAATTTACTGAAGTATATAAGGAACTTTAGTTTCAATATGTATTACATATGAAAATTGACGGAGAAAAAATCTTCATAACTACGCCATTGGGTAACATCAAAACAAATAAGAAACCAAGGACCAAGGCAAGCATTTTGAGACTTGTCTCACTTATTTTAAGAATAGTATTAGTCACAGTTTGTCTTACTGGTGATGTTGTGGTGATGTACAATCAAGTTGGAAATGATGAACTTGGGGTTGGGGGATAGAGAGGCAAATGTGAAATAATGAATGAATGGAAATCCAAGTTCTCTGTTGTTGTTATGTGTCATCAAGTCGTTTGCAAGTCAAAGCGACCCTA
>NW_006399903.1:78452-78965 GCF_000299155.1 Elephantulus edwardii | reverse complement strand
GTTTAATTTTTTTATTTTATTATTTTTTATGTGTGTACCATCAAATCGGATCTGACTGGTACAGGAGGAGATTGCCCCTCCTTCTTCAGCAGAGCATCTGGTGGGTTTGAACAGCACACCTCTGGGATTGCAGTGCATATTTTTGCCACTAGGTGACCAGAGCTCGCCAGTCAGTTTAATTTTTGTGAGCAAAAGTGAATTGGATTAGTAAGTGGCCAGTTGTCAGCATGACAGTGGTCAGAATAGAGATTTTCTATGAAATTTATGCTCAGAAATCTACTTAGAAGTAATTATAAGTGAATATATTAAATATAACAAAATTTCAGCAATTACAGATGCATTTTCTTTCAAGGTCTTCTAATCTAGATTGATAAAGAAAAGAGTATTAAATTATCAATCTTAACCAAATATTGTCCCTGGCTTAAATTGAACAGAGTTCCTCCAGTGTGAATAACTACACTAATCCAATAAGGGTTCTTTTTTTGTTTGGTCTTTTTTTTATGGTGAGAAAAA
>NW_006399903.1:75255-78077 GCF_000299155.1 Elephantulus edwardii | reverse complement strand
TTTTTTTGGCTGTGGATGCCCTTCAGGACGCCTTCTTGGCCTTTAATGCCTTTGCTTTGGCTTCAGTTTTGGGAGGGGCAGAGGCTTTCTTCTTTGCTTTCGGTGCCATCTTCGTAGAAAGCAAGTTTGTTGTTTACTAAATGTAACTACTACTATCAAATTGCATATCTCATAATAGAGTTAGAGACAATTAAAATAAAATGAACGGACACATTAAAAAAATGCTATGCTTTGTTGAAAATAATGTTTTTTATTCATTGTTCTCTTTCTTAAATTCTTTCTCATTCCCTTTTGTAGAATACTAGTAACAACAAAAGTTATATTTATGACCTAAAACAATAATTTCCAAGGTCACAACCTTTTTCATTTTTACATCTGAGCACTAAATGTTTTATTCCTATTAATATTTCAAACATGTAAGTGTGTCTTCAGTTGGAATGTACTAGACAATATCTCACAACAAGAACAACAACTTGTTCTTTGTAGATGTTATAAAGTTGGTCTAACATATAGAAATAACAGAACAAAACACTATCCTAGCCTCTGAATCAGTCTCAAAGTTGCTACTATACTTGTTTATTGATGCAATCAATGTTCATTATCTCTGGATAAGAAACATAATTTGGCATGCTGCAAATGCAAAGATGTAAGTATTCCAAGAAAATCCCTCAATATATGCATATATGTTTATTATTCATAAAGAAAACTGAGGCAAAATGCTACTTTGTTGTTGTTGTTATATGCCATTGAGTCGACTATGACTCATAATGACCCTATATACATTAGCTCTGAACCATACGCTATCCTGAGCTAATCTTACTGTCTCTGACATACCTACCATCTTTAACCTAGTTATTATGTCAATCCATCTCACCCAAGGTCTTTCTCTCCTACTCTGTTTGTCAGCTTTTCCAAACATGCTATTCTTCTCCAAATACTGGTCCCTCCTGGCAACATGCCCAAAGTATGTGAGATGTAGTCTCAAAATGCTTGCCTCTAAGGAACATCTTGGTTTCACCTTCTCCAGGATAGACCTGTTAGTTTTCTTGGCAATCCATGATATGTTTGATACTCTTCTCCAGTCCTACAACCTAAAGGCATCAATTCTTCTCCGGATATCTTTAGCCATTCTCCAGCTCTCTGATGCCTAACAAATAATTACAAAGAACATGGCCTGGATCAGGTATACCTCAGTTTCTAAACTGAGGTAATTACTCTTCAATACCCTGGAGAGGTCTCTGATGGCAGGTTTTCTCAGTGAAATGCACCTTTTGATTTCCTAGCTGCTGGTACTAACAGTGTTGACTGTGGAACTGACCGAGCTGAAATTTTTAGCAATCTCAATCTTTTCTCTATCTATCATGATACTGTTAGTTGTCCCGGCGGTGAGAATCTTTATTATTTTGATGTTGAGTTTCAATCCATAATGCAAACTACTCTCTTTGAGCTTCTGCAGAAACTTCAGACTCTCCTCAGTTTCAGCAAGTTAACTTGCTACTTTACCTTAATGCATTATTATCTATTCCCAAAGCAGCAAATCTTCTACTTTATTCCATCTGATCCTGCAATTGTACACCTAGAATAAAATTGAAAGTTGATGAGGCTCTGAAAACAGATCAGGATGATTTCACTAATTAGAACTCCCTATTGTACTGACATGCTTTCAGAGCTCTTAATTAAAATTTAGAGAACATGGTCAGAGGTAGAGCTGTGCCTTAGGGAGACGATGGAAGAACACGGCTATGGATCTGTTGAATTGTAGTAGTGGGAATATCACTCTTTTGAATTGAAGAGAGAGGCTACACCCTTTCCCAATGTGGATACTGCTTCTGCTGCCTTTACAATTTTAGGTTTGCACTTCATTTAGGAATTGATAGAATATTAATTGAGTGGTTTCAGCAAACAGACACAGATCTGAACATGCTCACTAGTCTCTGCCAGGACATTTGGAAGACAGTTACCTGACCAACAACAGGAACAGATTTGTATTTTTCCCATTAAAAAAAAAAAGGATGCAACAGTATGTGGAAATCATTGAACACTATAATAAATAACCCATGCAATTAAAATCTTATGGAAGATTATGTAAACATGACCGATATAGAGCATACACAGGGAACTTCCAAAAATCCAAGTCGGGTACAGAAGAGGTCATGGCATAAGGGATGTCATTGCTGATGTCAGATGAATTTTAGCTGAAAGCAGAAAATAGCAGAAAGTTGTAAACTTGTGTTTCTTTTTATTCTGTAAAACATTTGTTAATGTGGATTGCAAATGATGTAAAACCTTGAGAATAACAGGAATCTCACAACTTAATTGTGCTCATATGAAATCTCTACACAGTCCAAGAAACAGTTGTATAAAGAGCTAGAGAAACCTGGGGAGGGGGGGTTGTTGTTGTTTCTTCAAGGAACTGACATGTATTGGAAAACTACATATACATGAAAACATCTTTATATGTATTTTCCCTATTATAAGTTTCTAGACATACAAATGTGAGTTCTGTTAAAACCAGTGTCTTAACTGTTAGGAATAACTGTAGAAAACCTATTTTCTAATTTCTTCAGTTAAGAAAGTGTTCCATATCTCCTAGTATAAAAATTATACAATTCTATCTAATTTCCCAGGTAAGTTGAGCTTCCAAAACTGAAACCATACTATTTCAGTGCATGTTTTTCCAATTTCGAGGGGGTAAATAAAAATTCTGATATTCTTTTTTTTTTATTAAATTTAGGTTGTTTATTTTTCATTTCAATGAACATCTACAGAGATTTTGGGATTTCATTCATTCATTGTTGCCCCCTTCTCCCCGCACAAACCCC
>NW_006399903.1:62715-69706 GCF_000299155.1 Elephantulus edwardii | reverse complement strand
TCCATCTACCCTACCAAGCATGATGTCCCTCTCCAAGGACCTGTCTCTCCTTACAACATGTCCAAAGTATGTCAGATGAAGCCCCAGAATCCTTGCCTCAAAGGAGTAGCCTGGTTTAACCCTCCCTGGGATGAATCTGCTTTCTTGGCAGTCCATGGTACATTCAATACTCTTCTCCAGCACCACATCTCAAAGGCGTCAATTCTCCTTTTATCCTCCCTGGTCGTTGTCCAACTCTCTGATGCATAACAAGTGATTGCAAAACCCATGGCCTGTATCAGGCGCACCTTAGTCTCCAGAAAGACACCGTTGCTCTTGAGTACTTTAGAGAGGTCCCTAACAGCAGACTTCCTCATCACAATACATTTTCTTATTTCCTGGCTGCTGGTTCCAAGAGTGTTGACCATGGAGCCGAACAAACTGAAGCTGTGAACAATCTCAATCACTTTGCTATCGATCCTGATGCTACCGATTGGTCCAGTGGTGAAAATCTTTGTCTTTTGACATTGAGCCTCAGTCCATACTGAAGGCTGCAGTCCTTGACCCTCTGCAATAAGTGCATGAGGTCCTCCTCAGTTTCATTGAGCAGGGTTGTGTCATCTACATAACACAGATTGTTGATAGATCTTCCACCAAACTTAACGCCACACTCCTCCTCATGTAGCCCAGCCTCTCGGATAATCTGTGCTGCATACAGGTTGAAAAGGTATGGAGATACAACACATCCCTGGTGTACACCCTTCCCAATTTTGAACCATACAATGTTGCCCTGCTCTGTTCTGACGACTATCTCTTGGCCCAAGTATAGGTTTCGCATTAGCACAATTAAATGTTCTGGGATTCCCATTCTTCTCAGAGTCAGCCACAGTTTGTTATGATCCACATGGTCAAATGACTTTGCATAATCAATGAGACACAGATAGACATTCTTCTGGTATTCTCTGCTTTCAGCTAAGATCCACCTGACATCAGCTACGATATCCCTAGTACCACTACCCCTTCTAAACCCAGCCTGGACTTCTGGAAATTCTCTGCTGATGTGCTGTTCTAATCGTTTTTGGATAATCTTCAGTAGAATCTTGCTTGCATGCGAAATCAATGATATTGTTCTGTAGTTTCCGCACTCAGTTGGGTCACCCTTCTTTGGGATGGAAACAAATATAGATCTCTTCCGGTCAGTTGGCCAAGTGGTTGTTCTCCAGATTTCTTGCTACAGCTTGGTGAGCACATCCAGGGCAGCATCTGTTAGCTGAAATACATCAACTGGTATATCTATTCCTGGGGCCTTATTTTTTTGCTATTTCCTTCAAGACAGCTTGAACTTCTTCCTTCATCACCATAAGCTCTTGCTCAAATGTTATTTCATTAAATTCTTCTGTATCTGCCAATTCCTTTTGACACAATGACTCTGTATATTGCTTCCATCTTCTTTTGATACCTCCTGGATCATTCTCTATAGACTTTCAATAAAATCTCAATAAAAAATGTAAAAAAGAGTTTCATAGAGGAAGTGAGACTTCACTCAAGTAATATATGAATTATTATTTTAAACACTATGGATTTACATTATGAGATGACACAACCCTTCTTTTTGAAAATGAGGAGGACCTGAAGTGCTTGCTGCAGAAGGTCAAAGACTGCAGCCTTCAATATGGATCTAAGCTCAACATCTAGAAAACAAAGATTCTCATCACTGGGCTAATTGGAAGCATCATGATAGGAAAGGAAAAAAGATTAAAGATTGTTAATGGTTTTAGTTTACTTGACTCCACACCAATATTCTTGGCACCAGCAGCCAGAATATTAAAAAAAATGAATTCATTGGGAAAATCTCTGTGAGACACCCCTCAAAAGCACTGAAGAACAATGATATCAATCTGGAGATTAAGGTGTGCCTGATCCCAGGTCATGCTTTTTGCAATTATTTGCTTTGCATCAGGAAAACTGGAAAAAGACTAGGTATGATTCAATGAGAACTGATGCTTATGAACTTTGGTGCTGGAGAAAGTATTGAATATACATACCATGGACTGCTAAGAGAACAGACAGATTCACCCCAGATAAGGTGAAACCAGGCTGCTTCTGGGAGGTTAGGATTCTGAAGCTCATCTGACATACTTTGGACATGTTGCAAGGAAGGACCAGTGTCTGGGGAAGGACATACTTGGGAGGGTTGAGGGACAGCACAAGAGGTGAAGACTCTCAATGAGATGGATTGATTCAGTGACTGGGGAATTGGGATTAGGTGTGTCAGAGACAGTAAGATTGGCACAAGATAGAGCAGGGTTTAGGGCTGCTGTACATAGGGTTGCTATGAGTCACAAATGACTCAACAGCATATAACAATAACAATAGCATGGAATTATGATGAATGATCAATGCAGGAAATCACACAGAAGAAATATCTAGAGACATGTAGTAGAAAGTACTGGAATGTTTCTTTTTTTTTAATATCATTTTTAACTTTTAGAGCCAGAAGTTTCTCAAAGCAATTTCAGCTAGCTGCTGGCAATATTCTTAGCTTTCCAAATATCTGAAATGCTTCATTTTAATCCTAAAGTGCTATTGTCTGTTTTGCGGCGCTTTGGTGAAGGAGATGTGATTACTGATGGACACCTTCTTTTCATCTGAGGCTTAGAAGATTCTTTTTACACTTCAGCCTTGACAGGGGAAAATGTATGGAAAACAAAGTTTCCTGCATTTCAGGGAGCAGTTGAGGTCAGAGAGGGCAGCTAGTTTCTGAAGCACAGCTTTGAGCTGATTGAGCAAGGAACCTGCCTTTAGCTGGTGAGCGCTTCCTGGTTTGATGGCTTCAAAGGGACTTCTGAGTGAAGACTGATGCCTCAATTGCTACAATTTCATTGGCACTCTTCTGGAGAGCTTTGGCTTTACCTTTCTTGCCCAGCATCATAAAATGACTATTTTCTCCAATTTCTTCTCCTTCAGCTGCAATTTTCCCTGCTCTGCCTGGTCCCGAAGCCACTCCTCTCGTTCACGTCCCTCCTTTCTCCACCTGTCTTCTTGTGTCATCAAACTGTTCTTCAATCTGATCATCAGAGTATCTGTGGAACAAGTCCATCTGGGAAGCATCATCTATGTTTTTCCATCGGAATTTCCTTATAGGCTCAGGACCATCACTGTACAGGTAGCCATCAGCTCGATACCTCTCGTGGTGTAATAGTAGCTGTTGTTTAACAACATTCAATATGGTTTTCACATGTGTTTTCTTGATTTGACTCTGAGGTTCCTTGTCCAAAAGAAATGCTTCATCAATTACATCTTCTTCATATTCATCAATATCTTCCCATCATGCTCTTCTTCACTTCACACATCACCGCCTGACATCTCTGCCTCATCTTCAATCTCATTTGCTTTCTCAGCTTCTCAGATCTCTGCAAGAGCTCTCATTCATCTTCCTGGTCTCCTAGTGCCACGTTTTCATTACCAAAGTCACTGTGTTCACCTTCATAACTGTCAAATTCATTATCATTTGAAAGTCTCCAGATTCCTCCTCTTTAACTTCTTCTTCCGTGTGTTGGGGAAAAGCCTGGACAAAGAGCAAGTGCTCCTTCCGTAGGATCATCTGTCCTACTCTTTCTGGCCTGCTTATTTAACTCTGAAGGAGCCAGAATGGAAGAATCTGGAAAAGTGAACCCTACTGAACAATGACTTAGAAGTTCCCCCATGTTCTCTTTCTTGTCCTTCTTCCTGGGCAGTAGTTTTTCAGTCTGAGATGTGACCTTTCCAGTGCACAAATCAGATGAGATAGATTGATGCAGTAACTGGGGCAATGGAGATTGGTGTTTCAGAATTAGTGAGCTTGGCTCAGGATAGGGTGGGGTTCAGAGCTGCTGAACATAGGGTTGCTATGGGTTGCAGGTGACTTGACAGAACATAAAAACAGTACTATTAATTTAAACATAAAAATCATTAACTTCATTGAACCTCTGATGGTCTGTTATTGTGAACTTTAACTTAAAGAGAGAAAAAGCTACAGAATTAATCTCTTCAATTTTGTATAAGCCTTCATTCATTCAAGTAAAAACAATGTTTTTGTTGTTGTTATGTGGTGTCGAGTCACTTGCAACTCATAGCGACCCTATGTACAACAGCCGTAAACTCTGCTCTGTCTTGTGCCATCGCACTGTCTCCAATACTCCCATTCCAATTACCTCAGTCACTGAATCAATGCACCTCATAGAGGGCCTTCCCATCCTGCGCTGTCCCTTCACCCTACCAAGCATGATATCCCTCTCCAAGGACACGTCCCTCCTTACAGCCTGCATAAAGTATGTTACATGGAGCCTCAGAATCCTTGCCTTCAAGGAGTCTCCCGGTTTAACCGTTTCCAGGATGAATCTGTTTGTTTTTCTAGCAGTCCATGGTACCCTCAGTACTCTTCTCCAGCACCGCAGCTCAAAGGCATCAATTCTCCTTCTATCCTCCTTAGTCATTGTCCAACCCTCTGATGCATAACAAGTGATAACAAAGACCATGGCCTGTATCAGTCACACCTTAGTCTCCAGAGAGACACCATTGTTCTTCACTACTTTCAAGAGGTCCCTAACAGCAGACTTTCCCATAGCAATATGTCTTTTAATTTTCTGGCTCCTGGTGCCCGGAGTGTTGACTGTGGAGCCAAGCAAACTAAAGCTGTGTACAATCTCAATTTCTTCACCATCCATCCTGATGCTGCCAATTGGTCCAGTGGTGAGAATCTTTGTCTTCTTGACATTGAGCCTCAATCCATATTGGATGTCCTTGACTCTCTGCAGCAAGCACTTCAGATCCTCCTCATTTCCATCAAGCAGGGTTGTGTCATCTGCATATCACAGATTGTTAGATCTTCCACCAATCTTGATGCCACATTTCTCCTCATAGAGCCCAGCCTCCCGGATACTCTGTTCTGCATATAATTAATAAAAAAATTGAGATATATTCTATATCAAATCTGTACTCCCTACATTGATAATGTAACTTAACAATGAAATGCAAAATTTAAGCACACAGATTCAGGGGTAATTCTGGTGAAAGATCTGGAAAGGTGAAAGGAATTAGTGTAAAATCTAGACAGTGAATTAAAAATATCAAAGAAAAAAAGATGTATTTATTTCATCAGTGGCAAAGAACACTGAATATGAAATTGATGGTCTGAACTACATATTTTCTTTTAAGATAGACACTCAAAATGTTCCTTGATTGTCAGAATATATTTTTGACATGTTTTAGAAAGAATGAGTCCCTGGAGAAGTACATCATGCTTAATAGAGAATCAGCAAAATAAGTGAATCTTCAAAAAGATAGATTTACGCCATGACTGCAATAATGCACTCAGACAATAACAATTGTGATAATGGCACAAGATTGGGCAACTTTTCATTCTGTTATACAGAGGGCCAGTATAAATTGAAGTTAATATTAGAAGCCTTTTAAAATAGCAGTAAAATGTAAATATATGACATTGTTGTCAAGTACTTCAGACTCTTATTATAAAGGTACCACTTATTACATTGTTGTGATGAATATAATACCATAAGGCTTTGGCTTTTGAGAGTTTAGTGAGTAGTATATGTGAATTCTTCATAATCTTCATGCGCCATATTTAGAAATCTGAGATTGTTTGAAAGTTCTAAAAATTTTTCACATGAAATTTTTGATTTCTAATAGATAAATTAATGAAGTCATATCAAGACATTAATTATTTTAAAATAAATTTCTTTGTATTCTTAATTATATAGTAGGTTGCAATTTAGAGCATAGAGGATATTTACATGAAAGGAATGAAAAAGAACATCATTTCAATGAAGAATTGAAAACTAAAATCTTGACATCACCTATTGAACAAACTGAAAATACAAAATACTTTTTTCATGTAGGAAACTAATTTCAGTAAATTCTTTTTGTGTTTAATTCTGTACAGAGATCTGACTTGTAACAACTCTGACAAATTGTTGGTAAGTGCTGCCAAGTTGAGTACAACTTACTCAACCTTATAAGCAACCTTATGAACACTAGATCTGTACCTTCTCCTCTCTAGTGCCATCCTCAACATCTCTGATACTCTTGAGTTCATTCTTACAGCCATGTCATCAATCCACCTCTCTGAAGGACTTCTTCTTTTTTCTCTGAGCCTCCATTTTTCCAAGAAAGTTCTTTCCCAAGGATTGGTTCCTCTTCACAACATATCCAATATATTTCAGATGAAGCTTTGCATCCTCACCTCTGAGGAGCATCTTGATGTCCCTCTGAAGAACAAGCTTTCTTAGTAACCTGCCCACAGTAGGTGAGATGAAGCTTCACTATCTGCTGCTAAGAAGCACTGTGGCTGTACTTTCTCCAAAACATACTTATTTATTCTTTTGGTAGTCCATGGACTATTCAATACTCTTCTCCAACACCACAACTCACATGAAGAAGTTCTGGTTAAAAAGTTATGGAGACAGGACACATCCCTGGCGTAAGCCCTTCCCAATTTTGAACCTTATAATTTTATAAATTATAAGTATTGCAATTAATGTCAAAATCAAGAAATGCTTAAAATTTTAGTTATTTCCATGTTGTTGTAATGGAGAATAATGCTGCTATGAACATATTGTACAAATTTCTGTTTGTGTCTCAGTTCTAATTTCCTTGGAGTATATTAGCTCTAATTTCCTTGGGTTGTATGCCCACTAGTAGAATAGCTTATCTATATTCTATATTCAACTTTTATGAATTTATAATTAATTATTAAATTATAATTATTATAGCAAATATATTATTAAATAATTCTTACTAATAGAATAATGGAGGTAATTAAAATAATTAAATAATTAAAATAAGTTGGATGATCCTTATGGTGCTCTGACCTGTAGAGATTTATGGTGATGACTAATATTGATACAGAAGTAAGTTGAATGTGCAGGACCCAGAAGTATTTCCTTGCTTATTTAACCAAAAATACGGTGAGCAGAAATTGACTTTTGACTACCACAATGTAAAATTGTGCTTG
>NW_006399903.1:62070-62615 GCF_000299155.1 Elephantulus edwardii | reverse complement strand
CACAATGGAATACTATGCTGCATTGAAAAACAAGGAACTCATGCAATATTATTCAAAATGGGTGAACCTGGAGGACATTATGCTGAGTGAGGTAAATTCTGATATTCTTATGGTAGTTCAGGAATTATCTCAGGTAGTTCAGGAAAATAATAGTTCACGGAGTAATGACAACTCTCTTTAAACTCTATTTTGATTGCACTCAGAGGTGGTTGTTTTCTCAGTAATGAAACATGAAACTCTTCTGATTGACCAAAGCAATGCACTCAAGCTATGAAAATGCCATAAATAATAATTCTCTTTCTTCTCATCAAATTGGAAGGGAGGTCTTTAGGTACACTATTTGAAAATGATAATTCAATCCTAGGAGAGTTCTTTGCTTCATGGGATATCCTGATAGGGACAGTACTAAGTATACAACTTTATCTTTATTGTCATACTCTAGAAAATCAGATGCTTGGTTTTACTGACTTGAGACAAGTTTGAGACGCTAATATAAAGGACAAGAGCTTAATTGGAAATGTGAGATTCTCTTCCAAAAAAAAAAA
>NW_006399903.1:55397-59819 GCF_000299155.1 Elephantulus edwardii | reverse complement strand
TTTGAGAAAGCGCCATACTGCTTTCCACAGGGGTTGCACCATTTTACACTCCCACCAACAGTGAATCAGGGTTCCAGTTTCTCCACAACCTCGCCATTTGTGTGTGTGCGTGTACCGTCAAATCAGACCTGACTGGTACAGGAGGAAATTGTCCCTCCTTTCCCAGCAGAGCATCTGGTGGATTCGAACCGTGCTTCTCTGGGATTGCAGTGCAGCTTCTTGCCACTAGGCCACCAGAGCTCCCCTTGCCCTTCAGGTTTACAAACTAGAACCATTTTCTAGTTTTAAAAATATGTTTGACATTCTATTAAAAATAAGCTTATTTTTATCATGAGAAGACTAAAAACATCTAATTAAAATTATCTGTAGAAAACATTATAATTACTGAGATGGTTGAATGTCCTTCTCAAACTGTTTTCCAGAGTAGTTGCATCATTTTACAACCTTACCAACAGTGTATGAGAATTCCCACCTATCCATATCCTCTCCAACATTTATTGCTTGCTACCCTACTAAACTTTGACACTACTACTGGGATGATATGGGATCTCATTGTAGTTTTGACTTGGATGTCTCTTATTGTCAGTGACTGAGCATTTCCAATCACATTGAATAGATTAAGAAATTATGATAAATTCACACAATGGAATACCATGAAGAACTCAGGAGCAATGATTTCGAACAATACTACATAACCTGTAAGAGGCTGGAGAGCATCATGCTGAGAGAACTAACTCAGTCTTACAAGAAAAAAATACTGCATAGACTGTTACTGTATAAATAGAAGGATAACTAGTAAAATGCATGGGAACTGAAGTGGGGGAGGGCTGAGGATGGATAAAGACAAAATCACAGGGTTGCACAGTTTGGTGGGTTGAAGGGTGGGGGAAAGAAATGAGAAAGATCTGGACAAAAAGACAAGATAATGATGGGCAAGGTCCAATGATGATTACTTTTAGAAAACAAAATGCATGAGAATAATTGTAAAAAATGCAATGTGAATGAAGAATAGTATGAAACACAATGTGTATAAATTTTATAAGCAAATCAATTAAAAAATTATCTACTTCATTTTCTTTGCAGATTTGTAATACTGTAAGTCAAGGGAAGTGTCTTATCAGAGGGAAAAAAGAATCTACCTATTGCACACTGAAAAGATTAGCCTGAATTTGATTTAGTTTTTTTTTAAACTAATTGAGGTGGATTGATTCAGTGACTGGGATAATTGGGATGGGAGTGTCAGAGACAGTGCGATTGGCACAGGACAGAGCGGAGTTTAGGGCTGTTGTACATAGGGTCGCTATGAGTTGCAGGCGACTCGACGGCATATAACAACAACAACATTATGTTGCACCAGAAAAGATGTAACTCATATACAAAATCCTTCTATTTTCATAAAATATATTACTCTTGATAATATTATGTCAACAACTATAATTTGTAGAATATGATTTATTAATTCCTAGTACCTCCCCAGAAATATTTATACAAGCTAAAATTTAAGAGAGTTAATGTACTTTTCCTGATACAGCAAATAATTACTTTCCTAAGGAAGCTAATGAGGTTGGGATTTCCTATAATCATATTAGCTTTCTAACACTAAAGTAAAACACTAAAAATTGGATTATTGATATAGTAAAATCCACTGGAAATAATTAAGAATTTTTAAAGTGGAGCTTTGGATGTTTTATTATTGGTGTTTGTATAATTTCATGTTAGACTTAGTTAATTGGGGTATAATGAAATGTTTATTGTGCATTGTGACCTCTGTTACGCTAAACATACTTACAACACTTGAAAATTGTGAAATTAAAATGTATGTGTATTTTATTTCCTTTTGTATGCTTCTTTATTTCTATTTTGTGTGAGTTAATCTGTCTTAAAGAGGAGAGAGCCAATCTAATAATAGTTTAGGAGCTTCTGAAAATGCACTATTGAAGCATTCCTAGTAATAAAAATGCATCAGAAGGAGAGAAATTCAGTGAAATATTAATGGAAATGGAGAAAACAAATAGCTACTCTGTTATTCATCCATCACTATAGTTTTATTATTCTCTGGGACATATTAGAAATGAACTGAAGTTTATGTCATAGATTAAGTTAAGAATTTGTTAAAACTGACTTAAAACTTCACCATCAGAGGTTTTTAACTAGTACATGACACATAAGAGTCTCCTCTTTTCACTAGGATATCTAAGCCATTTAGAGAAATATTTCAAAGTACACCTTGGGCACTCAGTGAATAAAGATTTCTAAGAAGAATTTACCTTGACACAATATTTTCAGGGCCTGATGTAATAACCTCACGTGTTATTTCTACTCTTAGACCTTACATATTGCCTTTGGCTTATATTTCTGTAATAATAACCAGTAGGTATTATCATCCAATTCCAAACCCAATGTTTTTACATGGTTTCTAACTTATGTTGCTAATTTATGCTGTTGAGTCAAAACCAACCCATAACTGACCTTCCAGTGTGCTTTTAGAAGTAGTTAATTATACAGAAGATAGTCCATCTTTTTCCATATAGCACCTTAGTCCTCAAACTGGCACAATTACTTTTCAACAATTTAAAGATATATACGTGTGTGTGTGTGTGTGTGTGTGTGTACTTATGTATATATATGGGGTGAGTATGTGTATGTGTGTATATGTAAATATCTATAAATATCTATGTAAATATATAGGATCTTCATCCATCTATATGTGTGTGTGTGTATACAGATATACATATATATGTGTATACATATATGTAAATATCCACTTCCTCAGTAGCTTGCCTCTGGCAACCCTATGAACCTGGAGAGAGGATGAAAGGCACCTAAGCATCGAGGACTCTCCTCATAGGGTCGCTATGCCTGTGACTCGATGGCACTTAACAACAACAGTATCTCTATCTCTATCTCTGTGCCTATATATCTATATATCATCTATATGTATATCATCTATATGTATATCATCTATATCTGTATCTATATCTATATCATCTATATCTATATCTCTCTATCATATCTCTATCATCTATATGTATATCATCTATATGTATATCATCTATATGTATATCATCTATATGTATATGTATATGTATATCTATATCTATATGTATATCTATATGTATATCTATATGTATATCTATATGTATATCTATATCTACTAATCTATCTCTATCATCTATATCTATATCTATTCCTATATTGTTTTTTTGTTGTTGTTTTTATGTGCTGTCGAGTCACTTGGGACTCATAGTGATGCAATGTATAAGAGCCCTAAATATCCTACTCTATCCTGTGCCGACCTCACTGTCTCTGACACACTCACTTTCACCACCCAAATCACAGAATTGATCCATCTCATTGAGGGTCTTCCTTTCCTGCGCCATCCCTCAACTCTCCCAAACTTGATGTCCCTCTCCAAGGATGAGTCCCTCTTTGCGACATGCCCAAAGTATGTCAGATGAAGCTTCAGAATCCTTGACTCCAAGGAGCAGCCTGGCTTCACCCTCTCCAGGACAAACCTGTTTGTTCTCCTAGCAGTCCATGGTACACTCAACACTCTTTTTCAGCACCACAGGTCAAAGGGATCAATTCTCTTTCTATCATCGCTAGTCACTGTTCAGCTTTCTGATGCGTATAGCACACAATTGTGAAGATGATAGCCTAAATCAGGCTCGCCTTAGTTTCCAGCTTGACATCATTGCTCTTCAGTACGTTGGAGATGTCCCTGACAGCTGACTTTCCCAATGCAATTCATTTCTTGATTTCCTGGCTGCTGGTACCAAGAATGTTGACTGTGGAGCCCAATAAGCTAAAACTGTTAACAATCTCAATCTCTTCACCATCAATACTGATGCTGTCAATTGGCCCAGTGGCTCCGTTTTCTTGATGTTGAGTTTCAATCCATATTGAAGGCTGCAATTCATGATCTTCTGCAGAAAGCACTTCAGGTCCTTCTCAGTTTTGGCAAGCAGGGTAGTATCATCTGCATAACATAAGTTGTTGATGATTTTTCCACCAATCCTGATGCCATATTCTTCTTCATACAGGCCAGCATGCCAGATGATCTGTTGTGTATACATATTGAAAAGGTATGGAGACAGAATACATCCCTGGCAGCCCCCCTTCCCAATTTTAAACCATGCACTGTATTCTTGCTATGTTTGGATGTGGTCTCTTGGACCAAGTATAGCATAGGTTTCACACAAGCACAATCAAATGTTCTGGGATTCCCATTGTACTCAGAGTCAGCCATAGCTTGTTGTGATGATCTACACAGTCAAAAACCTTTGCATAGTCAATGAAACACAGATAGACATGATCTGAAACTAATATTCCTCTATATAGTATCTAAATCTAGAGAGATAGATGATAGATAGATAGATAGATAGATAGATAGATAGATAGATAGATAGATATTCCTATATA
>NW_006399903.1:50090-55268 GCF_000299155.1 Elephantulus edwardii | reverse complement strand
GTATACAAAATCTAAATCCATATATGTAATCTAAATCCATATACATATATCATCTAAAGCCATATAAATATAATCTAAATTCATATATATTTCTATATATAGGATCTAAATCCATATATATTTTTTTATTTATTTCTGGTTATATTTGGCAGACTATATATACCTTGGACTAGCACTTCTAAGCTTGATTCCAGTTTGTCTCTTATGAACATTATGGTTTTGGGCTTTGTTCCCAGGTCTCTGATCCTCCTTGAGTTGATTTTTGTCTATGGTGTGAGATGTGGATCCTGTTTCAGCTTTCTGCAGGTAGAAGTAATTTTGCCAGCACCATTTGTTGAAGAGGCTCTCATTTCCCCACTTGATAGCTTTGATTTTCTTATTGAATATCAGCTGACCATAGATAGCTGGGTCTACTTCTGGGTTCTTCATTCTGTTCCATTGCTCTATGTGCCTGTCATTTTACCAGTACAATGCTGTTTCGGTTACTATTGTAGTAGGTTTTGAGGTCAGGGAATGCTATGCCTCCAAACTCATTTTTGTTTTTCAGAAGTGTTTTGCATATTTGGGGTCTCTTACCTTTCCAAATAAATTTGATAATTTCCCTTTCAATGTCCTTGAAAAATCAATTTGGTATCTAGATTGGGATTACATTGAACATCTAGATTGCTTTTGGTAGGATTGTCATTTTTACCATATTGAGTCTTCCTATCCTCGAACAGGGCACATTTCCCCATTTCATTAGATCTTTTATTGTGTCTTGCAGAAATGCTTTGTAGTTTCCTTTGTATAGATCTTTTGTATCTCTAGTTAGGTTCATTCTCAAGTATCTTAATTTGTGGTTGGCTATTGTAAATGGTATTGCTTTCTTGATTTACTTCTCTGAGTTCTCTTTGTTAGCGTAGAGGAATTGTATTAATTTTTGGATATTGATCTTATATCCTGCCACTCTACTAAATTGGCATATTAACTCTAAGGTTTTTTGGTTTTTTGCGTTTTTATTTGTTTTTGTTTGTTTGTTTGTTTTAATTGAAACAGTGGGGTTTTCTGGGTTCACTATCATGTCATGTGCATATAGTGATATTTTACCCATCTCTTTGCTGATCTGGATGTCATTTATTTCCTTCTCTTGTTATATTGCATTAGCAAGAACTTCTGATACAATATTGAAAAAAAAATGGTGATATTGAACATCCTTGTCTGGTCCCTGTGAGAAAAAGTGTTTTTAGTCTTTCTCCATTGAGAATGATGTTGGCTCTTAGTTTTGAATATATGATTTTCACTATGTTGAGGAAATTTCCTTCTATTCCTATTTTGCTGAGTGTCTTTATCAGGAAGGGTATTGGATTTTGTCAAATGCCTTTTCTGTATCAATTGTCAAGATTATATAGTTCTTGTTATTAACTTTTTTAATATAGTGAATTACATTGATTGTTTTTCTTATGTTGAACCATCCTTGCATACTTGTTATGAATCTCACTTGGTCATGGTGAACTTTTTTTTTTTTTTAATGTGCTGTTGGATACTATTAGGTAGGAATTTGTTAAGGGTTTTTGCATTCATATTTATGAAAGATATTGGCCTGTAGTTTTCTTTCTTGGTAATATCTTCAATTGGTTTTGATATTAGGGTTACACTTGCTTCATAGAATTACTCTGAAAGTTTTCCTTATTTTTCAATTTTTTAAAATAATTGAAATAGAGTGGGCACTAAAGCCTCTCTGAATGTTTGGTAGAATTCAGCTGAGAAGCCATCTGGTCCAGGACTTTTCTTATAGAAAAGTCTTTTTATGACCTTTACAATTTCTTCTCTTGTGATGGGTCTGTTCAAGTGTTCTGTACCTGTCCTTGTCAATCTGGGCAGGGGGTGTGTTTCAAGGAATTTGTCCATTTCCTTTAGGTTTTCGAATTAATCAGTGTATAGCTTTTCATAGTATTCTGACATTATTGATTTAATTCCACCTGGGTTTTTTGTGATGTCACCTCTGTCACTTCTTAAACAAGTTATCTGTGTCTTTTTTCTTTTGTTAAATTTAATAGTGGTTTGTCAATTTTATTGACCCTTTCAGAAAAACAGCTCCTGGTCTTATTGATGCTTTCAACTGTTTTTCTGTTTTACATCTCTTTGATTTTAGCTCTTGCCCTTATAATTTATTTTCTTCTAGATACTGTAGGATTAGATTGTTGGTCTTCTATTTGTTGAAGGTTTTGAGTTAGATCATTGATTCTTCCTCCTTCTTCCTTTTTTATATGTATGCCTATTGCTATGAATTGCCCCCTGAGAACTGCCCTGGCTGTGTCCCATAGGTTTTGGTAAGTTGTATTTTCATTATCATTTGTTCAAGGAACCTTTTAAATTTAGTTATTTATTTCTTTTATAACCTAATCCTGTTCTATCATAGAGTTATTTAGTTTCCACAGGGATGGTTTTGTAAGCTTTATTCTTCTATGGTTACTTTCTACTTTTATGGCAGTGTGGCCTGAGAAAACACTTTTTGTTATTCTTTTTTTTTTTTTTTGAGGCTTGCTTTGTGTCCTAATATATGATCAATTCTGGAGAATGCACCGTGTGCACTAGAGAAGAAAGTGAATTGAGTTTTAGTAGGGTGCAGTACTCTGAATGCATCCACAAGTTTGAGCTGGATGATTGTATAATTTAGATCTGCATCTTTGCTGAGTTTCTTTTCAGTTGGCCTATCCTTTCGAGATAGTGGTGTGTCAAAATCTCCTACCACTAAAAAAAATAAAAAAAAAAATAAAAAAAAAAATAAAAAAAAAAATCTCCTACCACTATTGTGGTGCTATTTCCTCTCTTCAATATGGTTAACTGTTATTTTATGTATTTTGCAGATCCATCATTTGGTGCAGAGATGTTGACCAAGGTTATATCTTCTTGCTCTATTGTGCCTTTAATCAGTATGCAATTCCCTTCCTTATCTTTGATGGTGGTTTTCATTCAGAAATCTATTTTATCAGAGATTAGTATTGCCACTCCTGCTTTTTTGAGGTTGCCATTTTCTTCATATTTTTTCCCCAGCCTTTTATTTTGAGTCTGTCTTTCTATTCCTTTTTAGATGTGTCTTTTATAGGCAATGCTGATGAGCTTTGTTTTTTGATCCATTATGCTACTCTTTTTCTCTTCATTGGTACATTTAGTCCACTCACATGAAGTGTGATTATTGTAAGGCCAAGTTTTACTTTTGCCATGTTGTTGTTTTTTGTGTTTTTGTTTTGTTTTGTTTTTTTTCTGGCCAAAGGATCACAGCCACCCTGGGTGGAGCAAACCTGGGCGATTATGGCCGTCTCCTCCCTCCTCTTCTCCTTTTGGGCTTGTCTTTCATTGTTTTTGTTCAGACATTCCTTTAGGTCATATAGCCCTGGTGTACAAGTTGTGTCCCACGGTCACTTGTGGTTGCTGTGATGCTGAACACTGTGACATGGATGTGTCAAATGCGTTAATGGTTGGTTACCCAATGTGGACAGAGAGTGGGGTGGAGCTCCACCATTAAACAACCGTGGAAGGAGGAGTGGCATCGACTTCCATAATAGCTTGCCTCCGGAAACCCTATGAACCTGGAGAAAAGATGAAAGGCACCCAAGAGTCAAGGACTCTCCTTCATAGGGTCGCTATGAGTCGCCTGCGACTCAATGCACTTAACAACAACAACAATAACAACAGCATCTTTATCTTTTAATTTAGAGAGTTTGACTATGATATGTCTTAGTGTTTTTCTTTTTGGGTCTAGTCTGTTTGATGTTCTCTGTTCTTCTTGAATGTGGTTTTCCCATTCTTCAAAATACGTCAAAAGTTTTCCTCTAATACTTCTTCCACAAACTTCTTAGTTATTTCTCTGTCACTCCCCTGATCTGTAATTCCATTTGATGTCATTCCACATAATTCTAATGTTTTCTTCATTTTCTTTACATCTTATATTTGATTTTTTTTCAAATATGTTTCTAGTGAAGCTCTTGTCTTCCGGCTCAGTGACATTCTCTTCCATCTCTTCAATTCTATTTTTTTTTCCTACCAGCATATAGGACACTTCTGCCATTTCAGTTTTGAGATTCCAGTTGCATTTTCATGCTTTTCTGTTTTGTTTTTTCCCCTCAGTAATGTGTTTGCTATACCCTCTCTGTCTCATGATGACTTATTAAAATTTCTTGAACCTCATTGTTGATTCTATCAATTCGCCTTCCATCTTTTATACTTTCATCCATATCTGTTCAAAGGTCTCCTCATTCATGTATTTCTTCTGGATTGTTGTCTCTGAATTATTTGCTCTCTTACTGACTTCCATTATTTTTTCCCACATTTACTTCTTTCTCTGTATTTGATCAAAAACTCTACATCAATGTATTTTTCTGGATCTCTCTATTTGGGGTACTCATTGGGTCTGCTTTTTTTTTAAAGGGGTAATTTTGTTTTTTCATAATGGCTGATATGGATTGCTGCATTCTTGACAATGTGGGATTCTTTTCTTAGTAGATATTAGGCTGTTATAACTATAAAATTAGCTAGGGTACAATAACATTTTGTGTAGCAACTATTATGTGCTCCATTCCTGACAGCAGTTTATCCCCAAATACCTGAGTGACAAAGGAGGAAACCTACATCTTCCCTTCTTGAAGTGGCTACTTGCCTCTCCTGAGGTGCCCAGAATGTTCCTGTTGCTTGAGTTAAGGGGGTTTCATGTAGATAGGTTAGATAGCAACTTTTTCCTCAAATAACTGAGGGAGTAGTGCTGACAGTACAGTCCTGCTTCTTCTGTATAAGACCAGTATTATAGAGCACGTACAGGGATTACAGGCAGGAAAGGTAGTAGCAGAGGTGTGAGAATTGGGGGTGGTTATAATTTTAGGTTGGCACTCGTTCAGAATTTCTTAAGATTAAGGAAATGAAGAACAAATTTAAACTTCGAGTTGTTATAATCAAGGATAATTTAGGCAGAATATTAAATGATCCAGGAAGTATTAAAAGAAGATGGAAAGAATATGCTGAGTCACTGAATAGAAAGGAATTGGCAGACACAGAAGAATTTCATGAAACAACATATGAGCAAGAGCCTATGGTGATGAAGGAAGAAGTCCAAGCTGCTTTCAAGGAAATAGCAAAAAATAAGGCCCAAGAGTAGATGGTATACCAATTGTTGTATTTCAGCTAACAGATGCTGCCCTGGATGTG
>NW_006399903.1:36879-48709 GCF_000299155.1 Elephantulus edwardii | reverse complement strand
TGAGTCAGAGCCTGTGCTATTGGCACAGGATAGAGCAGGGTTTAGGGCTGTTGTACATAGAGTCGCTATGAGTCTCAAGCTTCTCCACAGCACATAACAACAGTAACAACAGCATATTAATCAACAGGAAAAGGATATGGTGTAATAGCTATTACCAACTTATAAAAGTCTAAAAACTTTTTTAAAAAATGGAGATACATTGCTATACATATACAGTATATACACAATTTAAAAATTCTTGCCTCAGAGAATAGGAACATTATAAAATATATTTTTCAGAGACTATTTATGTAACTAACCCTATTATTAATCATTACTAATTATTTTCATTAAAATATGCACTGTTTTTAAAAAGACTCAATGAGAACTTAAAAAGATGGGATCTCAGTAGCGACAGATCAATAGTAATTAATTATATAATAGACAATGTATGTGAATACATAAAACACAATTTATCTGAATGAAATGCAATGTATATTAATGTATACACAATATTAATTTAAAAAGCAAAAAAATTATATATATATATAAAACAAATAAATAATACAGCTAATAATTTTTGTGGGTTGGTGTGTCAGAATTTGTGAGACTGGCTCAAGATCAAGAAGGGTTGCTATACATAGGGTCACTATACATCACAGGTGACTCAGGGGCGCATAACAACAATAATATACTATGACAGATTTGGAAACCGGAGTGGCATCCACTTCCTAAATAGCTTGTCTCCGGAAACTCTATGGACTTTGATAAATGTCCATAGTTGTATAAGGGCTTCAGGACTTTTATTCATAGGGTTGCTATGAGCTGTGCTCAACTTGAAGGCAATCAATAACAACAACAACAATAAACCTTGGATAAACCTAGGCCTAGAAAATCTAGGAAAGAATCTATTTTCTTGTCTTTCTCACCTTCTTAAGGTACCTGCAGTTTTTGAGCTTTGAACTCTGTTAAAATGACTGTTCTATCCTGACATTGTCCTCAACTCTGTCTCACTCTTATGAAGAACAAGCCCTGTTATAAGAAAGGACCCACACAGACGATCCACAATAACCTTCTCAACTTTCAGAACTTAGTTTCAAGGTATTTTGTCCATATAGAAATGTAGTTACACGTTCTGGATACTAAAACTTGGACATCTCTATGAACAACTACTATTTTCTCCACCAGAAAAGTCCAGGTTACATAGATACTCTTTTATTAGGAAAAATATCCAGAGGATAAGAAGAAAATCAAGATAGATGAGTCAATTTAATGACTATACTTATTTCAGGAAAAGGATGTTACATAGCCAAGCACTACATAAGTGAAATGGGTAAGTACCCTTGGTGCAGAATGTGAAGGCACAATATCTAGTTATACATATGGTATAAGACCAGGAGGCAGTCATCAGAACAGAACAAGAGAACACAGTTTAAAATCAGAAAAAGAGTGTGAGTCATGGATGTGTCCTGTATCCATACTTTTTCAATCTGTATGCAGAACAGATCATTTGAGAGGCTGTATTTTATGAAGATGAGTGTGACATCAGGATTAGAGGAAGACTCAGAAAAAGCTTGTGCTATGTAGATGTCACAACGTTGCTTCCTGAAACTGAGGCGGACCTGAAGTTCTTGCTGTAGAAGTTCAAGAACTGTAGTTGAGTTCAAGGAATATAGTTTGCAATATAGATTGAAGCTCAAAATGAAGAAGGCAAAGATTTTCACCACTGGACCAACTGGCAGAATCATGATGGATGGAGAAGAGCTAGAGGCTGTTAACAATTACCCCTTGGCCGGCTCCACAATTAACACCAGAAGTAAGGAAATCAAAACACAAATTGCATTAGGTAAATCTGCTGTCAGAGACTTTTCTAGTGTACTGAGAAGTAAAAAATGTTTCAGACTAAATGTGCCAGATACATTCTACGGTCTTCTCAAATACTTTGCTATGCGTCAGAGAGATGGATAATGAATAAGGAGGATGGAAGAAGAATTGGTGCCTTTGAGTTGTGGTGCTGGTGAAGACTCTTGAGCATACCATGAATCACCAAGAAAACAAATAGGTCTACTTTGAAGAGAGTGAAACCAAATTCTCCCTTGGAGGCTAGGATTTTGATGCTCTGTCTTACATACTTTGGGCATGTGGCCAGGAGGGATCAATCTTTGAAAAAGGACATTATGCTTGGAAGGATAGAGGAATAGTGCAGAAAAGGAAGACTTGGATGAAATGGATTGTTTCGGTAACTAGGGCAATGGGGGTAGGTGTGTTAGGGTCAGTGAGACTATCTCAGGATAGGGCAGGCTTCAGAGGTATTGTACGAAGTGTCAGTATGAGTATCAGGTGACTCAATGTCATGCAACAACAGCGAATATAACCACAATGATCTGTTCTGCATGCAGATTGAAAAGATGGATATAAGATGTATCCTTAAGGCACACCTTTCCAGATTCTGCACGACACAGTGTTTTCTTACTCTGTCCTAACTACTGCCTTCCTGGTCCTAGTACAGAGTTCATATGAGCACAATTAAGTGGTCTGGGATTCCCATTCTTCTCAAGATTAGCCACAATTTATTGTGATGCACACAGTCAAATCCTTGACACTAAGGTGAAGAAAGACTAATCACTAAACTTCATTATCCAGATGTCATAACCTTTCTCGCTGAAGAAGGATTTGAAGCATTTGCTTGCAGAAGACCGAAGACCGCAGTCTTCAGTATAGACTGAATTTCAAAGTGAAGAATATAAAAATTTTGTGTTCTTGGATTTCAAGGCAACATCATTATGGATGGGAAAAACACTGAAAATGTCAACATCAGCATCCTTGTTACCAGCAGTCAGGAAATCAAGAAATGTATTGCACCGGCTAAGTCTTCAATTAGGGACCTCTTCTAATTTTGGGGGAATAAAGATGTTAGTTTGAGGAGTAAATTGTGTCTGATTCAGACCCTAGTCTTTCTTATCACTTGTTACGTATCTGAGAGCAGGACAAAGAAAAAGGATGATAGATAAGAATTGCGGTCTTTGAGTTGTGGTGTTGGAGAAGAGTGCTGAAGATACCTTTGACAGCCAAATGAATAAGCAAATATGTCTTGGGGAAAATGCAGTCAGAGTGCTCTTTGGAGATAAAGATGATAAAGTTTAGCCTCACATATCTACAGTATGTTACTAGGAGTGGTTCTTTCTTGTAGAGGGACATGATGTTTGGAAGAATGAAGTGTTGGCGAAGGAGAGGAAGACCTGTGACCAGGTGGATTGACGCAGTGACTGCTGCAATGGGCTCTAGTGTGTCAGGAAGTATGAAGATGGCACAGGATAGGAAAGGGTTAGGATCTGTTGTTTATAGGGTTGCTATCAGTCATACTGAACTCAAAGACACCTAATAATATTCCTTGGAGCAGGATTTCATACTTAGAAAGGTGAGGAGAAGGTGAGAGAGAAGACTCTCAAACATATGAATTGATATAGTGACTGGAGCAATGATTTTGAGTATGCCAGAGGTTGTGACTATGGCACAAGATAGGAAAAGAGTTCAGATCTGTTATTCATAAATTTGCTTAGAGTTTACTTGGTTCAACTAACCTAATAATAACAATAATAACACTCTGCTTGACTGTGTCCTAGAAATGAAATATCTACTCTTGTGTGAATTCATCAGACCAGTAGTCCCAGTCCCACTGGGGGTATCCTACATTCTGTTTGATATCCTTCAAGGGCTAGGAACATTGAATTCCAGACTCTAAGGACTGGAGCAGATTGTGTTCCTGCCACAATCAGGTTCTGCGAAAGTTAGAGTCCTTCTGTCTCGGCTAAGAATACTTTGTTCCTAATACTGTAGTTATGGATGAACAGGGCTCCTACCACTAGTTGTTGTTGTTTGTTGTTGTTATGTGCCGTCGAGTCGTTTTCGACTCATAGCGACCCTATGCACAACAGCCCTACACCCTGTTCTATCCTGCGCCAACCACACTGCCTCTGACACACCCATCCCGATTACCCCAGTCACCGAATCAATCCATCTCATGGAGGGTCTTCCCCTCCTGCGCTGTCCCTCCACCCTCCCAAGCATGATGTCCTTTTCCAAGGACCCGTCCCTCCTGGCAACATGTCCAAAGTATGTCAGATGAAGCCTCAGAATCCTTGCCTCCAAGGAGTAGCTTGGTTTAATCCTCTCCAAGATGAATCTGTTTTCCTGGCAGTCCATGGTACATTCAGTACTCTTCTCCAGCACCACAGCTCAAAAGCATCCACTCTCCTTCTGTCCTCCCTAGTCATTGTCCAACTCTCTGATGCATAACAAGTGATTGCAAATACCATGGCCTGTATCAGGCGCACCTTAGTCTCCAGGGAGACACCGTTGTTCCTGAGTACTTTAGAGAGGTCCCTAGAGTATGACTCATAATGACCCTCTGAACAAAAGATCTGAAACTGTCCTATCCTGTGCCATTTTCCACTTCCCATCATACTAGTAGATCCCATTGCAGTAGTCACTACATTAATCCACCTGGCCGTAGGTCTTTCTTTTCTGCACCGGCCCTCCACCGTTCAAAACATCATGTCCCTCTCCAAGGAATAGCCCTTCCTAGCAACACATCCAAAGTATATGAAGTAAAGCCTCATCGTTCTTGCCTCCAAAGAGCAGTCTGGTTGCACCTTCTCCAAGACATAGGTGTTTGTTTTTTTGCAGTCTGTGGGATGTTCAGCATTCTTCTCCAATACTAGCGTTCAGAGGCGTCAATTCTCCTTCTGTCCTCCTCATTCATTGTCCAGCTCTCAGAGGCATAGCAAGTGATTGGAAAAACTACTGCCTAAATCAGACACACCTTAGGCTTCAAATTGACATCATTACTCCTCAGTAATTTGGAGAGGTTCCTGACTGCAAATTTTCCAAGTGCAATGCATTTCCTTATTTCTGATTGCTGGTGGTACCAAGGGTGTTAACTGTGAATCCAAGTATTATGAAGTTGTTGATAATTTTAATCTCTTCTCCATCCATCATGATGTTACCTATCAGTTCAGTAGTGAGAATCTTTGTTTTCTTGACTTTGAAATTCAATTCATACTGAAGCCGGCATTCCTTGATCTTCTGCAACAAGTGCCTCAAGTTCTCACTTTCAGCAAGCAAGTTTGCATCATCTGCATAATACAAGTGATTGATGAGTCATTTTCCAATCTTGATGTCACATACCTGTTCGTAGAGTCCAGCTTATCCAATTATTTGCTAAACATACAAATCGAATACATATGGAGAGAGAATGCAACCCTGATGCAATTCTTTCATAATTTCCATTGTTCTCTGTTTACACAATACCATCCTGGTACAGGTATGGGTTTCACATGAGTACAATTAAGTGCTCTGAGATTCCCATCATTCTCAGTGTCGGCCATAATTTGTTATGGTCCACACAGTGCTTAGTGCAAGCAAATAGCAGTTTTGCCTCAGGGGCAGACCGGCTGCATTCCTCTGTTCAGAGCTGAGTAAGCCTCTTTTTCGTCTCTTAGATTTTTGACAGGCTAGGTACCAGAACAGCTTAGGTGAGTATATGGGTGTTTGTTTTGTATTTGCTCTTATCGTTATAGCACTTGTCTGTCAGTTTGCTGTGCTTGGGTAACATGTGTGTTGTTGTGATGATAGAAGCTATGCCACCAGTGTTTCAAATGTCACCAGAGTTGCTCATAGGCAACAGGTTTAGCACATCTCTCAGATTAAGAAAGTCTAAGAAGCAGGATTTGTCATCTATTTCTGAAAGAACAGCCTTTCAGTCAAAAACCCTGTGAATAACAGAGAAACACAGTTGAACTTGGTATTATAATATAGACTCTCAGATGGAAGGCATTGAACAACAGGAGAAACAGCAATAAACATACACTAATAGAACATGGAAAGTATGAGTATAGAAAAACTGGAAGTTGTAAAAAACAAGGTGGAACACACACAGATACACACTCAGATACACACTCTAGGCATTAGTGACCTGAGATGGACTGAAATTGGCCACTTTGAATTGGAAAGTCATAACATCTACTATGACTGCAACAAAAAGTTGAAGAAGAATTTTGTGTGTTCATATTTAAAAACACTATTGGAAGATCTATCATGAAGTATAATGCAATCAATAATAGAATAGTATCCATAAGCATACAAAGAAGACATAATTATTATTCAAATATACCCACTCATTGGCTAAAGCCAAAGATAACAACATTGAGGAATTTATCAAACAATATTACTAACATTACACACAAGCAAAATCTTGCTGAAGATTATCTGTGAACAGCTAGAACATTACATTTACAGAGAACTATCAGAAATATAAGCTGGGTTTAGAAGAGGTGGTAGAACTGGGAACATCATAGCCAATGTCAGATAGATCTTGGATAGAAGCAGAGAAAGTTTATTTGTATTTCATTTACTATGCAATGACATTTGACTGTGTGAGTTACAGCAAATTTTGGCTAACCTTGAGGAGAGAAAATCTCAGAATACTTGATTGTGATCATTAGAAGTCTATACTTAGACTAGAGAGCAGTCATCAGAATAAAGTAAGGACACAATACATGGTTCAAAATCAGGAAAGGAATATATCAGGGACGCATTCTGTCTCTATACCTTGTCAATTTATATGCAGAATAGATCAATCAGGAGGCTGGACTTTATGAGGAGGAATGTGACATCAATATCAGAGGAGGACTCGTCAACAATCTGTGTTATGCAGATAATACAACTTCACTCACCAAAACTGAAGAGGACCTGAAGCTTTTGCTGCAGAAGGTCAGGGACTACAGACTTTAATACGGATTGAAGCTGAATATGAAAAAAAAAAACCCACAAAAAAACAAACCCAAGCAAACAAAGATTCTCACAAATGGGCCAGTTGGTAGCACCATGATACACAGAGAGGAAAGTGATATTGTTAACAATTTCAGCTTGCTGGGCTCCACAATCAATACTCTTGGCACCAGCATTCAGGAAATCAAAAGATGAAGTGCCTTGGGAACATCTGCTGTCAGGGATCTCCCCAGATTAATAAAGAATATTGATGCCATTCTGGAGATTAAGGTAGACCTGACCCAGGTCCTGATCTTTGCAATTGCCAGTCCTTAGAAAAGGACATCATACTTGGAAGGTTAGAGAGACAGCTCAGAAGAGGAATACCCTTGATGAGATGGATTGACAGTAACTGAGGTAATAAGGGGTAGGTGTATTAGAGACAGTGAGACTGGCTCAGAATAGGACAGGGTTAGTCTCAAGCAACTTATAGGCATATAACAACAAGATAGATGCCATGCCGACTAGTGAAATCTTTCTTTATAGCAATCCATCTTCACAAGAAAAATTACCCACTATTGTTTTAGCTTTATTTTTAGCCTAGCAATTGTAGCTCAAAGTGACTATTTATTTCAATGAATATCAAATTGTTGTTGTTGTTATTGTTGATTGCCTTTGAGTTGAGCACAACTCATAGTGACCCTATGAACAAAAGGCCTGAAGCCCCTCTATAATTAATGACATTTATCAAATAATATCAAATAAGATTATATTTTAAGATGAAACTAATTTCATGAAAAATCAAACCGTAAACACCAGAGAGAAGTTGAGATATTAAGATTTCTTCATCCTCTATGGTATCTCCAATTACATGTTTTTGAGTAAAGTTATTGAATTATCATTGCACAGTACAGTGAAATAGAACATTGTGACTTCCACAAAATAGTCAAAGTCATTTTCAGAAAGGTCATCTTCTAGGAAGTAACAGCTGTACACTGAGAAATGTTTTTATTCAGCCTCTCATCTTCATTCCCTTAGAGTATAGATGCTCACAAAATAAATTTGTTTATGGGATGATGCATGCAGAGTATAACCAGAGTCGCTGTTAGATTCAGCTATTATGTTGCCCCTGGGTCTTTCATGGAAAATCACTTTTGGGTTTTTATATTGCACTTAGAAAACTTCATGTCCTAAATGGTATTTATTTTAAACTGGTATCTCATATCTTGAACTGTGAAGTGTTAAGATGAAGAGTAAATTTCTCAAGTTTCAAACAGAATAGACTTTTTCTCTTGTGGTCTAGCGGGAAGGAGCTGTGCTGTTCTGAGTACCTAAGGTTTGTCACTCAGATGTCTTGTCTAGCCAATGATTAACTGTATTTTGTGCTGAAGTAATTATTGTACTAAGGAGAGGCGATTAGAATGGGAAACAAACCACAATCCATCTCATTTCACTAATACCTAATATGTCAATGTCTATGTGTTCCATTTCTTAACAATGTCTAGTTTTCCTCCATTCATTCATCTCACATTCCACATACCAATCACTAATTTCTTCTCCCAGCTGTTCTTCCTCTTTTGTGTTTCCAAATTTGAGGGCTCAGCCTCAGTTGGCATATCTGTTAGTCTAAGTGTGCTCTGGTGTACATAGGGTTTTCAAAGGCTGTTATATTTCAGAAGTGGATGGTAAACCCTTCTTCCTAGTCTGTTTTACTTTGGATGCTTAGTTTTAGAACAATATCTGACAGACAAGCATTTTACTGAGCAGATGAAAGACACTTCCCTTGTAGAAATAACCAGTATATTCCCTGCTTCCTCCATCGCTCCACCCTCCCCTCAAAGCCCCTGTGTTTTCTCTCTTCTTTTTCCCTGATACATTCCCACTGCTTACACTCCTGCCTACCTGGTCAAACTCTCCCTTCCCCAGCCACCTCTTGATATGATAGCTTAGTCTAAAAGTCACTTCTGTGATGTCTTGAACCACACACTGATACTGGTCTCTCATGCTGTTAGGTCTATCTCTTATTTAAGGAAATGTAAGTCCAAATCTCATGAACCAACTTCAGGGAAATATTTTGCTTGCAGTAATATTGAGGGAAGTTCCTTGCTGCTAAGCTTCTGCTAAGTTTTGTAACTTAGTGTCTCTGTTGACCTGCTGTCACAATGTAATAATTTCCAAAGTCAAAATAGGTCTTTTCTAGATCTGAATTGTGGTGCTAGAGAAGAGCCTTGGACATACCATGACCATCAGGAAAACAAATAGGTTTATCTTGGCGAGGGTGAAACCATGTTTCTCCTTCAAAGCTAGGATATTTAAGTTTTTTCTCACATATTTTGGGCATGTTACTAGGAGAGACAGGTCCTTGGAGAAGGACATCATGCTCCCAAGGGTGGAGGAATAGTCCAGGAGAGGAAGACGCCAGATGAGATGGACTGATACAGTAACTGGGGAAATAGGGGTTGATGTTGGAATTAATTGGCTCAGGACAGGGCAGGGTTCAGAGCTGTCGTACTTAGGGTCACTATGAGTCACAGGTGATTCAACAGCACATAACAACAAAAAGCTGCATCCTACATCATTTTACTTTTGTAGAAGCTTGCTTCCATGGGACACAGCTTTCAGACACTCACAAGTTTTTACACCACCAATATCAACTACAGTCACCATCCAGCTCCAGCCATACCATGACCAATAGTCTATGTTGTTGTTGTTGTTGTTGTTATGTGCCGTCGAGTCGCTTGCAACTCAGAGCGACCCTGTGTACAATAGCCCTAAACTCTGCTCTGTCCTGTGCCAATCACACTGTCTCCGACACTCCCATCCCGATTATCCCAGTCACTGAATCAATCCACCTTATAGAGTGCCTTCCCCTCCTGCACCGTCCCTCCACACTCCCAAGCATGATGTCCTTCTCCAAGGACCGGTCTCTCCTCACAGCATGTCCAAAGTATGTTAGATGGAGCCTCAGAATCCTTGCCTCCAAGGAGCCACCCGGTTTAACCCTTTCCAGGACAAATCTGTTTGTTTTCCTAGCAGTCCGTGGTATTCTCAATACTCTTCTCCAGCACCACAGCTCAAAGGCATCAATTCTCCTTCTATCCTCTTTGGTCATTGTCCAACTCTCTGATGCATAACAAGTGATTGTGAAGACCATGGCCTGTATCAGACGCACCTTAGTCTCCAGAGAGACACCGTTGCTCTTCAGTACTTTGGAGAGGTCCCTAACAGCAGACTTTCCCATGGAAATGCGCCTTTTAATTTCCTGGCTATTGGTGCCAAGACTGTTGACTGTGGAGCCAAGCAAACTAAAGCTGTGTACAATCTCACTCTCTTCACCATCCATCCTGATGCTGCCGGTTGGTCCAGTGGTGAGAATCTTTGTCTTCTTGACATTGATCCTCAATCCATATTGTAGGCTGCAGTCCGTGACCCTCTGCAGCAGGTGCTTCAGGTCCTCTTCAGTCTCAGCAAGCAGGGATGTGTCATCTGCGCAATGCAGATTGTTGATAAATCGTCCACTAATCTTGACCCCACATTTCTCCTCATAGAGCCCAGCCTCCCGGATAATCTGTTCTGCTTATAGGTTGAAAAGGTATGAAGATAGGACGCATCCCTGGCATACGCCCTTCCCAATTTTGAACCATTCAGCGTTCCCTTGCTCTGTTCTGACGACTGCCTCCTGGTCCAAGTATATGTTTCGCATTAGAACGATCAAGTGTTCTGGGGTTCCCATTGTTCTCAGAGTCAGCCAGTTTGTTATGATCCACACATTTGACTGCTACCTATAGTCATAAGTCATTCTCTTAATGGGTCTGAATCTCTGAGAGAACTTTTATATAATCATGTAAGGCAAGGGATATAAAGTAGCTAGGAAACTGAGAAAAGAAGAAGCTATTGATGTCAGGAATCATATTGATGTCAGTAATAATGTTAGTTACGAAGCAGGTCAATAATTTGGAATACATTTACCTGAGACTTCTAATGAATAGTCTACTATTAATATCTTGGTCCCTGTGCATCACAGGTGACTCAATGGCACATAACAAAAATAACATACTATGACAGGTTTGAAAGCAGGAGTGGCATCCACTTCCTAAACAACTTGCCTCCGGAAACTCTATGCACCTTGATAAATGTCAATAGTTGTAGAAGGGCTTCAGGCCTTTTGTTCATAGGGTCACTTTGAGTCATGCTTGACTCAAAGGCAATCAATAACATTAATATCTTAGCCAGACAAATTATAAAAACAATTGGTGTCAGGATAGTGGTATTTGTTACATAGGTTCAGATGCTTTTTAACATGTGTTTTGGAGAAAAAATAAGTGGTAAACAAAAGAATAAGAAACACTTGGCCTCTGGGAAGATTAAGAAACACCCATGAAATAATGCAGCTATTACGTTGCAGCCAGTCACCAAAGAAAAAAATATACTTATGGGATATGAAGTCAATGGACTGAACTCCTCTGAAGTTGGTTAATTGGATACAAACAGAAGTATAGGAGTATAAGTAAAGAATGAAAATCATAATTCCTTGGTTTTTGTTATCAGTAGTGGCAGTATATAGCAAGGAAATAAATTTAGGAACATAGACTGCTGAAATAAAAACTGATTGAAGTCCTACCAGAACAGAGTTATGTCCTTTGCTTTCACGTTCTACAGGGAAAAGAGAAATCTTTCCCCGGAATAGCTCCTCAACCTGTGGTCACAAAAAGAAGTAGTTCAGGAAGCAGATGGCCAGGATGAAGTAACTATATATCCATTGGTGTGGCATAGAGGAAATACATACATTTGTAGCTGACTATCAGCAGCTTCTTGTGGAATCACGAGTATGATAATTTGGAAGAGTGACAAATTTAAGAGCAGTATACATATTTCTTTGGCGTTTCCGATTACCTTTCTGCTGGAATGGATGTCGCGGGCTTTTGGCTCATCCAGGAAGAGTTAAAACGGTCATTGCAAAGACAGAAGAGGAAGAAAAGACCAAAATGGATGTCAAAAGAGACACTGAAAATTGCACTGGAGCGCAGAGAAGCCAAAGCACAGGGAAGAATTCAAGATACTAAAGAGTTGAATAGAAGATTTC
>NW_006399903.1:27890-35194 GCF_000299155.1 Elephantulus edwardii | reverse complement strand
AGAGCGGAGTTTAGGGCTGTTGTACATAGGGTCGCTATGAGTCGCAGGCGACTCGACGGCACATAACAACAACAACAACAACATACGTATTTCTTTCTGTTCAAAAATAGGGGGACATGAATGGAATAATATTAGACAACAGAGATGAATGGCATTGGAAAATACCATTCCCAAATGGAATAACAAACTATTCCAAAGGGGATAACTAGCTTGTTAAAGTGGATTAAGGGTATGATTAGTGTTGTTTATGCCTAAATGTCAAACGGAACACTCCAGAGGAGGCAGTTGGTGTTCTCCATATGCAAACGATTCTAGAGTGGTTCTATGGCACTGAGGATATTCATCCAAAAAATATGCCCCTTATAGTGGCTATGGTAGAAATGGAAACGAGCCCACTCCCTCAGCATGACAGTCTCAGGTAGCTTTGCTACTGTTGAACAGGACAGTAATTGAAGAAACTTGGTCATCTCTATTGAAAACACTACCTCTTAAGGGCTTTAAGGATACAAGGAACATCAGGGTGATATGTAAACAAGCAAGAGGAGACTATGGGGAAAGGATTTACTCCAGCAGGGGGGAGATTTTTAGATTGTTACTCTGGAATGAATATAGCAAACATTGATAGAGTTGAAACAAAAGTTCTAAGGAAGCACTATAGAAAGTTGAGTAGACCAGGGAAGGGTCCTTCTGTTCCCCCAAATCAAGGAGATATATGCAAGTCTATTCTATTCACCCCACTGGTGATATAAATGATGATGTATGAGCTCATTCAGAAGCACTTGAAGCAGAAGGTCACCTAGTTGATCAAGGTATGGATTGACTAAAAGGCTAAAATCTTCTGGAAGAACTCTCAACAGGGTACCTGAGGCCACGCACACACGTGTGGGTAAAATGGCCTGAGGACGGAGAAGAAACCTTCTTAGGGAGTGTGCACACAGGAGCTCAATAGACTGTAATTCACAAGCCAGTTGAAAAAATCTTGAAAGGATCTAAAATTGTATTAGGAGGATATAGACATGCAGCCATTAATGAGACTAGAGTGAAAGTCTGGATGAGAACTGGAAAAATATCAACAAATGTTGTATGAAGAAGTTGCACCTCAGATATTATGTCTAAGTGGGGGATACTCCTTCTACTGGTCTATCCTGAGGCCAGTGTTGATAGGACATGCTAAATTGGAACCATTAGAATTTTCTGAGCCCATTCACCTTGTTAATTTGGAGCAATGTAGGATTTCTAGGGGAAAAGTGAAAGCAGGAGATAACTGCCATGATTAAGAACACACTTAAGGCTAGGGGTGTTGGTATCTGAATATTCTCGATTTAACAGCCTTTATGGACTGTTAAAAAGTCAGATTGCTGTAGGGGTAAACTGTCAACTATGTTGTTATGTGCCATCGAGTCGCTTGCAACTCATAGCAACCCTATGTACAATAGTACTAAACTCTGCTCTGCCCTGTGCCAATCGCACTGTCTCCCACACACCCATCCCGATTACCCCAGTCACTGAATCAATCCACCTCCTAGAGGGCCTTCTCCTCCTGCACCATCCCTTCACCATCCCAAACATGATGTACTTCTCCAAGGATCTAACTCTCCTTACAACATGACCAAAGCCTCAGAATCCTTGCCTCCAAGGAGCAGCCTGGTATAACCCTCTCCAGGATAAATCTGTTTGATTTTTTAGCAGTTGTTGTACATAGGGTTTTCAGAGACCTGCTATTTCGGAAGTGGATGGCCAATCCTTCTTCCTAGTGTGTCTTAATCTGAATGTTCAGATTTAGAGAACTATCCAACAGACAAGCATTTTACAGAAAAAGTGAAAGATATATCCCTTATGGTGGAATTAACCATTAATTTCAGTGTTGTCCCTGCCCTTGGCACAAATGTCTTGAACCACTTATTTCCTTGCTCCACCATCCATCATCCACTTCTACCCACTCGCTTCAACATCTATCTCCCATTATCCAGCCCATGATCTGATAGCTTATATCTAAAACTTCCTTGGCTTTTGTGATTCCAGACACTTCAGACAGTTTCTTATGCTGTGACCAGAGTCTCCTAAGTTTAGTGGTAATGTGTCCCAAGTGAAGGTGATGTGTTCTGTGGAACTAGTGTATAGATAGTTTCTTCTGGCCACCTGTGGATTCAGAAGTCCCATACATGGTATCAATGGTACAGAAAATACAGCAGACCATAAGAGAAGGGTACACAGTGATAGATCTTGTAAATGCTTTCTTTTCATCTTAATCTCTGAAAAGAGCCAGCCAAGTTTGCTTTCCAATGGTAAGGGTTCCAGTTTTATTCAAAGGTATGTGACCTCACCAGCTTACTGTCAAAATTTGGTTGGATGAGATTTGGAATTGGTCCAGATATCCAGTATATTTACATATTACAATGATGATATCTTGTTGATGTCAAACTTTAAAGAATAAGCTAGGGATGATTTGAAAACAGTTGTTGGCCATGTGACCAAGAGAAGTTGGTTGATAAATCCAGCAGAGATCAAGGGCTCCACCCAAACTGTAAAATTCTTGGGAATAACCCAGACAGGAGCCCCTCATGATGTCCCAGAGGCAACCAAGAACAAGTTATTTCCAAGAATAAACAGGAGGCTCAACATTTGATTGGTCTATTTGGATTTTGAAGAACTCATATCCCACATCTTGGAATATTGTTAGCTTCCACCCATAAAGGTACTCGGAAGAAAATTGTGTTTGAATGGAGACCTGGGCAACGGGCAACAGCAGGTTATGGCTGAAATACAGAAAGCAGTCTCACTCTCTTTGCCTTTCAGCCCTTATGATCCCATTCATAAATAATTCTAGAGGTATCTCTCACCTTTGTTTATGCAGATTGGAGCTTATGGAAAAAACCTGAAAACACTGCCGTTTGGTGGCCTCTGAGATCCTGGACAAGGAAATTTCTTGAAGCTGCTACACAATACATGCATTTGAAAGAAAATTACGTGCCTGTCACTTTGTATTGGTTGAGACTGCTTCAGTGACAGAAGGATGTATGATTATCATGAGACCTGAAATACCTATCATGTCATGGGTGATGTCAGACAAAAATTCTAATAAAGAAAGTGGAACCCAAGACATTTCCGTGATAAAATGGAAATGGTTCCTCTAGGAACTAGCTATTGGGGGAATGCAGGGAGGCACACACAGTATCCACAAGCAAGTAGCATTATTTCCCATTGGTCCTACCTTGGAACCTCCAGAGATGCTATCAGAGCTTGTTGCCACATGGGCAGTGCCCTAAAAACACCTTCCAGCTGATCAGCAAAGCGCTGCCTGGTTCACATGTGGACAACATTTGATGTGGAAAGCAGCCGCATTAAGACCAGTAGATGCCAAGACACTGATTGAGGAAGGCAAGAACAGATCTGCACAATAGGCTGAACTGTATGCTGGGCAGCAGCTAATGGCTTAGCCATATGGTCAGGCAAATGGCCTGTGGGAAACTAGACAATTAAAGGGACACCAGTGTGGGGCACGGACCTGTGGAAAGCATTCTGAAAATGTAGGAGTTGCATTAGGGTTGAACATGTCAACACCCTTCAAAGGGACCCCTTTCCAGGATCAGAGAGTGATTGGAATTAGCAGGTAGATCTGTTAGTATCCTCTGTTAAGATAGCCAACTGGATCCAATAAATGAGTGGATATAGAGGTGTGGCAGCAATGCAGAGATGGGCTGAAACCAGACACATTCCTCTTTCTCCCCCTGAGGCACAAAATACCAATGAAGAATGACCTGCATAGCCAGCAAGAGAGAAAGATTGAATATGGCTATGGGACAGATTCCCAGGGGAAAGACAAAGCTCATAGTGGGCAAGTAGATTATATTGGACCAATGATACCAGGTGGCATCAAATGGTTCCTTACAATAAAAGCTACTTAATCAGATTGGGCTTTGCATACTCTGTAACAAATGCAAAAGACAAAAATACAACTAAAGGGCTGGGACAAATGATATTGTACCAGTTTGGACCACCAAGTTATATTTCCTTAGGCCAAGGAACACACTTTATAGCCTAGAGAGTGCAACAAGAAACATCATGTTAAATGGATATACCTGTTGCCTACCACTCTCATAATGATGATCTGATAGAGAATCAGAATGGGCAATTAAACATTTGTTTCCTAAAACAGGAATAAGGGTATGAAGGGGTGACTCACTTGCCTTTAAGAATGTGTGCTTACAATATGAGAGGAGCTAAAGGAGTTTTACCACTGGGCAGATTTCTATATTTTTCATGGATGTCTGGAGAAAAAAGGGAATAAGAGAAGATGCTACTGTCATTATACAATTCTTCCCCATTTCACCTGAAATTGTTTTCTTCTTGCCAGATTGTGGCAGTCACAGATCTAGGGATGCAGTTATGGGTACCCAGAAGCAAGAGTGATTCCTGAGCAAACTACTGTCACAATACACTTACACTTGCATGAAAGGGTATGAGGGGGTGGATTGTACCTTCACCTCGTCTTGCAAAACCAGAGTTAACAGTGAAAATAACTGTCCTGCCTAATGTCTGAGATAGCCCAGGTACATATGTAACCTTACCAAAACCAAATGCAAATGGACTAAAGGTGAAGCATTTGCCAGACTGGTCTTATTACCTGTGATGTAGACTAGCAAAATTCTTGACCCTAATGTCCCTTCCCAAGGTGGAAAATTTGGATGAAAATACATGACAAATGTATTTGTAAGGAGTAAGGAGAAATAATACCAGAGGGTAAAGGAATTAGTAAATGAGTCATGCAGTGAGGGAAATCTAACATTACAAAAGTTTCAGGGAAAAGGTCTTTATCCAGCTAAACTTGAGAGACTATAAAGGAGAATGCCAGATGGACTAAAATTTATATGATTATATGGACATATTTGATGAAAAATGATGTTTCTTCTATATTGTAATGCTAAGATGTTGTTGTTGTTGTTGTTATGTGTTGTCAAGTTGCCTTCGACTCATAGCGACCCCATGCACAATAGCCCTCAACCTGCTTTGTCCCTGGCCAACGTTATTGTCTCTGACACACCTATCCCCATTACCACAGTGACTGAATCAATCCACCTCATCAAGGGTCTTCCTCTCCTATGCTGTTCCTCCACCTTCAGAAGCATGACATCTCTCTCCAAGGACTGATCCCACCTTGCAACATGTCCAATGTATGTCAGATGAAGCTTCAGAATCCTTGCCTCCAAGGAGCAGTCTGACTTTACTGTCTCCAGGACTAACTTTTTTGTTCTCCTAGCAGGCCCTGATATATTCAATACTCTTCTCCAGCACCACAGCTCAAAGGCATCAATTCACCTTCTATCATCCCTAGACATTGTCCAGCTTTCTGATGTATAGCAAATAATTGCAAAGACCATGCCCTGTATCAGGCACACCTTAAGTCTCCAGACTGCATCATTGCTTTTCAGTACTTTGGAGAAGTCTCTGACTGTAGACTTTCCCAACAAAATATGTCTTTTAATTTCCTGACTGCTAGTACCAAGAGTGTTGATTGTAGAGTAAAGTGGACTGAAGCTGTTGACAGTCTCAATCTCTTCACCATCCATCATGATGCTACCAATTGGCCCAGTGGTGAGAATCTTTATTTTCTTAATGTTGAGCTTCAATCCATATTAAAGGCTGCAGTCCTTGACCTTCTACAACAAGTGTTTCAGGTTTTCCTCATTTTCAACAAGCAGTGTTGTGTCATTGATGTTAGGGCAGGAGAGGAAAATACAGGTTCATTGTAAAAAGAGGCAAGGGCTATGTGGGGTGACATGATATCTGACCTTTATCAACTTCACAGAAGGAAACTAATTCCCACCCACAACATCAATAACACAAAATCTATTCTCATGTTTCAAACTTGTCTCCTACATTCTCATCTCAACACCTATCTTACGGGTTTTGGTTTGTTTGTTTGTTTGTTTTCTAGCTACACAGAAATATTTTGAGGGAGTTTAAATGTCATTCAGATTAATAACAAAATACAATCAAAACAGTTCTCAAAATGTGCACAAAGTCACTTCAGCCTCTTGGCTTTAATTGTTCCCAAACGCTCTCAGTCCTTTCAATATGGGCAGCACCCATAAGTGTCCAACAAGATTCTTAGTCTTGTATATTGGCTCCCCCACCAGAAAGTCCCACTTTACATCAAATTCTCCGGTTCAGCCATCACTGCTGCTACCATCGTGACACGTGTCCTGCATCTCACTGAGTTCAAGGAGGTCTCTCTTCTATGTCTGGGTGAAGACTTCCATCTCTTTTAGTGAAGGAAGATTTCTTCTGATGGGGGAAAAAATTTCTGTTCTCTACAGCTAGATCTGTTCAATTTCTTTTCAAGACTAGTCAATCCTCTTGTAGATTATTGAGACCAGCCAATCCCCTTATGAAGTTGTAGGCAGCCAATCCCTCTCGGTCAACGTGCCTCACTCGCACAGTCTTGCCCCTCCAGATAGTTAGTCATCTCTAACGTCTCTAGAAAAGCTACAGTGAAAGACAAACTCCACAGGCACAGAGTTTGGTGAGTGCAAGGAGATGGTTAATGAAAATGGATGGGAATTAACATATTAACCCAATGTGAGTGAAAGAACATGTGAAACATGAATAAAAATGGAAATCAATAGAAAATTTTAAAAATACACCTTACCAATCAGTGCATAACAAAAGTCTTAATAAATTGAAAGTGGTTCAACTAACTCACAATATTGTCTCTTGTTTGTAGATCTTAGGTGGACTCACATAAACCTTATGTATAACACATGAAAACTTTGCCCAGTTCTGTCCTATCCTCAAAATCTCCAATGTACTTACAGCCATTATTGTAGACACTATGCCTATCTATCTTGTTGAGTTCTTCCTCTTCTTTGCTTATCCTATACTTTGCCAAGCAGTATGTTCTTTAACATAAGGCCTAGTCTCTCCAGACTACATGGCCAAAATACGAGATAAAGATTTCCCATACATGTTGCTAAAAAGTACTGCTGCCAAATTTCTTCTAAAATAGGACTTGTTTATACTTTCAATGTCCAAAGTATATTTAATAGTCTTAACCAACACCACAGTTTAAATACATCCATTCTTCTTCAGGCTTCTTTATTCATTACTCAACTCTCACATGGATTGTTGTCTTTGTTGTTGTTGTTGTTCTGTGCTGTCGAGTCGCTTACGACTCATAGCGACCCTATGTACAACAGCCCTAGACCTTGCTCTATCCTGTGCCAATCGCACTGCCTCTGACACACCCATCCTTATTACCCCAGTCACTGAATCAATCCACCTCATAGAGGGTCTTCCCCTCCTGC